>NC_135971.1:1718476-2040359 GCF_053455715.1 Rhinoraja longicauda | reverse complement strand
ATAAGGGGGAAGTCTTTTAGAACCGAGATGAGAAAGTTTTTTTTCACACAGAGAGTGGTGAATCTGTGGAATTCTCTGCCACAGAAGGTAGTTGAGGCCAGTTCATTGGCTATATTTAAGAGAGAGTTAGATGTGGCCCTTGTGGCTAAAGGGACCAGGGGGTATGGAGAGAAGGCAGGTACGGGATACTGAGTTGGATGATCAGCCATGATCATATTGAATGGCGGTGCAGGCTTCAAGGGCCGAATGGCCAACTCCTGCACCTATTTTCTATGTTTCTATGGGAACCTGAGACTTCCAGAAGAAGCTGTTGTGTTTTACGTCCTCTGCCTTTCCCGGCCGCCTGTTGTGCTGCCTCGCTGGCTCAGGGCCCAAGTTCCTCGGGCCTTCTTCATTCCACCCCTGGAATGTCCAACCTACTCCTGTTGGTGCCAGGAGCTTCAGCGGTGAGTAAAGTGTTCAGGGAACAGGCCCATGTCCAGCAGCAGATCCCATTCCAGCTGAGGTCATGCCCACGTCTCCATATCGCCTGCGCTCTGTGGCGATGGTGAGGGGACCTTGGCAATCTGTGGCCCATCCTCTGTACAGGAAGGAACTGCAGATGCTGGTTCACACTGCAGATAGACACAGAAATGCTGGAGTAACTCAGCAGGACAGGCAGGGAAGGCACTGAAGAAGGGTCTGAAGAAAGTTCTCCCCTTCCTCTGTAGGCCGAGCTGAGCCAGTTTCAGCTGGGAAGAAACTGTCTGTCAATGTCTCCCCGGCTGTTATCAGGCAACAATATCACCCCGCCACAACCAGAGAGCAGCGCTGAACTACCCCCAACGCTCCCCTCCCCCAAGGTGTCCCCCAAGGCTCAGTCCTTGGCCCCCTCCTCTTCATCCTCTACCTGTTCCCCCTTGGTCAATTAATCCGCCGTCATGGTCTCAACTTCCACTGCTTCGCCGATGATATCCAGCTCATCTCCACCAAGTCAATCTCCCCCACCACACACTCTACACTGACAAACTGCATCACTGAAATAAAATCTTGGCTTCAATCAAACTTCCTCAAACTCAATTGCAACAAATCTGAAATCATCATCATTGGTCCAAAAACGCTCACCAAATCCACCCAAAACTTCATCCTCAACATTGATGGTCTCCCAGTATCCACCTCACCTCACATCCGGAATCTTGGAATCATCCTTGATCAAACTCTCTCCTTCGACAAACACATCACAAAGACAGCCTTCTTCCACTTCAAAAACATTGCCCGTCTCCGTCCATCCCTCTCCTCCACAGCTGCAGAAACCCTCATCCACGCCTTCATCACCTCCCGTCTGGACTACTGCAACAGCCTCCTCTATGGCGCACCCTCAAAAATCATCAATAAACTTCAATACATTCAAAACTCCGCTGCCCGTCTACTCACACACACCTCGATCCGTGACCATATCACCCCCGTCCTTCATAAACTCCACTGGCTCCCCATCCCCCAGTACAAAATCCTCCTCATAACTTACAAAGCCCTCCATAACCTGGCCCCATCCTACCTGACCGACCTCCTCCACAGGCACACTCCCACCTGCACCCTCCGCTCTGCCGCTGCCAATCTCCTATCCCCCCACATCCGGACCAAACTCAGATCCTGGGGGGACAGGGCTTTCTCCATCGCTGCTCCCACCCTATGGAACTCACTACCCCAAACCGTTAGAGACTCCTCCACACTCACCACATTCAAAACATCGCTGAAGTCTCACCTGTTCAGTACTGCCTTCAACCACTGAAGGTCACCTCACCTTCTGTCTCCTTTCTCTGTTCATTTATTTATTTACTTATTTATCTATTTATTCATTTCCCTATGTTCTCAAAATCTCTGTAAAGCGTCTTTGAGTATATGAAAAGCGCTATATAAATAAAATGCATTATTATTATTATTATTATTACCATCTACCTCATTCCCGACCCTCGGACTATCCCTGACCGGACTTTGCTGGCTTTACCTTGCACTAAACGTTATTCCCTTATCATGTATCTGTACACTCTAAATGGCTCGATTGTGATCATGTGTTGTCTTTCCGCTGACTGGTTTAGATTTTTATTTTAGATTCAGAGATACAGCGCAGAAACAGGCCCTTCGGCCCACCGGGTCCGCCCCGCCCAGCGATCCCCGCACACTAACACTATCCTGCACCCACTCGGAACAATTTTTACATTTGCCCAGCCAATTAACCTACAAACCTGCACGTCTTTGGAGTGTGGGAGGAAACCGAAGATCTCGGAGAAAACCCACGCAGGTCACGGGGAGAACATACAAACTCCGTACAGACGGCGCCCGTAGTCAGGATCGAAACTGGTTAGCACGCAACAAAAAGCTTTTCACTGTACCTCGGTACACCTGACAGTAAACTACACTGAACTGAGCTCGCCAGTCTGAGCACAGCACGGGTCCTCAACACCACAAGCCCACGAGGGAGAAACAAAGAACTGCAGATGCTGGTTTACACCGATGAAAGACACAAAGTGCTGGAGTAACTCAGCGGCTCAGACAGCATCTCTGGAGAATGTGGATGGGCAACGTTTCGGGTCGGGACCTTTCTTCAGACTGCCAATTAACTGCACGAATTGGCGTCAAAGGCACCACAGTTCCAAAACCAGGTGAGTTTTGTGTCTCTGCTCTCCCCGCAGTACAGGCTCCCAGCAGCAGGTGGGGGTGTTGCGCCGTCAAACTGCACCGTGCTCTGGACAGCTCGCCATCGCCATCGTTTGGTTACAAGCATTACAACTGTCCCGGACTGACACCTGAAAGACCCATCTCACTCAGATCATTAGACAGGCTCAGGTCATTAGACAGGAACAGAATGAGATCATTCGGCCCATTAAGTCTGCTTGGATGAAGGGGTTAAAAGCACCATTAGCAAATTTGCAGATGATACAAAGCTGGGTGGCAGTGTGAACTGTGAGGAAGATGCTATGAGGTTGCAGCGTGACTTGGACAGGTTGTGTGAGTGGGCGGATGCATGGCAGATGCAATTTAATGTGGATAAGTGTGAGGTTATCCACTTTGGTGGTAAGAATAGGAAGGCAGATTATTATCTGAATGGTGTCAGGTTAGGAAAAGGGGACGTACAACGAGATCTGGGTGTCCTAGTGCATCATTCACTGAAAGGAAGCATGCAGGTAAAGCAGGCAGTGAAGAAAGCCAATGGAATGTTGGCCTTCATAACAAGAGGAGTTGAGTATAGGAGCAAAGAGGTCCTTCTGCAGTTGTACAGGGCCCTAGTGAGACCGCACCTGGAGTACTGTGTGCAGTTTCGGTCTCCAAATTTGAGGAAGGATATTCTTGCTATTGAGGGCGTGCAGCGTAGGTTTACTAGGTTAATTCCCGGAATGGCGGGACTATCATATGTTGAAAGACTAGGCTTGTATACACTGGAATTTAGAAGGATGAGAGATCTTATCGAAACGTATGATTATTAAGGGGTTGGACACGTTAGAGGCAGGAAACATGTTCCCAATGTTGGGGGAGTCCAGAACAAGGGGCCACAGTTTAAGAATAAGGGGTAGGCCATTTAGAACTGAGATGAGGAAAAACTTTTTCGGTCGGAGAGTTGTGAATCTGTGGAATTCTCTGCCTCGGAAGGCAGTGGAGGCCAATTCTCTGAATGCATTCAAGAGAGAGCTAGATAGAGCTTTTAAGGATAGCGGAGTCAGGAGGTATGGGGAGAAGGCAGGAACGGGGTACTGATTGAGAATGATCAGCCATGAATGGCGGTGCTGGCTCGAAGGGCCAAATGGCCTCCTCCTGCACCTGTTGTCTATTGTCTATTGTCTACACGTTATGGGGAGAAGGCGGGAGAATGGGGTAGGGAGGGAAAGATGGTTCAGGCATGATTGAATGGTGGAGTAGACTCGATGGGCCGAATGGCCTGATTCTGCTCCAATGACTCGTGAACCTGCACCAGCGGAAGCGGTTAGTGGTTGTTGACGGTGGAGAGCTCAAACATTCCTGGAGGCTGAGAGAAGTGTGAGAGTAAAACGGCTTCGCAGATGTTGAGCAAGGCACCGCAGGGAAAGGCAGGAACAGGCAGGCGCTGTGGTCGGGGCTGGGACCAGTGGTCATGTCTCGACACATTCCACAGCGCCACAGAGCGGAGCTGGCCTCACTGGGAGAGTGGCCGCTGGTGTGAACGCAACCCACGCCAGGTCAGTCTTCAGTCTGAACTCTACCCGCACCGCCCCAGCGGACAAACCCTCCCGTGTGTCCTCTCATGGTGCCACCGTGAGCAGTCCAGTCACTCCCCCACCTCTGTCAGGTATGTAGGAAAATAACTGCAGATGCTGGCACAAATCGAAGGAATCACAAGATGCTGGAGTAACTCAGCGGGTCAGGCAGCATCTCAGGAGAGAGGGAATGGGTGACGTTTCGGGCCGAGACCCTTCATCAGATTGAAGACTCTCCTAGATGCTGCCTGACCTGCTGAGTTACTCCAGCATTTTGTGACCCCACTTCTGTCACTTCCCTCTCCATCACATCTGAAATTGCGAAACCCTGGAACATTCAGCTGCTACGCCTGTCCCTCTCGCAACCAGGTCCCGCTAACTGTTTCTAAATGTGTATGTATGTATGTATCTAATATGTGTATGTATGTATATATATATAAACACACGTATACGTATATATATGCACATCTATGTATATACACGACCAAGTGGACCCGTTGGGCCCAAACCTCTCCTGCATTGGTGCAGCACCCTCTCCTCCCCCCTCCCTCCACTCCCACTCCCCCCTCCCTCCTCGCTCCACATCCCCATCCCCCCTTCCCCCTCCCACCTCCCTCCCTCCACTCCCCCTCCTCCCTCCTCGCTCCACTCCCCCTCCCACCCCTCCCTCCCCCTCAACCCCCCTTATCCTCCCTCCCCCCCCCCCTCCCTCCCGCTCTCCCCTCTCTCCCTAGGAGATAAATTTAAACTTTAAAATGTGAATAACTTAAAAAATATAACACCGATTTCAATGGCACCAAAGGGACAACGGTGAATAAGGTGGGCCTAAACATTGTCGCGCTATCGTGTACCATTTTGGCTGTAGTTCAGGAACAAACACAACAAACGTGAGTTTTAGTATATACTAGACCAAGTGGGGCCCGTTCCTCGTAGGGTTTCCATTGCGACCTGGGGAAATCACGTTTTTCCTTTAAAATAAATTGTCTGTTAAAAAAATAAAGAAATAAATCCAATGGGGTGGGGAAAGGAGGGGTGGGTGAGGAGGGGGGAATGGGGTGGGGGAGGGGAAAGGGGACAGGGAGCCACTGACACCGTCCTGCCATCTTCTTTCTCCTTCACTGTGGTGCCGTGCTCCTCCAGGGGAGGGGGATTGCAATTAAAGGCGGTACAGGGAAGGGGAGAGGGTGTGACCGAGGAGCCTTGGACGCAAAGCCTCTCCTGTATTGGTGTAGCAGCCTCAACCCCCTACTCAATCCCCCTTATCCCCCCCCCTCCCTACCCCCAACTCTCCCATCTTCCCTGACCCCCACTGTTCCCTTCTCCCCCACCGCCACCTCTCCTCCCCCCCACCCCTACGCTCCCCTTCCCCCCACCCCTCCTACCCATCCCCTCTTCCCTCCTACCCACCCACCCACCTAGCCCTCCTCCCCAGTCTCTCTCCCTCCCTCCCCCACTCGCACTCTCCTCCACCCCTCCATTCCCCACCACCCCCCTTTCCACCACTCTCCCCTCCCCCCACTCTCTCCTCCCCAACCCCTCTCACTCCCCAGCCATCCTTTCCCCCCACTCTCTCCTCCCCCCACCTACGTATCCCCCACATTCTCCTCCCCCAGCCCCACGCTCACTCTCGCCCACCCCGCCTCCCCACCTTCATCCCCTCCCACCCCTACCCTCCCCTCCACCCACCCCACCCGCATTCTCACTGTCCCCCTCCCCCCACCCCCTCTCCCATCTTCCCCAACCACTCTCCCCTGACCCCCACTGTCCCCCTACTCTCTTCCTCCACCACCACCCCCCTTTCCCCCACACCCCGTCTCCCCCCACCCTCCCCCTTTCACTCTCACTGTTCCCTTCCCCCCCACCCACCTTCCCTCCTTTTCCCTCCCACCCCCATTCTCTCTTCCCCTCACCACCACCCCCTCCCCGTCCCACTCTCCCTCCCACCCCCACTCTCTGCCCCTCCCAACCTCCCCAACCCCCCTCTTCCATGACCCCCACTGTCCCCCTCCCCCCCACCCCTCCTCACCCGCACTCTGCCCTCCTCCCCAGTCCCACTCTCCCTCCCACCCCCACTCCTCCTCCCACCTCCTCATTCTCTTCTCTCCGCCCCCAACCGCACTCTCCCCCACCCCCTTTCCCCACCACCACCCCTTTCCACCACTCTCTCCTCCCCCAGCCCGACTCTCCCCCACCCCTCTCCTCCCCCCACCCTCTCCCCTCCACTCCACCCACCCCCATTCTGTCCCCCTCCCCTCCCACCTCTTCCCCACCCCCACTGTCACCCTTCCCCCCACCCCCACTCTCTTCCCACCACCACCACACCCCCTTGCCCCCACACCCCCCTCTCCTCCCCTTTCACTCACTGTCCCCTCCTCCCCACTCTTCCCAGACCAACACAGTCCCCTACCACCCCCACTCTCTTCCCCCCCCCCCACCACTGTCCCCCCCCTCCAGTCCCACTCTCCCTCTCACCCCCACTCTCGGCTCCTCCCACCCTCCCCCTCTCCCCTAACCCACACTGTCCCCCTTGCCACCAACCTCCACTCTCTCTTCCCCCTACCCCCTCTCCTGTTGTCCCCCCCGTCCCACTCTCCCTCCCACCCCCACTCTCTGCTCCTCCCACCCTCCCCCCCATTCTCTCCTCCCCCCACACTCCCCCTCCCCGCCAATCTCTTCTCCACTCCCCCCAGCCCCACTCTCACTCTCCCCCACCACCCCTCTCTCCTCCACCCCTCCTCTCTCCTCCACCCCTCTTCCCCCCACCCTCCCCTCCACACACCGCACCCCCATTCTCATTGTCCCCCTCCCCCCCCACCCCCACTGTCCCCCCTTCCCCCCACCCGCACTCTCTTACCTACCACCACCCCCCCTTCCCCGCCAATCTTTCCTCCCCAGACCCTCTCACTCTCCCCATTCTCCTCTCTCCTCCACCCGTCCTTGACCCCCACCCTCCCCTCCACTCGCCCCACCCCCATTCTCACTGTCCGCCCCACCCCCATTCTCACTGTCCCCCCCACCCCATTTCCCCCCACACCCTCTCTCCTCTCCCAGTCTGCCCCTCCTCCCCTCCCCTCCCTCCTCTCCACCCCCTCCTCCCCTTTCACTCTCACTGTCCCCTTCCCCCACCCACCTTCTCCCTCTTCCCCCAACCACCCCCACTGACCCCCCCTCCCCAGTCCCACTCTCCCCCTCCCCAGTCCCACTCTCTCCTCACCCACCCCCCCCCCTTTCCCCCACTCTCTCCTCCCCCCACCCTCACACCCCACCCTTCCCTCCACCCACTCGGCCCCCACGTCCACTCCCCTCCGTGGAGCCGTTGGCGGCTAAAGGCACTTACCGATCGTGCAGGGAGGAGGAGGGAGCTCCGGACTACTGGAGTCGGGCGGCGGAGGTGGGACTACTCGAGGCGGGCCGGCGGGTCTGGGAGAGTGGGGAGGGGGGGGGGGGGGGAGAGAGGAGAGAGGCGCGGCGGGAGGCCCGCACAAGATGGCGGAGCGTGAGGAGAGCGGCCGCCATCTTTGTGAAGTCGCGACGGGGCCGTCGGTGGCAGCGGCCGCTGAAGGAGGAGGAGGAGGAGAAGCTGCCCGCTGCGCTGCGGCTTGTGTGCGGTAACGGTGCGGGGTGCGGGGCGCTGGGCCCGGGCGGGAGGGAGGGAGGGAGGGGGGACTCGAGGACGCCGTGCGTGTTGAAGCTGCCCTCTGCGATGATGGAGCCGGTCCTCAACCAGCGGCAGCAGCAGCGCGCGGTGGGGCTGTCGGCGACGGCAGTTGGTGGAGACCGCGTCATCAAGCGGCAGTTGGTGGAGACCGCGTCATCAAGCGGCAGTTGGTGGAGACCGCGTCATCAAGCGGCAGCAGCAGCAGCGCGCGGTGGGCTGTCGGCGACGGCAGTTGGTGGAGACCGCGTCATCAAGCGGCAGTTGGTGGAAACCGCGTCATCAAGCGGCAGCAGCAGCAGCGCGCGGTGGGCTGTCAATAGACAACAGACAATAGGTGCAGGAGGAGGCCATTCAGCCCTTCGAGCCTGTACGCACCGCCATTCAATGCGATCATGGCTGATCACTCTCAATCAGTACCCCGTTCCTGCCTTCTCCCCATACCCCCTCACTCCGCTATCCTTAAGAGCTCTATCCAGCTCTCTCTTGAATGCATTCAGAGAACTGGCCTCCACTGCCTTCTGAGGCAGAGAATTCCACACCTTCACCACTCTCTGATTGAAAAAGTTCTTCCTCATCTCCGTTCTAAATGGCCGACCCCTTATTCTTAAACTGTGGCCCCTTGTTCTGGACTCCCCCAACATTGGGAACATGTTTCCTGCCTCTAACGTGTCCAACCCCTTAATAATCTTATATGTTTCAATAAGATCCCCCCTCATCCTTCTAAATTCCAGTGTATACAAGCCTAGCCGCTCCAGCCTTTCAACATACGACAGTCCCGCCATTCCGGGAATTAACCTAGTGAACCTACGCTGCACGCCCTCAATAGCAAGAATATCCTTCCTCAAATTTGGAGACCAAAACTGCACACAGTACTCCAGGTGCGGTCTCACCAGGGCCCTGTACAACTGCAGAAGGACCTCTTTGCTCCTATACTCAAATCCTCTTGTTATGAAGGCCAACATTCCATTGGCTTTCTTCACTGCCTGCTGTACCTGCATGCTTCCTTTCAGTGACTGATGCACTAGGACACCCAGATCTCGTTGAACATCCCCTCTTCCTAACTTGACACCATTCAGATAATAATCTGCCTTTCTATTCTTACTTCCAAAGTGAATAACCTCACACTTATCTACATTAAACTGCATCTGCCATGTATCCGCCCACTCACACAACCTGTCCAAGTCACCCTGCAGCCTTATTGCATCTTCCACACAATTCACACTACCCCCCAGCTTAGTATCATCTGCAAATTTGCTAATGGTACTTTTAATCCCTTCATCTAAGTCATTAATGTATATCGTAAATAGCTGGGGTCCCAGCACCGAACCTTGCGGTATCCAACTGGTCACTGCCTGCCATTCTGAAATGGACCCATTTATCCCCACTCTTTGCTTTCGGTCTGTCAACCAATTTTCTATCCATGTCAGTACCCTACCCCCAATACCATGTGCTCTAATTTTGCCCACTAATCTCCTATGTGGGACCTTGTCGAAGGCTTTCTGAAAGTCAAGGTACACCACATCCACTGACTCTCCCCTGTCAATTTTCCTAGTTACATCCTCAAAAAATTCCAGTAGATTTGTCAAGCGGCACGGTAGCGCAGCGGTAGAGTTGCTGCTTTACAGCGAATGCAGCGCCGGAGACTCAGGTTCGATCCTGACTACGGGTGCTGCACTGTAAGGAGTTTGTACGTTCTCCCCGTGACCTGCGTGGGTTTTCTCCGAGATCTTCGGTTTCCTCCCACACTCCAAAGACGTACAGGTATGTAGGTTAATTGGCTGGGTAAATGTAAAAATTGTCCCTAGTGGGTGTAGGATAGTGTTAATGTACGGGGATCACTGGGCGGCACGGACTTGGAGGGCCGAAAAGGCCTGTTTCCGGCTGTATAGATATGATATGATATGATAAGCATGATTTCCCCTTCGTAAATCCATGCTGACTCGGAATGATCCTGTTACTGCTATCCAAATGCTCAGCAATTTCGTCTTTTTTAATTGACTCCAGCAGCTTCCCCACCACTGATGTCAGACTAATTGGTCTATAATTACCCGTTTTCTCTCTCCCTCCTTTCTTAAAAAGTGGGATAACATTTGCTATCCAACAATCCACAGGAACTGATCCTGAATCTATAGAACATTGAAAAATGATCTCCAATGCTTCCACTATTTCTAGAGCCACCTCCTTAAGTACCCTGGGATGCAGACCATCAGGCCCTGGGGATTTATCAGCCTTCAGTCCCATCAGTCTACCCAAAACCATTTCCTGCCTAATGTGGATTTCCTTCAGATCCTCCATCACCCTAGGTTCTCCGGTCCCTAGAACATTTGGGAGATTGTGTGTATCTTCCTCAGTGAAGACAGATCCAAAGTAACGGTTTAACTCGTCTGCCATTTCTTTGTTCCCCATAATAAATTCCCCTGCTTCTGTCTTCAAGGGACCCACATTTGCCTTGACTATTTTTTTCCTCTTCACGTACCTAAAAAAACTTTTGCTATCCTCCTTTATATTATTGGCTAGTTTACCCTCGTACCTCATCTTTTCTCCCCGTATTGCCTTTTTAGTTAACTTTTGTTGGTCTTTAATGTGCGATATATATATATATATATATATATATCGCACATTAAAGACCAACAAAATATATATATATTGGTATGTGTACGTGTGTGGATATATACACACACCCATATATACACGCACACATATATTCACTGGAGCCCTGTCAACCGGGCGTTGAGAAGATTGTCCCAACTTTAGTAATGTTTACCTTTCTTTAGTTAAGAGATACAGCACGGAAACAGGCCCTCCGGCCCACCGAGTACACGACGCCCATCGATCGCCCGTTCACACATGTACAATGTCATTGCACTTTCTCATCCACTCCCGACACACGAGGGGCAATTTACAGAGGGGCCGATTAACCTACAAACTTGTATCTCTGGAGTGTGGGGGAGGAAACCGGAGCAACCGGTGGAACCAGCACATTTCATGCGCAAACCCGCCTAACCACAAGTGTCTGTGTGTTTATAAAGCCAAGCGCAAGGCACATGATCTGTACAGCCCCGTTTATTGTTAGCATAGAGAATCATTGGTGAAAATTACAAAACAAATCATGTAATCCTTGTTATTCGGTTCATTTGTCGATGTTATGTGGTGTCATCGTTCCAACAGTCCTGTAAATATATTCGCTCCCCCTAATAATCCCTTCCTCCAAAGGTTTTACTGTAACGTGTAAATAACACCTATCCATGTTCTCCACAGATGCTGCCTGACCCGCTGAGTTACTCCAGCACTCTGTGAAACGTCACCTATCCATGTTCTCCACAGATGCTGCCTGACCCGCTGAGTTACTCCAGCACTCTGTGAAACGTCACCTATCCATGTTCTCCACAGATGCTGCCTGACCCGCTGATTTACTCCAGCAGTCTGATTTCATTGGGATCGTCTCTCCAAACGGGGTGACACAGTACCAGGTGCCCAATACACCCACTTTCTGCAGGGAAACAGGCCCTTCGGCCCACCTCGTCCATACCGACCACGATGCCCCATCTACACTAGTCCCACCTGCCCCCATGTGCCCCATAGCCCTCTGAACCTTTCCTATCCATGTACTTGTCTAAATGTTTTTAAATATTGTTATATTTCGCCTGCTGCCTGCTCTGTCCGACCAGGTGAGTTTTGTGTCGCTGCTCTCGCCGCAGTACCGGCTCCCAGCAGCAGGTGGGGGTGCTGCACCGTCAAACTGCGCCGCGCTATGGACAGCTCGCCATCGTCTGGTTGCAAGCGGCATTACAACTGAAAGACCCATCTCAGGTCATTAGACAGGAACAGAATGAAATCATTCGGCCCATTAAGTCTGCTTGGATGAAGGGATTAAAAGTACCATTAGCTAATTTGCAGATGATACAAAGCTGGGTGGTAGTGTGAACTGTGAGGAAGATGCTATCAGGTTGCAGGGTTACTTGGACAGGTTTTAAAATTTTAACAAAACACATACATGTTACCACTCATAGTACCCAAATGATACCTACATTATAAATTCGATTATACATTATAAATTCGATTATACATGTATTGTTCTGTATTATCTTCCCACCCACAACCTCCCTCCCCCCAGTTAGAAAAAAGAGGAAAAAGGAGAAGAAAAAAGAAAGAAAGAAAAAAAGAAAGAAGGAAACCTGGAGACAAGAAGGAAACACTTCCGGCTAATTTCTTATTAAATTCTTTTTAAGGGTATCAAAACAATCCTGAAATTAAATATTTCCAATTCTTCTAGAATATGTATCATGTCTATTGGAATAAAAGGAGTAGTCTCTTTCCCTGGGATGGCTTTTCCTCCAAACATCTATTAAATTTAAATTTTCCATTAAATTCAAGGATGTCTTCGCTGCTCTTGTCCTTGTTGATCTATCCATTACTGGATCTAAACAAAAATTGAAATCTCCCCCTATCAATATATTTTCATGTGCTTCCGCCAGATTTTAAATCTGCACAAACTTCTCATCATCTATATTTGGTGCATATATATTCATTAAGGTCCACAATTCTGAGAAAATTTGACAATGTACCATTACAAATCTACCTACTGGGTCACTTACAATATTTTGTATCTTAATTGGTAGCGTTTTCTTAAATAGGATAGCAACCCCTCTTGCTTTTGAGTTAAAAGATGCGACCATACTTCCTACCCAATCTCTCTTTAACTTTTGATGTTCTTTTTCCGTTAGATGTGTTTCTTGCAAGAAAGCTATATCTACTTCCAATTTTTTCATCTGTGTTAAAATTCTCTTCCTTTTTATCGGTCCATTTAACCCATTCACATTATAGCTTAAAATTTTTAATTTGTTATCCATTCATTCCTTTTTATTTTTATTTTTTCCTTTTTCCTTACCTTGATGCCTCTTCCGGTATTTACATTGTGCCGTAATTCAGTGTGCTCCCCTCCATAGTCCAGGTATAAAAACAGAAATGGAAAAAGAAAGAGAAATAAACCCTCCCTCTAATGTTGCTAATAAATAGATTAGCAACATTACCCCCCTCTATTATATATATTCCCTCTATATTACACATTCTCCAACCCCCCCAATATATCAAGTACTTCCAAACATTAACAATCCTTAATACAATTAATCCCCTCTATGGTACACAGATCTTATTAATAATCATTCATTCATGAGTCTTCTTAAGCATTGCTCGATGGCAATTCTTCCGCATACTCTTCTGCTTTGACAAAGTCTTTAAAAAAAATTATTTTCTCCACTGTTGATCATAATCTTCAAAGTAGCCGGACGCACTTGGACAGGTTGTGTGAGTGGGCGGATGCATGGCAGATGCAGTTTAATGTGGATAAGTGTGAGATTATCCACTTTGGTGGTAAGAATAGGAAGGCAGATTATTATCTGAATGTTGTCAAGTTAGGAAAAGGGGACGTACAACAAGATCTGGGTGTCCTAGTGCATCAGTCACTGAAAGGAAGCATGCAGGTACAGCAGGCAGTGAAGAAAGCCAATGGAATGTTGGCCTTCATAACAAGAGTTGAGTATAGGAGCAAAGAGGCCCTTCTGCAGTTGTACAGGGCCCTAGTGAGACCGCACCTGGAGTACTGTGTGCAGTTTCGGTCTCCAAATTTGAGGAAGGATATTCTTGCTATTGAGGGCGTGCAGCGTCGGTTTACTAGGTTAATTCCCGGAATGGCGGGACTGTAATATGCTGAAAGACTGGAGCGACTAGGCTTCTATACACTTGAATTTAGAAGGATGAGGGAGTATCTTATCGAAACATATAAGATTATTAAGGGGTTGGGGACGTTAGAGGCAGGAAACATGTTCCCAATGTTGGCGAAATCCAGAACCAGGGGCCACAGTTTAAGAATAAGGGGTAGGCCATTTAGAACGGAGACGAGGAAAAACTTTTTCAGTCAGAGGGTTGTAAATCTGTGGAATTCTCTGCCTCAGAAGGCAGTGGAAGCCAGTTCTCTGAATGCATTCAAGAGAGAGCTAGATAGAGCTCTTAAGGTTAGCGGAGTCAGGGGGTATGGGGAGAAGGCAGGAACGGGGTACTGATTGAGAATGATCACACTGAATGGTGGTGCTGGCTCGAAGGGCCGAATGGCCTACTCCTGCACCTATTGTCTATTAATCTTCAGATGCGCCGCAGAAAGCATTTAATCGGTGGTAAGGAACTGCAGATGCTGGTTTACACCGAAGAGACACAAAATGCTGGAGTAACTGAGCGGGACAGGAAGCATCTCTGGAGATAAGGAATGGGTGATGTTTTGGGACATAGAAACATAGAAAATAGGTGCAGGAGGAGGAGGCCATTCGGCCCTTCGAGCCTGCACCGCCATTCAATATGATCATGGCTGATCATCCAGCTCAGTAGCCTGTATCTGCCTTCTCTCCATACCCCCTGACCCCTTTAGCAAAAACTCCCTCTTAAATATAGCCAATGAACTGGCCTCAACTACCTTCTGTGGCAGAGAATTCCAGACTCACCACTCTCTGTGTGAAGAAATGTTTTCTTATCTCGGTCCTAAAAGACTTCCCCCTTATCCTTAAGCTGTGACCCCTGGTTCTGAACTCCCCCAACATCGGGAACAATTTTCCCGCATCTAGCCTCTCCAACCCCTTAAGAATTTTATATGTTTCTATAAGATCCCCCCTCAGTCTTCTAAATTCCAGCGAGTACAAGCCCAGTCTATCCAGTCTTTCCTCATATGCAAGTCCCGCCATCCCAGGGATTAATCTGGTGAACCTTCTCTGTACTCCCTCTAAGGCAAGAACGTCTTTCCTCAGGTTAGGAGACCAAAACTGTACACAATACTCCAGGTGCAGTCTCACCAAGGCCCTGTACAACTGCAGCAGAACCTCCTAAACTCAAATCCTCTTGCTATGAATGCCAACATACCATTCGCTTTCTTCACTGCCTGCTGCACCTGCATGCTTGCTTTTAATGACTGGTGCACCATGACACCCAGGTCACGTTGCATCTCCCCTTCTCCCTATCGGTCACCATTCAGGTAATACTCTGCTTTCCTGTTCTTGCCGCCAAAGTGGATAACCTCACATTTATCCACATTATATTGCATCTGCCATGCATTTGCCCACTCACCTAATCTATCCAAGTCACTCTGCAGCCTCCTAGCATCCTCCTCGCAGCTAACACTGCCACCCAGCTTCGTGTCATCCGCAAACTTAGAGATGTTGCATTCAATTCCCTCGTCCAAATCATTAATATACACTGTAAATAACTGGGGTCCCAGCACTGAGCCTTGCGGTACCCCACTAGTCACTGCCTGCCATTCCGAAAAGGACCCGTTTATTCCTACTCTTTACTTCCTGTCCGCCAACCAATTTTCTATCCACCTCAAAACTGAACCCTCAATACCGTGTGCTTTAAGTTTGTACAACAATCTCCTATGTGACCCCTTGTCGAAGGCCTTCTGAAAGTCCAGATATAACACATCGACTGGTTCTCCCTTATCCACTCTACTAGTTACATCCTCGAAAAATTCTATAAGATTCGTCAGACATGATTTGCCTTTGGTAAATCCATGCTGACTTTGTCCGATGATTTCACCACTTTCCAAATGTGATGCTATCACATCTTTAATAACTGACTAGCATTTTCCCCACTACCGATGTTAGGCTAACTGGTCTATAATTCCCCGTTTTCTCTCTCCCTCCCTTTTTAAAAAGTGGGGTTACATTAGTTACCCTCCAGTCCTCAGGAACTACTCCAGAATCTAAAGAGTTTTGAAAAATTATCACTAATGCATCCACTATTTCTGAGGCTACTTCCTTAAGCACTCTGGGATTCAGCCTATCTGGCCCTGGGGATTTATCTGCCTTTAATCCATTTAATTTACCGAACACCACTTCCCGACTAACCTGGATTTCCCTCAGTTCCTCCATCCCATTAGACCACCGGTCCCCCGCTATTTCCGGCAGACGGTTTATGTCTTCCTTAGTGAAGACAGAACCAAAGTATTTGTTCAATTGGTCTGCCATCTCCTTGTTCCCTATGATCAATTCACCTGTTTCCGACTGCAAGGGACTTACATTTGCCTTAGCTAATCTTTTTCTCTTGACATATCTATAAAAGCTTTTGCAGTCTGTTTTTATGTTCCTTGCCAGTTTTCCCTCATAGTCTATTTTCCCTTTCCTAATTAAGCCCTTTGTCCTCCTCTGCTGGACTCTGAATTTCTCCCAGTCCTCTGGTATGCTACTTTTTCTGGCTAATCTGTATGCTTCATCTTTTGTTTTAATACTATCCTTGATTTCCCTTGTTAGCCACGGATGCACTACCTTTCCTTGTTTGTTTTTTTACCAAACTGGGATGAACACTTGTTGTAGTTCATCCATGCGACCTTTAAATGCCTTCCATTGCATGTCCACCGTCAACCCTTTCAGCATCAATTGCCAGTCTATCTTGGACAATTCACGCCTCATACCCTCAAATTTACCTTTCTTTAAGTTCAGAACACTTGTTTCTGAATCGACTTTGTCACTCTCCATCCTAATGAAGAACTCTACCACATTATGATCACTCTTGCCCAAGAGGCCTCGCACAACAAGACTGCGAACTAACCCTTCATTACTCAATACCCAGTCTAGAATGGCCTGTTCTATCGTTGGTTCCTCGACATGTTGGTTTAGAAAACCATCTCTCAAACATTCCAAGAAATCCTCTTCCTCAGCACCCCTGCCAGTTTGGTTCACCCAATCTATATGTAGATTGAAGTCACCCATTATAACTGCTGCACCTTTAGTGCATGCATTTCTAATTTCCTGCTTGATGCCATCCCCAACCTCACTACTGCTGTTAGGTGGCCTGTACACAACTCCCACTAGCGTTTTCTGCCCCTTAGTGTTTCGTAGCTCTACCCATATCGATTCCATTTCCTCCAAGCTAATGTCCTTCCTTTCCACAGCTTTAATCTCCTCTCTAACCAGTAACGCTACCCCACCTCCTTTTCCTTTCTGTCTATCCCGCCTGAATATAGAATATCCCTGGATGTTGAGCTCCCAGCCTTGGTCACCCTGGAGCCATGTCTCCGTAATCCCAACTATATCATAATCATTAATAACTATCTCCACATTTAATTCATCCACCTTATTACGTATTCTCCTTGCATTGAGACACAAAGCCTTCAGGCTTGTTTTTACAACTCTCTTACCCCTTATACAATTATGTTGAAAAGTGGCCCTTTTTGATTTTTGCCCTGGTTTTGTCTGCCTACCACTTTTAATTTTCACCTTGCTACCTGTTGCTTCTACCCTTATTTTACACCCCTCTGTCTCTCTGCTCCTGCTCCCATCCCTCTGCCACATTAGGGACAAGACCCTTCTTCAAATTCGGGATGGACCACAGCGTGAAATTGCAGAGAGTTGTGGACGCAGCCCAAACCATCACGCAAACCAACCTCCCCTTCCATTGACTCATACAGTCATAGAGAGATACAGTATGGAGACAGGCCCTTCGGCCCAATTTGCCCACACCGGCCAACATTCCCCAGCGACAAGAGTCCCACCTGCCTGCGCTTGTTCCATATCCCTCCAAACCTGTCCTATCCATGTACCTGTGTAGGTAAGAAATGCAGATGCTAGTTTAAATCGAAGGTCCCAAAATGCTGGAGTAACTCAGTGGGTCACCCAGCATCTCTGGAGAGAAGGAATGCGTGACGTTTCGGGTCTAGATCATGTACCTGTCTAACTGTTTCATAAACGATGGGATAGCCCCAGCCTCAACTACCTCCTCTACCAGCTTATTCCATACATCCGCCACCCTTTGTGTGAAATATTTACCCCTCAGGTTCCTGTTAAATCTTTCCCCTTTCACCTTGAACATATGTCGTCTGGTCCTCGATTCCCCTACTCTGGGCAAGAGACTCTGTGCATCTACCCGATCTATTCCTCTCGTGATTTTGTACACATCTGCACTTCCTGCTGCCTCTGCAAGTCCACATTTACACCCACCTGGTTTTATTTCCACGCTCACTGGGGTTTAACGATGCGGAAATATAACTCCATAACAAGAGGATTTGACTATTGGATCAATGAGGTCCTTCTGCAGTTCTTCAGGGCCTTAGTGAGACCACACCTGGAGTACTGTGTGCTGTTTTGGTCTCCAAATATGAGGAAGGATATTCTTGCCATTGAGGGCGTGCAGCGTAGGTTTACTAGGTTAATTCTCGGGATGGCGGGACTGTCGTATGTTGAAAGACGAGCGATTGGGCTTGAATCCAGAAGGATGAGAGGGGATCTTATTGAAACATATAAGATTATTAAAGGATTAGACAAGCTGGAGGCAGGAAACATGTTCCCAATGTTGGGCGAGTCCAGAAACAGGGGCCACAGTTTAAGAATAAGGGGTAGGCTATTTAGAACGGGGAAAAAAATCACTCAGAGAGTTGTAACTCTGTGGAATTCTCAGCCTCAGAAGGCAGTGGAGGCCAATTCTCTGAATGCATTCAAGAGAGAGCTAGATAGAGCTCTTAATGATAACGGAGTCAGGGGGTATGGGGAGAAGGCAGGAACGGGGTACTGATTGAGAATGATCAGCCATGATCACATTGAATGGCGGTGCTGGTCGAAGGGCCGAATGGCCTCCTCCTGCCCCTATTGTCTTTGGAATTTGGGGATTAAAATGGGAGCCGTTCAGCGCCGACCTGTTGTCCACCGGGTTTCTGCCCCACAGCCCCTGAGCCCCGCTCCTGACGCCGGTACCGGGACCCAACCCTTTCACACACCCAGATCGGAACCGGAGCAGATTGTCATCCACTTGTGTTTACTCCAAGGCACGAAGACAGGATAAAGTTTCTCCGTGAATTTATTCCCTGTGAAGGTGTGGAGATGGGACTTGGTGTCCGCGTCGTAAAATGAAACTGCCCCGGACTCGTAACTGAGATAAACTCCCACCCTCCCGGGGATGGGACGGGCGGGAAGAGGGGATGGAGGGGAGGTGACTGCCATAAACTCGTCACCCAACCGCTCGATACTCCATAATCCAGTCTCCGGGGTCAGTGTGACCCGTCCCATCCTCTCCACAGACTCTGCGGCGACTCCCAGACTCCAGCCCCGACTCCCCGCCACCTCCACCTCCCAGTAGTGTCTCCCCGATGTGAATCCCTCCGATCCCAGCACACACGGACTGTCTGTAAACCTCTTCCCGGTGTCAGGGAGACTCCTCTCTGTCCCGGTCCATCTCACCCTCTTCCGATCCTCAGACACCTCGAGCCCCAGATGCGCTGTTTCCACATCCAGGGTGACGGAGACTGGGGGGAGAAGCAGAGAATCAGAGAGTCCCCGTGGGTCGGGGGAGACTCGGGCAGCGCGGCCCCGGGACCTGGGGAGAGGCCGCTCGGCCTCGGGCACAGGCGGGCGGACAACTGGACGATATCCCGGGGATTTCCCGCCCGCCAACATCCCACGGACAAAAACATGTTTCCCGGCGTTTCCTAATCGGGGTGGAAGTGGAGGGGAACCGGGTGAACGGTGAGAAATAAAAACAAACTGCTGGAGGAAGTCCGCGGGTCAGGCAGCACATGTGTAAGGAAATGACAGAACACGTTCAGGTCGGGACGCTGCTTCATTCTCATGCTCCCCTCTGCTCCCCCGGTACAAAGAGGTGCAGCAAAATACTGTACTCTGTTTATATATGTGTGTGTGTGTGTGTTTGTACATATGCACACAGACACATACACACACAGTCACACATCCACAAACATATACACACTCACACACTCATAAACACACACACACACAAACATATACACATGCACACTCATTCACAATTACACACATAGACACACATACATAGACACACACAAACACACACACATAAACACACACATATACAAACATATACACACACGTACACTCATACACACACTCACACATACATGGACACAGACACAAACACACATACACACACACACACACGTATGTACACATACACACTCACACTTATGCACACACAAACACTGATGCATAGACACACATGCACAGACACGCACACATACACACGCACACAGACACACGCACACTGATGGATATTCTCTTTCCAAGCCAAAGACTTGTTCACTTCTCAGGCCCAAATGCTTTTTGCTCAACTCAGATTTTTAGCACAGTAACTGCCCGGGGTTCAAGATGTTTGTTGTTCATTAAGTTAGGAATTTAATCATAGAAACAGAAAATAGGTGCAGGAGGAGGCCATTCAGCCATTTAAAACTATAACTGTGTTTATTCTGCGTCGTTAGCTGGAAGTGACCTCGTCTTGGTTGGGAGGGACGACCTGCGGCTGTGAATAGTGATTATTGACACCTAACCCCTTCAGCAGTGGGCAGAGCAGTGAAATAAGTCAGTCTTTGAGATAAAGGTTGATGCAGTGTATCCCCCTTATAGTGAGAGCACTTGTAGGTGCTTATAACAGATAAGACTTAAAGACGACTTTAGTTTAAGGCACTCAGACTGGTAATCTCAATATCACGCACGCACACACACAGGCACACAGTCTCACACAGACACAGGCACACACACGCACACAGACACACAACACACAGGCACACACACGCACACCACACTCACGTAAACCAAGATCTTACCTATGTGACCACGTATCCTCTTCCACTCTGAAAACAGAAACAACAAACAAGACTGAAGAAAACTCGCTGGAATCTAATCTACTATTAATTTCATAGCAAAGAGCTTTAAATGTGTAGAGAAGCATCCCGTGGACCCCCTGCGGTTTCACTACAAGCTGACCATGGTGATCATTTTGCTTCACATTGTTACCTAGTCACTCCACCATATCTATCTCTGCGGTTTAGTAGGATATCGTGCCCACATTTCCTCACCAGTCCATCCCACAGTTAAAGCTCAGATATGTGGACACTGAGACCCGCTGATGGCAAATGCTGTTCTTGCCAGAGTTCAGCTGACCGGATTTTAAGGGATTCCCCAGGTTACACCAGCTGATGGAAACAAATTTTTGACAGGAGTGGGGGAGGGGCAGGGAGAGAGGGAGAGGGAGAGAGAGAGAAAGTGTGAGAGAGAGATGGGGGGAGGAGAGAGAGGGGGGATGTTAAGGGGGGAGGAGAGGGGGCAGAAGGGTAGGAGAGGGGGAAGGAGAGGGCGGTAGGAAAGGGGGAGAGGGCAAGTGAGGGAGAGAGGGGGGGAGGGGGAGTGGAAGGGGAGGGGGAGATGTTGAGGCAGGGGAGGGGGAGACAGAAAGAGAGGCAAAAACATGGCAAACGTGTACAGTACACAGATGCACACATGCGCAGACATGTGCAACCTCACTTGTATACACACAGTTCTATGGTCATCCCAAGATCAGGATGGAGATTAGTCCGGTCACCTAACTAGTTTCGCTGAAAAACCTGTGAGATACCCAGACTAGAGTGCAGCAGTGTGTGATGTGTGAGTGTGTGTGTGTGTGAGTGTGTGTGTGTTGATGTGTGTGTGAGGTGTGTGCGCATGTGTGAGCGTATGTGTGTGCGAGTGTGATTCTGTGTGTGTCCCTGTGTGATTGTGTGTGTGAAAGTTTGTGTGTGTGAATGTTTGTGTGTGTGTGAATGTGTGTGCGTGCGAATGTGTGTGAATGTTTGTGTGTGTGTGAATGTTTGTGTGTGTGTGTGAATGTTTGTGTGTGTGTGTGAATGTTTGTGTGTGCGCGCGAATGCATGTGTGTGAATGAGCGTGAGTGTGAATGTGCGTGAGTGCGCGTGTGAATGCGTGTGTGTGAATGTGCGTGACTGCGAGTGTGTGTGTGGATGTGTGTGTGGATGTGTGTGTGAATGTGTGTGTGTGTGGATGTGTGTGTGTGGGTGTGTGAATGTGTGTGTGTTTGAATGTGTGTTTGACTGTGTTTGAATGTGTCTGTGTGAATGTGTGTGTGGGTGTGTGATTGTGTGTGTGAGTGGGTGTGTGAATGTGTGTGCGAGTGTGTGCGCGAGTGAGTGTGTGAATGTGTGTGTGTGAATGTGTGTGCGAGTGTGTGAATGTGTGTGTGTGAGTGTGTGCGCGTGTGTGTGTGCGTGTGTTTGGTGGGGAGGGGTGAGGAACATACCTGACTGAACAAGGGGTGTCCATTGTCCTAAAAAGAAACAGGAAAGGTAAGGCATGAATAAAGTCCATCAGAACACGCATCAGTGGACAAAGGCCCAGGTTTGCTTTAAGGACAAATTCATAGCAAGAGGATTTGAGTTTAGGAGCAGGGAGGTTCTGCTGCAGTTGTACAGGGCATTGGTGAGACCGCACCTGGAGTATTGTGTACAGTTTTGGTCTCCTAATCTGAGGAAAGACATTCTTGCCATAGGGGGAGTACAGAGAAGGTTCACCAGATTGATTCCTGGGATGGCAGGACTTTCATATGAAGAAAGACTGGATAGACTAGGCTTATACTCGCTGGAATTTAGAAGACTGAGGGGGAATCTTATAGAAACATATAAAATTCTTAAGGGGTTGGAGAGGCTAGATGCGGGAAGATTGTTCCCGATGTTTGGGAAGTCCAGAAACAGGGGTCACAGCTTAAGGATAAGGGGAAGTCTTTTAGGACCGAGATGAGAAAACATTTCTTCACACAGAGAGTGGTGAGTCTGTGGAATTCTCTGCCACAGAAGGTAGTTGAGGCCAGTTCATTGGCTATATTTAAGAGGGAGTTAGATGCGGCCCTTGTGGCTAAATGGATCAGGGGGTATGGAGAGAAGGCAGGTACAGGATACTGAGTTGGATGATCAGCCATGATCATATTGAATGGCGGTGCAGGCTCGAAGGGCCGAATGGCCTACTCCTGCACCTATTTTCTATGTTAAGTATTCGAGCAACAGATTAAAGGCGCTAGCCTGGGTTTAACCTCCCACTGCGTGAATCCCTGCCTGTGTTGCCCTGCTGTGTCACAGTGTAGGTACACGCCACGCCATGACCTTGCTCCACCACGTGGGTGTCTCTGGTCCCCAATACACCTACTAACACAGCTATGGCCGAGTAGGGAAGTCACTGGGGAGGAGGATGTAAGTCTGCTTGTCCCACGGCTGTACTCTGGTATTATTCCCATTGCTCTACCTGTTGGACGTATATGGCTTGATCTCATTCATGTATAATATGATGATTTAATGGGATAAAACACAGCCAAAATATTCTCACTGTGTCTGAGTACAATAATAAACCAACGATAGACACAGAAAGCTGGAGTAACTCAGCGGGACAGACAGCATCTCTGGAGAGAAGAAAGTTTCGTGTCGAGACCCTTCTTCCTAATAATAAACCAACGGCAGGATTAGGTTTAGGGGTTTCGGTGTATTATTGTCACGTGTGATGAGGTACAGTGAACAGCTTTGTTTTGCATGCCATCCAATCAGATCAGATAATACAATGCATAAATACTTTCAAGTCCAACTCAAGTCCAATAGGTAGAGCAAAGGGGGAGATACAGAGTGGAGAATGTAGTTCCCAGCATTGTTCAATTCCAATAGGTAGAACAAAGGGGGAGATACAGAGTGGAGAATGTAGTTCCCAGCATTGTTCAAGTCCAATAGGTAGAGCAAAGGGGGAGATACAGAGTGCAGAATGTAGTTCTCAGCATTGTAGCGCATCAGTTCCACAGACAATCTCCAATGTCCGCAATGGGGTCGAGGTGAATCGGACAGTGCCCCAGCTTATGGAAGGGCCATTTAGATGCCTGATAACAGCGCGGAAGAAGCTGTACCCGAGTCTGGTGGTGCGCGCTTTCTAGCTTCTGTACCTCCTGTCAGACGGGTGCAAGAAAAAGAATGAACGACTGGGGGTGGGACAGGGACAAGTCTTTGATAATGTTGGCTGCTTTTCCGAGGCAGCGTGATGTGCAGATGGAGCCAATTGTGGGGAGTTTAATCTGTGTGATGGACTGCGCTACATCTACAATGGTGGGGAGTGTGGTGTGTGTGATGGACTGGGCTACATATACAATGGTGGGGAGTGGGGTGTGTGTGGGGGACTGGGCTACATCTACAATGGTGGGGTGTGTGTGATGGACTGGGCTACATCTACATTTCTCAGCAATTTCTTGTGATCTCGGCTGTACATGCTGAATTTCCTCAGTCTCCTAAGCAAGTAGACATTGGGTGTCATCTTGGTTGTTGCTTCACTCTGCCTGGTCCACAACAGATCAGTGGGAATATTAACACCGAGTTACATGAGGCTCACAACCACTTGCACTTCGGCACCAGTGATGCTGATTGGGGCCTGTACTCCATCGGCATTACTGAAATTAACGCACAAACACGCACGTCTTCAGGATGTGGGAGGAAACCGGAGCACCCGGAGGACACCGGTCACAGGGAGAACATGCAAACTCCACACAGACAGCACCCAGGGTCAGGATCGAACCCATGTCTCTGGCGCTGTGAGATATCAATTCAACCAGCAGCGCCACTGTGTCGCCTTTCCTTCTCTTTTGTGAATATTTCTATACTAAATTCTTACCAAGTTCTACGATGGATTTGCGCCGTTCCAGCTCTGGAAGGAGAAACCAGTGTTACATTGGAACAATGAGCATCAGAGACAATGAACATCAGAGTCAGGAGGCAATCCAAACAAGGCTGGAAATAAGTGCAGCACAATGAGGGAAGTTCCACGTGCGCACACAGATGTCACATCTGCCCGTTTACCCCATTCCCCCACCTCCCGGGCCACTGATACTCTCTCCAGGCCCAGGGGCAACAATTACCACTGGAAGGTCAGAGCCCGCGGAGAGTGCTCTGGTTTCCCACTGAAGTTACACTGGGAATCAAGGATTTCCTGACCCGCATCTCACGCTGTTGTTTAACGCACCTTTAATGCGTCTGTTTTGTTTCACGTTCCAATAAAACACAGCACCGTTGGCGGCAATGAGAAGACAAATGGTGAGGACTAGCGGCAGGACCCAGTCAGGAACGCCAGGGAAGATTTCATCTGCAGAGTGAAGACAATGAATCAGACAGTGACAGTGACAGTGAATCAGACAGTGACAGTGAATCAGACAGTGACAGTGAATCAGACGGTGACAGTGACTGTGACAGTGAATCAGACAGTTACAGTGACAGTGACAGTGAATCAGACAGTGTCAGTGACAGTGACAGTGAATCAGACAGTGACAGTGACAGTGAATCAGACAGTGACAGTGAATCATATCATATCATATATCATATATATACAGCCGGAAACAGGCCTTTTCGGCCCACCAAGTCCGTGCTGCCCAGCGATCCCCGTACATTAACACTATCCTACACCCACTAGGGACAATAGACAATAGACAATAGGTGCAGGAGTAGGCCATTCAGCCCTTCGAGCCAGCACCGCCATTCAATGCGATCATGGCTGATCACTCTCAATCAGTACCCCGTTCCTGCCTTCTCCCCATACCCCCTCACTCCGCTATCCTTAAGAGCTCTATCCAGCTCTCTCTTGAAAGCATCCAACGAACTGGCCTCCACTGCCTTCTGAGGCAGAGAATTCCACACCTTCACCACCCTCTGACTGAAAAAGTTCTTCCTCATCTCCGTTCTAAATGGCCTACCCCTTATTCCTAAACTGTGGCCCCTTGTTCTGGACTACCCCAACATTGGGAACATGTTATCTGCCTCTAATGTGTCCAATCCCCTAATTATCTTATATGTTTCAATAAGATCCCCCCTCAATGTGACGACCGTGCGTGACAATGCTCTGGGAGTCCTCATGGTTTGTCCATTTAAGACTTTTCAGGAGAGCGTCAGGTATTTAAAAGAGTTTGTGTCGATGTCCAACCTGTTCGGACAAGTTGTGGACTCAGTTGGCCTTTCATACAGATGAATGAAGGAATACGTTTATTGGCCAAGTATGTGCACATACAAGGAATGTGCCTTAGTGCTCCGCTCACAAATGACAACACAAACAATAGACAATAGGTGCAGGAGGAGGCCATTTGGCCCTTCGAGCCAGCACCGCCATTCAATGTGATCATGGCTGATCATTCTCAATCAGTACCCCGTTCCTGCCTTCTCGCCATACCCCCTGACTCCGCTATCCTTAAGAGCTCTATCTAGCTCTCTCTTGAATGCATTCAGAGAATTGGCCTCCATTGCCTTCTGAGGTAGAGAATTCCACAGATTTACAACTCTCTGACTGAAAAAGATTTTCCTCATCTCAGTTCTAAATGGCCTACCCCTTATTCTTAAACTGTGGCCCCTTGTTCTGGACTCCCCCAACATTGGGAACATGTTTCCTGCCTCTAACGTGTCCAAACCCTTAATAATCTTATACATTTCGATAAGATCTCCTCTCATCCTTCTGAATTCCAGTGTATACAAGCCTAGTCGATCCAGTCTTTCAACATACGACAGTCCCGCCATTCCGGGAATTAACCTAGTAAACCTACGCTGCACGCCCTCAATAGCAAGAATATCCTTCCTCAAATTCGGAGACCAAAACTGCACACAGTACTCCAGGTGCGGTCTCACTAGGGCCCTGTACATCTGCAGAAGTACCTCTTTGCTCCTATACTCAACTCCTCTTGTTATGAAGGCCAACATTCAATTGGCTTTCTTCACTGCCTAACATACAGTTAACAATTAAGAATAAATTATGATGCAGATTTAAAAGGCATTAAAGCAGCAGGATCGGCGAATACATTAAACTTTCTTAAAAAATCAGTGATAATTTCTGCACAGAAGTGAGATGTGGCTGAACCGTCAGTGAGAAACATGTGAATACCTCAGTGAACATTCTGGGCAGTCGGGGTTTCAATGGAATGTAAATCTCTTCATACTTCAATGATCAAATAGAAACGTTTACAAACCTGATATCTTAACGATGGCCTCATTTTTTAAGTTAAATCGTTTGTTCTCAACAATACACATGAACTTGTTCGTTGACTGTTTCGTTACTGTCACCTGGCTCTCCACATTTATAAGACCTTCCGTGTCTTCATGGTATCTTGTTTCAGCTTGTGGTAAAACCTGTCCATCCTCGCCGATCCACACCATCTCTGGTCCAGGGTACCATCCACCGGATTTACACACGAGCTGGATTCCATCTCCCTGGTATCCCAGCAACTGAATCCGGTGCTTACTCCCCAAACCTGCATCAGTGACAGATGTAGAAATAACAATAGTCAGGAAGAATAGCAACTTGGACCACACAGCATTTTGTTCAAGGTGCCAAACCCTCTTGCAACAATACTTATACAATTTACAATTATTTCTAGTTCCAATGCAAAGTCTTTGAGCTGAATCATCAACTCTGCTTCTCTCTCCCCAGTCGCTGCCTGACCTGCTGAGTGTTTTCAGCATTTCGGTAAGTAAATCCAGGTGGGGGTTACATGGTAAATGATTGGGCCCTGGAGAGTATGGTGGAAATGAAATCCTGACTACGGGTGCTGTCTGTTCGGAGTTGGTACGTTCTCCCCGGGACCTGCGTGGGTTTTCTCCGAGTTCTTCGGTTTCCTCCCACACTCCAATGACGTACAGGTTTGTAGATTATTTGGTTTGATGTATGTGTAAATTGTCGATAGTGTGTGTAGGATAGTGTTAATGTGCCAGCATCGCTGGTTGGTCTAGTGGGCCGAAGGGCCTGTGTCCGCGCTGTGTCTCTAAACTAAACATTCTTTTAAAGTTAATAATATCAACGCATTTACTTACTCACCTTGAACTCGCAGTTGGGCTGGAGATGCTTCATACCCAGTTCTGTCTGTAACTGAACATGTATATTCCCCTTCATCAAGCCTCCTTACGTTCATTATTCTGAGGGAAATGTTCCCTTTGGCCAGTTCATCTTTAAACAGTTGGGCCCTTGCTCTGTAATCCTGGTGTTGAGCGAGGGCGTCACTTTGTCCATGTCTGTACACGAGGATTGGCGAGGCCAGACCTGACTTCCTCCACTGCACCTCCATGTCGCTGGTCAATATATCTGGCACAAGCTGACACTCCAACACCACATCTCCACCTACAGTGGCTGCAAAACCACCATCGCCCGGTACAATTACGGCAAATTCACCTGGGGTTCAATGCAAATAATTGAAAACATAATTATTTAAGGAATCAATCATGTAAAAATAGAAAACAATATCAACATCAGGAAAGTTGCATCGTTCTGTGCGCACAAAGACCAACAGCATTTATTTCATGAGGGCTTGAATACAAAAACAGGGATGTAATGCTGAGGCTATCGAGGGCACTGGTCAGGTCGCATTTGGAGAATTGTGAGCAATTTTGGGCACCATAACAGAGGAAGGATGAGCTGGCTCTGGAGAGAGTCCAGAAGTGGTATCTCAGAATGATCCCACCAAACAAGCGTTTGACGGCACAAGTTTAGAAGGAAAACGTAAAAACATAGAAACATACAAAATAGGTGCAGGAGGAGGCCATTCGGCCCTTCGAGCCAGCACCGCCATTCATTGTGATCCTGGCTGATCATCCACAATCAGTAACCCGTGCCTGCCTTCTCCCCATATCCTTTGATCCCACTAGCCCCCAGAGCTCTCTCTAACTCTCTTTTAAATTCATCCAGTGATTTGGCCTCCACTGCCCTCTGTGGCAGAGAATTCCACAAATTCACAACCCTATGGGGGAAAAAGTTCCCTCTCACCAGAGTTTTAAATGGCCTCCCCTTTATTCTTAGACCGTGACCCCTGATTCAGGGCTCCCCCAACATTGGGAACATTTTTCCTGCATCTAGCTTGTTCAGTCCTTTTATCATTTTATACGTCTCTATAAGATCCCCTCTCATCCTTCTAAACTCCAGTAAATACAGGCCTAGTCTTTCCAATCTTTCCTCATATGACAGTCCCGCCATCCCAGGGATTAACCCCATGAACCTGCACTGCACTGCCTCAATAGCAAAGGGGGGCTCAGTGAATGGCAGAGTAGACTTGATGGGCGGAATGACCCTAATCTGCTCCTCACGCTTATGACTGGATGACCTTCTGAAGCCAGGATATTACCATTTTCACTGGCTGTTCATGATTTATTTTATATCTAAGGTTGGCATCTCAACACCAATCCGCTTGGGACACCACTACTTACATCTTCCCACCCAGGGAGACAAAATACATTAGTCCCCACTCTCTGCTTCCTGCTGACTTATACATGGCCCGTACATCAGGAGGTGCAGATCCAGAGCCAGCAACATTATGGGGGACCCCTACCACCCCAGCAACGGACTGTTCCAGCTGCTACGGTCAGGCAAACGCCTCCGCTGTCACGCTGTGAAATCAGAGAGGATGAGTCGGAGTTTCTTCCCACAGGCCATCAGGACTGTTATCTCTCATATCACCAGGGACTAATTTAATTTACTGTATTAATTTATTTTTTGTGTTAAAAAAAATATTCTATTCTGTTTTGTAGTTTTAGCACAATCCGCAGGCGTTGCCATTTTCATTTCACTGCACATCTGCTATACGTGGCGGCGCCTAACGGCAGCGGCTGACTAGCAGTCTGTCCGTCTTTTTTTGTTGAGTGTCGGTGTTGGGATGATTTTTATATATATTTTTTTGGTTGTGTATGTGTGGGAGGGGGTGGTGGTGTGTGGGAGGGGGTGGTGGTGTGTGGGGGGTGGGGGTGGGTGTGGGTGTGGGGAACTTTTCTCTTCCTCACGGCGCGGGGTGCGGCTCGGCTGCGGGGCCTAACATCCCCCAGTGCGGCTTGGCCGCTGCACTTTACATCCCGGTGTGGCTTGGCCGCTGGACTTTACATCCCGGTGCGGCTTGGCCGCTGGACTTAACATCGCCCGGTGCAGCTCGGCTGCGGGGCTTAACACCGCCCGGTGCAACTCGGCTGCGGGACTTTACATCGCCCGGTGCAGCTCGGCTGCGGGGCTTAACACCGCCCGGTGCAGCTCGGCTGCGGGGCTTAACACCGCCCGGTGCAACTCGGCTGCGGGACTTTACATCGCCCGGTGCAGCTCGGCTGCGGGGCTTAACACCGCCCGGTGCAGCTCGGCTGCGGGGCTTAACACCGCCCGGTGCAACTCGGCTGCGGGACTTAACAACGCCCGGTGCGGCTCGGCTGCGGGACTTTTCACCGCTGGTGCGGCTCGGCTGCGGGACTTAACACCGCCCGGTGCGGCTCGGCTGCGGGACTTTTCACCGCTGGTGCGGCTCGACCACGGGACTTAGCTGCGCAAGGCTTGGTCGCGGGCCTTTCATCACCCGGTTCGGCCGCGAGACGTTTCAGCGCCCGGTGCAGGGACTGTGCGGGTCGGTCGGGGACGAGCTGTCTGTCCGTGGGCGTGGGGAAGAGAGTGGAAGTTTTGTTGCCTCCATCACAGTGAGGGGGTGTTTGGAGTCACTGTGATGGACGTTTGTGTTGGGGTCATGTGTCTTTGTGTTCTTTTTTTTTTTTTTTTTTTTCTATGACTGCTATGTAGTTTCGTTCGGTACTTCGGTACCGAACGACAAATAAAGCTCTGTTATACCTGTTATAAATAAAGTTGACTTGACTTGATTATCCATGAGAATGAGGTTGCCTCCTGCTCCTGCAGTCCCCATCGTCGCCCACAGAGGGAGCAAAGACCTTGCATCTAATCGTATTAAGTGATGTAGACAACTGCATTAAAATGGGCGATTTTAAAATATGAATCTTCTGACTCCATGAAGCCCCCTCCATGAGATAAATAAATATCAATCAGACAAGATGTTGTGGTTATTACCGTGGACTGAGGTGAGGATCCCGTGCAGTAGCAACACAGCGCAGTGAAACAGTCCCATCCCAGTAGAGGGGTCAGTGCCTGAGGGAGAGGGGGAGAGAGAGGGAGAAGTGTTAGACCCGTGATGGACGGGAAGCTGCGATCTCCCCCCCCCCCCCCTCCCCCTCCGTCCCCGCCGCCGGTGGTGTCCACCACCCCCCTACCTACTCACTGCTGACCGGGGGCTGAAAGGTCACACCTTGTGCCGGGTTGCCAAGGACAAGCGGTGGCCAAAGGACTCCAGTCCCCGCACCGAGACCCCGGCTCCCTTTAGAATCTGCTCCTTGAGTCTCCTGTCACGGGGGCCGGGTCCGGGACGATCCTTCTCCCGGGAATTTCTTCAGTCACCCCGGCCATCAAACCTGTCAAAGGACAGAAATTGATTCTGAAGTCAAAAGATGTCGGAACAATAAAAATAATCGGGGGTGAGATGAGGTTTGCGATTCATTTACGGAGTTGGGTGTCACTGACTGGGACATCTGTTATTCCCAGGTCGGCGCCGCCTGCAACCACGCTTGTGGAATTCTCTCTGTCCATGGACAGTGGATCATTGGATGTATTGAAAGAGGAGGTGGATATACAGCACCTTCAACCATTTGCTGATTGGAAGCAGACTGCCTGTGTAGTCATTCCCCAGACTGCATTGGTCTGCTTTCTCTCTCAGAATATTTTACCTGCTTCACCATCTCAAAGGCTTTTTAACGTTTTTTGTCTCTGTAACGCACAGTCGAGGTGAACTCTGGCACTGGTCGGTTATATCGGAGGCCAGTGTGGGAAGCGAGAGGAGGAAAATAGACAATAGGTGCAGGAAGAGGCCATTCGGCCCCTCGAGCCAGCACCGCCGTTCCATGTGATCATGGCTGACATTCACAATCAGTACCCCGTTCCTGCCTTCTCCCGATACCCCCTGACTCCGCTATCTTTAAGGGCTATATCTAGCTCTCTCTTGAAAGCATCCAGAGAATTGGCCTCCACTGCCTTCTGAGGCAGAGAATTCCACAGATTTGCAACTCTCTGACGGAAGAAGTGTTTCCTCATCTCCGTTCTAAATGGCCTACCCCTTATTCTTAAACTGTGGCCCCTTGTTCTGGACTCCCCCAACATCGGGAACATGTTTCATGCCTTTAACATGTCCAATCACTTAATGATCTTATATGTTTCAATAAGATCCCCTCTCATCCTTCTAAATTCCAGTGTATACAAGCCCAGTCGCTCCAGTCTTTCAACGTACGACAGTCCCGCCATTCCGGGAATTAACCTAGTAAACTACGCTGCACGCCCTCAATAGCAAGAATATCCTTCCTCAAATTTGGAGTCCAAAACTCCACACAGTACTCCAGGCGTGGTCTCACCAGGGCCCTGTACAACTGCAGAACGACTTCTTTGCTCCTATACTTAAATCCTCTTGTCATAAAGGCCAACATGCCATTAGCTTTTTTCACTTCCTGCTGTACCCGTATGGCTGAGGTAAATGTTAACATTAGACACGAGTGAGGTGCTGGAAAACTAGGTTACCCCTCAGATTCCGATTAAATCTTTCCCCCTTCACCTTGAACCTGTGCCCTCTGGTCCTCGATTCCCCGACTCTGGGACCGGGGTTCCACAGGAAGACCGCGCCGGGTTTGGGGGAGTGGGGTAAAGTAGGACGGGAGGGAGGGGGTTAGTGAGGATGCAGCCGCTGTAATGGCTGCAACAGTCAGAGTAAAGGTTCGTGTTTCAGCTGCCCACACACAGCCCAGGAATGTGGGACAAACAAAAGTATTTAGTAACATGATCACACTCGCTCTCCTGTGTTGAAATATTTCTCTTGTGTATATTTAAAAAACTGTTAGATTCACGGAGAGAAGCTCCATGGAAACACGCCCTTCGGCCCACTGGGTTTGTGATATCAGCAAACACACATGTTCACGAATCCGACCGCATTCATTAATGCTCCCAAGTTGCCATCAACTGCCCACCGATCCAATCCCCCAGATTCATACAGGGGCGATGTACAGCGGCCAATCTGCCAAGACATCAGCTCGTCTTTTGGACGCGAAAGAACCCGGAGCACCCGGGCAAATCCATGCGGTTCTGGGGAGCAATGGAGGTTAGGCTCCAAGCTGGATCACTGCAACTGTGCGGCAGTGACTCTACTATCTGAGCCACTGAACTCCGGGTTCAGTTCAATTAACATGTTCCCAGCAGTAACACATTAACCTCCGTCTCAGAGCAGTTTGTGACCGCGCTCGCTGCTCGGGACGCCACCGGCGCCACATACTTTCAGAGAGTGTAGCAAGGAGTTCCCTTCTTGCCCATCGCGGTCACTTCGCGCACGTCACAGACTGAACGTGGCCACTGGGAATAAACAAATCCCGGTGACCGACCAGCTCTCCCGAGCGAGGACTCACCGACTGCCGCCTCCCTCCCTGACCCGCACCGCACCGCACCGCACCGACTCCCACTCCGGCCCCGACAACCAACCGAGGTCTCGGCCTGAGCCGCGCCCCGGGGGCAGTGGGCGGGGCCGGGTAGATGCAGCGGGGTTTCACTATCACCCCATCCCGCTGGCAAACAGGGGAGTGAGTGCCCGCTGTGTCCCAGCGGCTCCGGCGCCCTCAGTTGTCCCGGAGCCCCGCTCACCTGATCAATCCCCGGCGCGGGACCCTCCGCTTCCCCTTCCCGGCCGGGACCCTCCTCCGTGCCCGCTCCCTGTCCCCGCTCCCCGGGGGCCGAGTCTGTAACCGGCGCCCAGCGACAGCGCGGAGCAACCGGCGTCAGAGAGACCGCTTTCCTCAGCGTGGAATCACACAGGGAAACGGCGGCCGCCGGGGGAGAGAAATCGGCTCAAGTTGTCATGAAATGGACGCGATAAATGGGCGGGGCGGGGCGGGGAATGGGGAACAAGGTTAAGAACAGTTTCTACCATCAGGACATCAGGCTTCTGAACTCAGAAACACATTTCTGGTCATATATGTTGATTATTTTATTATTGTCTTTTTATCTTACTAATGTCTTTTTTATCTTATTTATCCTTGGAATATTACTGCTGAGGTGACCCGTTGTCTTGTCAAATACATTTCATTCTACCGTTAAATGTTTTTTTAATTAAATTAAATTAAGTTAATTCAAAATTTTAAAACCTCTATCAAGTCCCCGCTCAACCTTCTACGCTCCAAAGAATAAAGACCCAACCTGTTCAACCTCTCTCTGTAGCTTAAGTGCTGAAACCCAGGCAACATTCTAGTAAATCTCCTCTGTACCCGCTCCATTTTGTCGACATCATTCCTATAATTTGGCGACCAGAACTGCACACCATACTCCAGATTCGGCCTCACCAATGCCCTGTACAATTTCAACATTACATCCCAACTTCTATATTTGATGCTCTGATTTATAAAGGCAAGCATACCAAACGCCTTCTTCACCACCCTATCCACATGAGTTTCCACCTTCAGGGAACAATGCAGTTATTCCCAGATCCCTCTGTTCCACTGCATTCCTCAATTCCCTACCATTTACCCTGTACGTCCTATTTTGATTTGTCCTACTAAAATGCAGCACCTCACACTTATCAGCATTATACTCCATCTGCCATCTTTCAGCCCACCCTTCCAAAAGGCCCAAGTCTCTCTGTAGACTTTGAAAATCTACTTCATTATTAACTACACCACCTATCTTAGTATCATCTGCATACTTACTAATCCAATTTGCCACACCATCATCCAGATCATTAATGTAAATGACAAACAACAGTGGATCCAACACAGATCCTTGGTGTACTCCACTAGACACTGGTCTCCAACCTGACATACAGTTGTCAACCATTATCCTCTGGTATCTCCCATTCAGCCATTGTTGAATCCATCTTGCAACCTCACTATTAATACCCAACAATTTAACCTTCTTAATCAACCTTCCATGTGGAACCTTGTCAAATGCCTTACTGAAGTCCATATAGACAACATCCACAGCCTTGCCCTTATCAATTTCCCTGGTAACGTCTTCAAAAAATTCAAGAAGATTAGTCAAACATGACCTTCCAGGCACAAATCCATGTTGACTGTTTCTAATCAGGCCTTGTTTATCCATGTGATTATTGTCACATATTGTCCATTAATTTTCCCACCACAGACGTCAAACTAACAGGTCTATAATTGCTAGGTTTACTTTTAGAACCTTTTTTAAACAAAGGCACAACATGCGCAATGCGCCAATCTTCCGGCACCATCCCCGTTTCTAATGACATTTGAAATATTTCCGTCATACCCCTGCTATTTCTGCACTAACTTCCCTCAATGTCCTAGGGAATATCCTATCAGGACCTGGAGACTTATCCACTTTTATATTTTTCAAAAGTGTCCGTACCTCCTCTCATCCTTCTAAATTCCAGTGTACACAAGCCTAGTCGCTCCAGTCTTTCAACATTAGACAGTCCCGCCTTTCCGGGAATTAACCTAGTAAACCTACGCAGCACGCCCTCAATAGCAAGAATATCCCTCCTCAAATTTGGAGGCCAAAACTGCACACAGTACTCCAGGTGCGGTCTCACCAGGACCCTGTACAACTGCTCCTATACTCAACTCCCCTTGTTATGAAGGCCAACATTGCATTGGCTTTCTTCACTGCCTGCTGTACCTACATGCTTCCTTTCAGTGACTGATGCACTAGGACACCCAGATCTCGTTGTACGTCCCCTTTTCCTAACCTGAAGTAGGAGTGCGCCCCCTGATCATGGGGTCTCCCAGGCCCGGCCCACCCCCTCTACCCACACAGCCAACCCTTGTCAGGGCCTGAGAGGTCTATTATGGGCAGTGGTGGACGTGGACCAAACACAGCACTGCCACAGCCGCCAAGGGAAATGGGGACGAAAGAGGGACAGAGTGCGGGGAAAGGAAAATACGATATAATTATTACTTTGGCATTTGCACTACAACTTACGTCTTTCTTAGCGGAGCGGAGCGGAGAGCCAGAAAGGACCTGTGTCGGAGCAGCTAACACCCGCACGCAAATAACCAGGCCTCTATCTCAGCATAGGCCATATCCTGCATTCTTGGCCTCTGTGATGTTTACTTTCATGTTGCCTTTCAATAAAATAATGTAAACACGGTATGTTAATGAAAAGGGGATCGGCCAGGCTCTGGTTTCATCTAACAAGGATTGCCTTATGGCCGTCCCCTGCACCGCCCTCGATATCAAAGGGCCTCCACTGTAGGCCCTGCGCGTACAGGCCCACAGGCCCAGCACCAGGACTGGGCCCTGCTCCTGCACGCCACACCTTGGCAGAGGGTCACGCTACAGAGACGACACCAGCCTCTGCCTCTGCAGCTAGACCCACTGACAGTGCCACACTTCACCCTCACCCCCAGCTAGGGTTGCCAACTTTCTGACTCCCAAATAAGCGACAAAAGGTGACGTCACCACCCCCCCCCCCCCCCCAACCCCCCCACCTACAGTGTCCTGGCCTACAGCGGACCCTGGGCCTACTGTGTCCAGGCCTACAGCAGCCCCTGGGCCTACTGTGTCCAGGCCTACAGCGGCCCCTGGGCCTATAGAGTTGGGGCCTACAGCAGCCCCCGGGCCTACAGTGTCTGGGCCTACAGTGGACCCCGGCCTACAGTGTCTGGGCCTACAGTGGACCCCGGGCCTACAGTGTTCAGGCGAACAGCAGCCTCCAGGCCTACTGCGTTGGGGCCTACAGCAGCCCCTGGGAATACAGTGTCCAAGCCTACAGGGTCCGGGCCTACAGTGCCCAGGCCTACAGCGGTCCCTGGGCCCAGTGTTGGGGCCTACAGCGGCCACCGGGCCCACAGTGTTGGGGCCTACAGCGGACCCGGCGTCCAGTGTCCAGGACTACAGCGGCCCCCGGGCCTACAGTGTCCGGGCCTACAGCGGTCCCTGGGCCCATAGTGTTGGGGCCTACAGCGGTCCCCGGGCCCACAGTGTTGGGGCCTACAGCGGCCCCCGGGCCTAATGTGTCCAGGCCTACAGCAGCCCCTGGGCCTACAGTGTCCAGGCCTACAGCAGCCCCTGGGCCTATAGTGTCCGGGCCTACAGTGGTCCCCGGGTCCACAGTGTTGGGGCCTACAGCGGCACCCGGGCTTATAGTGTCCGGGCCTACAGTGGTCCCCGGGCCTACAGTGGTCCCCGGGCCCACAGTGTCCGGGCCTACAGCAGCCCCCGGGCCTAATACAGGACAAGGGCGGCTCCACATAGAACAAACCAACTTGGCCCAATATACGGGATCATATCATATCATGTCATATATATACAGCCGGAAACAGGCCTTTTCGGCCCTCCAAGTCCGTGCCGCCCAGCGATCCCCGTACATTAACACTATCCTACACCCACGAGGGACAATTTTTACATTTACCCAGCCAATTAACCTACATACCTGTACGTCTTTGGAGTGTGGGAGGAAACCGAAGATCTCGGAGAAAACCCACGCAGGTCACGGGGAGAACGTACAAACTCCTTACAGTGCAGCACCCGTAGTCAGGATCGAACCTGAGTCTCCGGCGCTGCATTCGCTGTAAAGCAGCAACTCTACCGCTGCGCTACCCAGCTAATACGGGACAGTTGGCAACCCTAGTCCCAGCCTGCCCTAAACTCTCCACTACACAGGCATATAAAGCTCAGGCTTTCTAGGCCACTGTGTGAAGGAACTGTAGATGCGGTTTAGACACAAATAGCTGGAGAAACTCAGCGGGACAGGCAGCATCTCTGGAGAGAAGGAATGGGTGAAGGTGTTTCGAGCCTAAACGTCACACAGTGAAACGTCAACTATCCATGTTCTCCACAGATGCTGCCTGACCCACTGAGTTACTCCAGCACTCTGTGAAACGTCACCTATCCATGTTCTTCGCAGATGCTGCCTGACCCGCTGAGTCACTCCAGCACTCTGTGAAACGTCACCTATCCATGTTCTCCACAGATGCTGCCTGACCCGCTGAGTTACTCCAGCACTCGGTGAAACGTCACCTATCCATGTTCTCCACAGATGCTGCCTGACCCGCTGAGTTACTCCAGCACTCTGTGAAACGTCACCTATCCATGTTCTCCACAGATGCTTCCTGTCCTGCTGAGTTAGGCCAGCTTCTTTGTGTTTGTAGGCCACTGGGCAGGCCGCATTTAGTTTAGTATCGAGATACTCCGTGGAAACAGGCCCTTCGGCCCACCATGTCCGTGCCAACCAGCGATCCTCGTACACTACCCTACACACACTAGGGACAATCTACAATTATACCGAGCCAATTAACCAACAAACCTGTAGGTCTTTGGAGCGTGGGAGGAAACCGGAGCACCCGGAGAAAACCCACGCAGGTCACGGGGAGAACGTACAAACTCTGTGCAGACAGCACCCGTGGTCAGGATCGAACCCGGGTCTCCGGCGTTGTGAGGCAGCAACTCCACTGTGCCGATCTGGAGAGATGTGAGCAGGTTTGGGTCCCGTATCTCAGGAGGGATATGCTGGCACTGGAGACGGTTTACTAGAAAGATCTCAGGGAAAGATTGGGTGAAGGCGTGATTAACTTTTGCCGGCACTGGGGCCTGTATTTGTTGGAGTTTAGAAGGATGAGGGGGGAACCACATTGAAGATTATCGAATGGTGAAAGAGACCGTTGAACTCTGAGTCTTCTTTTGTAAACCAGCGCCTGCAGATCCTCGTGCAGACAAGCCAATCCCCATTCCCCCATCCCTCTCCACCTGCATCCCATCCTCACATTTCAGGTCTCTTCTCTCCTTATCTCTCAGCCTTTTGTCTTCCTTCCATCACTGTCCAATCATCGGCCCATCAACTCCCCCCCCACCTGTATCCACCTATCACTCACCAGATTTTGCCTCGCCCCTCCTGCCTTACAGCCACTACAATCACTGAAGAAGGGTCCTGACCCGAAATGTCACCTACCCAGGTTCTCCAGATGCTGCTTGACCCGCTGAGTTACTCCAGCACTCTGTGAAACGTCACCTATCCATGTTCTCCACAGATGCTGCCTGACCCGCTGAGTTACTCCAGCACTCTGTGAAACGTCACCTATCCATGTTCTCCACAGATGCTGCCCGACCCGCTGAGTTACTCCAGCATTGTGTGTCTTTTTTTTGTAAACCAAGCCTGCGGTTCCTTGTGTCCACTTGCAGATTTGATGATGAGTGGCCGGTAAGTGGTGCCCATGAACAGACCATGCCCAGGCAGAGGATGCAGAACCAGACAGGACTCAATGGCGGCCTGATTTACTGGTCTCTGGCACAGGGTGAGTGAGCAAAGTCTGGATGGATGGAGGCTTCAGTAAACACAGGTCTGAGGCCCTGACACCAAAGTAAACATGTTCCTGGAAACATGTGCACGGAACCATCCCAATCTACAGCTTTCATTCAGGAAGCTTTCTCTGTCTCTGGTCTCTCTCTCTCTCTCTCTCTCTCTCCCCCCCCACCCCACCTCCCTCTCTCTCTCTCTCTTCCACTCTCTCTCTTGTACACACTGGAATTTAGAAGGAAGAGCGGGGATCTTATCGAAACGTATAAGATTATTAAGCGGTTGGACACGTTAGAGGCAGGAAACATGTTCCCGATGTTGGGGGAGTCCAGAACACGGGGCCACAGTTTAAGAATAAGGGGTCGGCCATTTAGAACTCAGATGAGGAAAAACTTTTTCAGTCAGAGAGTCTGTGGAATTCTCTGCCTCAGAAGGCAGTGGAGTCCAATTCTCTGAATGCATTCAAGAGAGAGCTGGATAGAGCTCTTAAGGATAGCGGGGTCAGGGGGTATGGGGAGGGCAGGAACGTGGTACTGATTGAGAATGATCAGCCATGATCACATTGAATGGCGGTGCTGGATCGAAGGGCCGAATGGCCTCCTCCTGCACCTATTGTCTCTCTCCCCTTTCTCTCACACTCTCTTTCTCTCTCCCATCTCTCCCCCACTCTCTCTCCCCCCTCTGTTTCTCTCCCCCCTCTCTCTCTCTTCCCCCCATCTCTCTCACCCTCTTTCTCTCTCTCTCCCCCCCTCTCTGTTTCTCTCTCCCCCCCCCCCCCCCCTCTCTCTCTCTCACACTCTTTCTCTCTCTCTCTCTCTCCTCCCCTGACCCACTGGCCATCTTCCCCAGCTTGCTGGTGACGTTAACCACTGGTACATTTTGCCCTGGGCCAGCCTGGTTCTGGCATCATGGCCCATGAGGTAATGCGATGTATCGCCCCCTGGCCGCCAAGACCTCACCCCTCACCTGTCCTCCACGGGTCAGTTTCACATCTGCCCGTTCAGGGGCACATTTCCAAACTCCGCCAACCCAGAGATGTGGTTGGACAGGCTAGATGCGGGAAGATTGTTCCCGATGTTGGGGAAGTCCAGAACAAGGGGCACAGTTTAAGGATAAGGGGGAAGTCTTTTAGGACCGAGATGAGAAAGTTTTTTTTCACACAGAGAGTGGTGAATCTGTGGAATTCTCTGCCACAGAAGGTAGTTGAGGCCAGTTCATTGGCTATATTTAAGAGGGAGTTAGATGTGGCCCTTGTGGCTAAAGGGACCAGGGGGTATGGAGAGAAGGCAGGTACAGGTTACTGAGTTGGATGATCAGCCATGATCATATTGAATGGCGGTGCAGGCTCGAAGGGCCGAATGGCCTACTCCTGCACCTATTTTCTATGTTTCTATGGGAACCTGAGACTTCCAGAACAAGCTGTTGTGTTTTACTTCCTCTGCCTTTCCCGGCCGCCTGTGGTGCTGCCTCGCTGGCTCAGGGCCCAAGTTCCTCGAGCCTTCTTCATTCCACCCCTGGAATGTCCAACCTACTCCTGTTGATGCCAGGAGCTTCAGCGGTGAGTAAAGTGTGCAGGGAACAGGCCCATGTCCAGCAGCAGATCCCATTCCAGCTGAGGTCATGCCCACGTCTCCATATCGCCCTCGCTCTGTGGCGATGGTGAGGGGACCTTGGCAATCTGTGGCCCATCCTCTGTCCAGGAAGGAACTGCAGATGCTGGTTCACACTGCAGATAGACACAGAAATGCTGGAGTAACTCAGCGGGACAGGCAGGGAAGGCACTGAAGAAGAGTCTGAAGAAAGTTCTCCCCTTCCTCTGTAGGCCGAGCTGAGACAGTTTCAACTGGGAAGAAACTGTCTGTCAATGTCTCCCCGGCTGTTATCAGGCAACAATATCACCCCGCCACAACCAGAGAGCAGCGCTGAACTACCATCTACCTCATTCCCGACCCTCGGACTATCCCTGACCGGACTTTGCTGGCTTTACCTTGCACTAAACGTTATTCCAGCAGCAGCAGCAGGTGGGGGTGCTGCGCCGTCAAACTGCACCGCACTCTGGACAGCTCGCCATCGCCTGGTTACAAGCGACATTACAACTGTCCTGGACTTAGACCTGAAAGACCCATCTCAGGTCATTAGACAGGAACAGAATGAGATCATTCGGCCCATTAAGTCTGCTTGGATGAAGGGGTTAAAAGCACCATTAGCAAATTTGCAGATGATACAAAGCTGGGTGGCAGTGTGAACTGTGAGGAAGATGCTATGAGGTCAGAGACGTCAGAGAGTTTGCGGAAGCGGTTACGGACTTCATTGCCACAATAGCCGATACCATCATCCCCATGGTAAGGATCAGGATCTTCCCTAACCAAAAACCCTAGGTGGACAGGTCTATTCGCGTGGCCTTGAATTCTCGCACCGCTGCTTACAACTCTGGCCTGGCATCCGGCAATATGGACAACTACAAGGGAGAGTCCTACCGAATGTGAAAGGCAGTGAAGGATGCAAAAAGAGATACCGGGGCAAGATGGAGTCACATATGGAGCAGCAGGACACAAGGCGCCTTTGGCAGGGGCTACGGACAATAACTAGCTACAGGTCCAGCACCCCCTGAACCGGAAGTGCCGGCTCCTCCTTAGCTGATGACCTGAACTCTTTTTATGCACAGTTTGAGACGGGTAACACCACCAGCTCGCCGTCTAAAAACAACACCGAAGGGGCACTGGTTAGCGAGGCCGGAGGGGGATGCACCGCCGGGGATGTGCACACATTCTCGGTGTCCGAGCATGAGGTGAGGTGGGCTCTGACGAGTGTGAACACGAGGAAAGCTGGAGGCCCAGATGGTGTATCTGGGTGAGTACTAAAGTCTTGTGCTACTCAGCTTGCTCCAGTGCTCACCACAATATTCAACCTCTCCTTGACCAAGTCCGTGGTCCCTGTATGCTTCAAAAGATCCATCATTGTACCGGTGCCAAAGAATGCCTCTCCAGCGTGTTTAAATGACTACCGACCGGTGGCCCTCACCTCGGTTGTCATGAAATGCTTTGAGAGGCTTGTCAAGGAGCACATCTGCGCCCTCCTTCCTCGCAACATGGACCCACTACAGTTCGCATACCGTCCGAACAGGTCCACGGATGATGCGGTCTCCCAGGTTCTACACACCGCTCTCTCTCATCTGGACAGCCAGGGGGGCTATGTGAGGATGCAGTTCATTGACTTTAGTTCAGCATTCAACACAATAGTCCCCAGCAGACTGGTTGAGAAGCTGCTGGAACTGGGGCTTAGCACCCCTCTGTGTGCCTGGGCCCTGGACTTTCTCACCGCCAGGCCCCAAGTGGTCAGGATGGGGGAACACACATCTAGCTCCCTCACCCTGAACATAGGACCCCCCAGGGCTGCGTCCTTAGCCCCCTACTGTACTCCCTGTACACACATGACTGTGGGGCCAGGTTCAGCTCAAACTCCATCATCAAGTTTGCTGATGCACTGTGGTGGTGGGCCGGATCTCCAACAACGATGAGAAGGCCTACCGGGAGGAGGTGGCTGATCTGGCACTCTGGTGTCAGGACAATAGCCTCCTCTTGAATGTCACTAAAACGAAGGAGCTGATTGTGGACTTCAGAAGGGCTAAACATCCAAGGACGTACACGCCACTGGAGATAAATGGGTCTACTGTGGATAGGGTGTGCAGTTTTAAATACTTGGGAGTCCGCATCACAGAGGATCTGACGTGGGCAACGCACATTGCTGCACTGGTGGGTAAGGCAAAGCAGCGCCTTTACCACCTCAGACAACTGAGGAAATTCAGAGTGTCTCTGAGGATCCTTCATTGCTTCTACTCTGGGGCTGTAGAGAGCATCCTGTCCGGCAACATTACAGTCTGGTTTGGGAACAGAACTGCCCAGGACAGGATGGCCCTGCAGAGAGTAGTGCGTTCGGCAGAACGCACCATGGGAACTACACTCGTCCCCCTGCAGGACCTATACATCAGGAGGTGCAGATCCAGAGCAAGCAAGATCATGAGTGACCCCTGCCACCCCAGTAACGGACTGTTCCAGATGCTACGATCAGGCAAACGTCTCCGCTGCGACAACGGAGAGGATGAGACAGAGCTTCTTCCCACAGGCCGTCAGGACTGTCAACTTTTATAACCCCAGAGGCTAAATTTTTGTTGACACTAATAGTAACTTATTAACTTTATTTATATGCTGTAACTGTAATTCTTTTTTGTGCACAACCCGCAGGCATTGCCACTTTCATTTCACTGCACATCGTGTATGTGTATGTGACAAATAAATTTGACTTGACTTGAGGTTGCAGTGTGACTTGGACAGGTTGTGTGAGTGGGCGGATGCATGGCAGATGCAGTTTAATGTGGATAAGTGTGAGGTGGTAAGAATAGGAAGGCAGATTATTATCTGAATGGTGTCAGTTTAGGAAAAGGGGATGTACAACAAGATCTGGGTGTCCTAGTGCATCATTCACTGAAAGGAAGCATGCAGGTACAGCAGGCAGTGAAGAAAGCCAATGAAATGTTGGCCTTCATAACAAGAGGAGTTGAGTATAGGAGCAAAGAGGTCCTTCTGCAGTTGTACAGGGCCCTAGTGAGACCGCACCTGGAGTACTGTATGCAGTTTTGGTCTCCAAATTTGAGGAAGGATATTCTTGCTATTGAGGGCGTGCAGCGTAGGTTTACTAGGTTAATTCCCGGAATGGCGGGACTATCATATGTTGAAAGACTAGGTTTGTATACACTGGAATTTAGAAGGAAGAGAGGAGATCTTATCGAAACGTATGATTATTAAGGGGTTGGACACGTTAGAGGCAGGAAACATGTTCCCAATGTTGGGGGAGTCCAGAACAAGGGGCCACAGTTTAAAAATAAGGGGTAGGCCATTTAGAACTGAGATGAGGAAAAACATTTTCGGTCAGAGAGTTGTGAATCTGTGGAATTCTCTGCCTCAGAAGGCAGTGGAGGCCAATTCTCTGAATGCATTCAAGAGAGAGCTGGATAGAGCTCTTAAGGATAGCGGAGTCAGGGGGTATGGGGAGAAGGCAGGAACGGGGTACTGATTGAGAATGATCAGCCTAGAATGGCGGTGCTGGCTCGAAGGGCCGAATGGCCTCCTCCTGCACCTGTTGTCTAATGTCTACACGTTATGGGGAGAAGGCGGGAGAATTGGGTTGGGAGGGAAAGATGGTTCAGGCATGATTGAATGGTGGAGTAGACTCGATGGGCCGAATGGCCTGATTCTGTTCCAATGACTCGTGAACCTGCACCAGCGGAAGCGGTTAGTGGTTGTTGACGGTGGAGAGCTCAAACATTCCTGGAGGCTGAGGGAAGTGTGAGAGTAAAACGGCTTCGCAGATGTTGAGCAAGGCACCGCAGGGAACGGCAGGAACAGGCAGGCGCTGTGGTCGGGGCTGGGACCAGTGGTCACGTCTCGACACATTCCACAGCGCCACAGAGCGGAGCTGGCCTCACTGGGAGAGTGGCCGCTGGTGTGAACGCAACCCACGCCAGGTCAGCCTTCAGTCTGAACTCTACCCGCACCGCACCAGCGGACAAACCCTCCCATGTGTCGTCTCTGGGTGCCGCCGTGAGAAGTCCAGTCATTCCCCCACCTCTGTCAGGTATGTAGGAAAATAACTGCAGATGCTGGCACAAATCGAAGGGATCACAAAATGCTGGAGTAACTCAGCGGGTCAGGCAGCATCTCAGGAGAGAGGGAATGGGTGACGTTTCGGGTCAAGACCCTTCTTCAGATTGAAGACTCTCCGAGATGCTGCCTGACCTGCTGAGTTACTCCAGCATTTAATGACCCCACTTCTGTCACCTCCCTCTCCATCACATCTGAAACTGCGAAATACTGGAACATTCAGCTGCTACGCCTCTCCCTCTCGCAACCAGGTCCCGCTAACTGTTTCTAATATGTGTATGTATGTATGTATCTAATATGTGTATGTATGTATGTATGTATATATATAAACACACGTATACGTATATATATATGCACATCTATGTATATAGACGACCAAGTGGACCCGTTGGGCCCAAACCTCAGAGAAGTCCGGGAGCAGAGCAAGGACGCCCGTTGGCTGAGAACAAAAGTAAGTGTTAATTGCAGTGGAAAAGGCAGTTTAAAAAGAGCGCATAACTCCAAGCTGGTCAGGAAGGTAGCATAGAAGTGAGATTGGTTGATCAATTAAAGCAGACGATTGGTAAATTGACCATTTAAGTAATTTAGTGGCTGATGTAAGCAAGGCTTGCACAAGGGTTGCATCCCTGTCCGGGTGCAGCCTTGTGAGTAAAGTGCGAGTCTTTGGCTGCGAGTCTTCGGTGAGGAGGTTACGCTTGTTTTTTGAGCCAGAATTGTTTTTGACACCGAAGTGATGGCGCACAAGTTGGTGCAGTGTGTTTCCTGCAGGATGTGGGAAGGTAGAGACACTGCTGGAGCTTTTGGGAGCTACTCCTGCAAGAACTGTGTCCAGGTGCAGATGCTGACTGGACGTGTGGCGGAGTTGGAAAAGCAACTGGTTGACCTCAGGGCCATTCGGGAATGCGAGAGTTTCCTGGACAGGACCTACTGTGAGGCTGTCACGCCAAGGGTCCAGGTCGAGCGAAGGTGGGAGACCGTTTCAGGGGGGAGCGAACGTGGACTACAGGAGACCCCGGTGGCTGTGCCTATTGCAAACAGGTACACCCTATTGGGAACTGTTGGGGCAGAAGACTCTTCCTGTCCGAGCGGCAGTCGTGTTGGCGGTTCTAACCCAGGCAAGGAAACTCGACCGGGGAGACCGAAGTCAGGAAGAGCCATTGTAGTCGGAGACTCCATTGTCCGAGGTACGGACAGTAGATTCTGTGGCGACAGGCGGGAGTCGAGGATGGTCTGTTGCCTCCCTGGTGCCAGGGTTCAAGTCATCACGGAGTGGCTTCAGAACATCCTAGCGAGGGAAGGTGGTCAACCGGAAGTAGTTGTGCACGTGCGCACGTGCGCACGAACGACATCGGGAGGAAGAGGAAGGAGATACTGCAGCGTGAGTTTAGAGAGTTAGGAAGAAGACTGAGAAGTAGGACGTCGAAGGTGGTTGTCTCCGGACTGCTACCTGTACCTCGTGCTGGTGAGGGCAGGAACAGAGAGATCGGGGATATGAATGTCTGGCTGAGGGGCTGGTGCAGGGAGCAGGGATTTAGATTTCTGGACCACTGGGATTTCTTCTGGGGTAGGGGTGACCTGTACAAAAGGGACGGGTTACACCTTAACAGCAGGGGGACCAACATTCTGGCAGGCAGTTTTGCTAGCGCTATAAGCTTGGCTTTAAACGATGTAGTGGGGGGAGGGGTTGACAAATTGGGAATATGGAGATGGAGTTAAAGGGGAAGCGAATACAGGAGAAACTGTAAAGGACTCGTATGAATGGGAGGGAAGTTCTAGAAGGGATATGAGAGTAAGGTCAGGGCCAATTGTGACCGGTGTGAGAGGGGAGGTAAATACCGAAGTTAAAGTGTTGTATTTAAATGCGCGAAGTATAAGAAATAAAGTGGATGAGCTTGAGGCTCAGTTAGACATTGGCAAGTATGATGTTGTGGGAATCACTGAGACATGGCTACAAGAGGACCAGGGCTGGGAACTGAATATTCAGGGGTACACAATGTACAGAAAAAACAGGCAGGTGGGGAGAGGGTGCGGGGTAGCTCTGTTGGTAAGGAATGATATTCACTCCCTTGCAAGGAGTGACATAGAATCAGGAGATGTAGAATCTGTATGGATAGAGATGAGGAATTGTAAGGGTAAAAAGACCCTAATGGGAATTATCTACAGGCCCCCAAACAGTAGCCTCGACATAGGGTGCAAGTTGAATCAGGAGCTAAAATTGGCATGTCATAATTGTAATGCTACGGTGGTCATTGGAGATTTCAACATGCAGGTAGACTGGGAAAATCAGGTTGGTAATGGACCCCAGGAAAGAGAGTTTGTGGAGTGCCTCCGAGATGGATTCTTAGAACAGCTTGTACTGGAGCCTACCAGGGAGAAGGCAATTCTGGATTTAGTGTTATGTAATGAACCTGACCTGATAAGGGGACTCGAGGTAAATGAGCCATTAGGAGGCAGTGACCACAATATGATAAGTTTTACTCTACAAATTGAGAGGGAGAAGGGAAAATCGGAGGTGTCAGTATTACAGTATAGCAAAGGGGATTACAGAGGCATGAGGCAGGAGCTGGCCAAAATTGACTGGAAGGAGGCCCTAGCAGGGAAGACTGGAACAGCAATGGCAGGTATTCCTGGGAATAATGCAGAAGTTGCAGGATCAATTTATCCCAAAGGAGGAGGAAAGATTCTAAGGGGAGTAAGAGGCACCCGTGGCTGACAAGGGTAGTCAAGGACAGCATAAAAAGAAAAGGGAAGAAGTATAACATAGCAAAGAAGAGTGGGAAGCTAGAGGATTGGGACTCTTTTAAAGAGCAACAGAAGATAACTAAAAAGGTAATACGGGGAGAAAAGATGAGGTACGAAACTAGCCAATAATATAAAGGAGGATAGTAAAAGCTTTTTTAGGTATGTGAAGAGGAAAAAATAGTCAAGGCAAATGTGGGTCCCTTGAAGACAGAGGCAGGGGAATTTATAATGGGGAACAAGGAAATGGCAGACGAGTTGAACCGGTACTTTGGATCTGTCTTCACTAAGGAAGATACAAACAAACTCCCAGATGGTCTAGTGGTCAGAGATCCTAGGGTGACAGAGGAACTGGAGGAAATCCACATTAGGCAGGAAAACGTTTTGGGTAGACTAATGGGACTCAAGGCTGATAAATCCCCAGGGCCTGATGGTCTCCATCCCAGGGTGCTTAAGGAGGTGGCTGTAGAAATTGTGGACGCATTAGTGATTATTTTCCAATGTTCTATAGATTCAGGATCATTTCCTGTGGATTGGAGGGTAGCTAATGTTATCCCACTTTTCAAGAAAGGAGGGAGAGTTAGGAGAAGGAGACCAGTTAGTCTGACATCAGTGGTGGGGAAGATGCTGGAGTCAATTTTAAAAGACGAAATTGCGGAGCATTTGGAACGCAGTAACAGGATCGTTCCGAGTCAGCATGGATTTACGATGGGGAAATCGTGCTTGACTTATCTACTGAAATTTTTTGAGGATGTAACTAGGAAAATTGACAGGGGAGAGCCGGTGGATGTGGTGTACCTCGACTTTCAGAAAGCCTTCGACAAGGTCCCACATAGGAGATTGGTGGGCAAAATTAGAGCACATGGTATTGGAGGTAGGGTACTGACATGGATAGAAAGTTGGTTGACAGACAGAAAGCAAAGAGTGGGGATAAATGGGTCCCTTTCAGAATGGCAGGCAGTGACTAGTGGGGTACCGCAAGGCTCGGTGTTGGGACCGCAGCTATTTACAATATACATCAATGACTTGGATGAAGGGATTAAAAGTACCATTAGCAAATTTGCCGATGATACAAAGCAAGGTGGCAGAGTGAACTGTGAGGAAGATGCTATGAGGTTGCAGGGTGACTTGGACAGGCTGTGTGAGTGGGCGGATGCATGGCAGATGCAGTTTAATGTAGATAAGTGTGAGGTTATCCACTTTGGTAGTGAGAATAGGAAGGCAATGGAATGTTGGCCTTCATAACAAGAAGGGAGTTGAGTATAGGAGCAAAGAGGTCCTTCTGCAGTTGAACAGGGCCCTAGTGAGACAGCACCTGGAGTACTGTGTGCAGTTTTGGTCTCCAAATTTGAGGAAGGATATTCTTGCTATTGAGGGCGTGCAGCGTATGTTTACTAGGTTAATTCCCGGAATGGCGGGACTATCATATGTTGAAAGACTGGAGCGACTAGGCTTGTATACACTGGAATTTAGAAGGATGAGAGGGGATTTTATCGAAACGTATAAGATTATTAAGGGGTTGGACATGTTAGAGGCAGGAAACATGTTCCCAATGTTGGGGGAGTCCAGAACCAGGGGCCACAGTTTAAGAATAAGGGGTAGGCCATTTAGAACAGAGATGAGGAAAAACGTTTTTAGTCAGAGAGTTTTGAATCTGTGGAATTCTCTGTCTCAGAGGGCAGTGGAGGCCAATTCTCTGAATACATTGAAGAGAGAGCTAGAGAGAGCTCTTAAGGATAGCGGGGTCAGGGGGTATGGGGAGAAGGCAGGAACGGGGTACTGATTGAGAATGATCAGCCATGATCATATTGAATGGCGGTGCTGGCTCGAAGGGCCGAATGGCCTACTCCTGCATCTATTGTCTATTGTAAACCTCTCCTGCATTGGTGCAGCACCCTCTCCTCCTCCCTCCACTCCCACTCCCCCCCTTCCCCCTCCCTCCCTCCACTCCCCCTCCACTCCCCGTCCCTCCTCGCTCCACTCCCCCTCCCTCCCCTCCCACTCCACCCCTCCCTCCCCCTCAACCCCCCTTATCCTCCCTCCCCCCTCCCTCCCGCTCTCCCCTCTCTCCCTAGGAGATCAATTTAAACTTTAAAATGTGAATAACTTTAAAAATATAACACCGATTTCAATGAAACTTCTTCCATTGGCACCAAAGGGACAACGGTGAATAAGGTGGGTTAAACATTGTTGCGCTATCGTGTATCATGTAGTTCAGGAACAAACAAACAAACAAACAAACGTGAGTTTTAGTATATACTAGACCAAGTGGGGCCCGTTCCTCGTAGGGTTTCCATTGCGACCTGGGGAAATCACGTTTTTCCTTTAAAATAAATTGTCTGTTAAAAAATAAAAAATAAAAATCTCAATGGGGTGGGGAGAGGAGGGTGAGGAGGGGGAAATGGGGTGGGGGATGGGAAAGGGATGGGAAAGGGGAGGGAGCCACTGACACCGTCCTGCCATCTTCCTTCTCCTTCACTGTGGTGCCGTGCTCCTCCAGGGGAGGGGGAGCGCAATTAAAGGCGGTACAGGGAAGGGGAGAGGGTGACCGAGGAGCCTTGGACGCAAAGCCTCTCCTGTATTGGTGTAGCAGCCTCAACCCCCTACTCAATCCCCCTTATCCCCCGCCCTCCCTACCCCCAACTCTCCCAGCTTCACTGACCCCCACTGTTCCCTTCTCCCCCACCACCACCCCTCCTCCCCCCCACCCCTACACTCCCCTTCCCCCCACCCCTCCTACCCATCCCCACTCTTCCCTCCTCCCCAGTCTCTCTCCCTCCCACCCCCACTCGCACTCTCCTCCACCCCTCCATTCCCCATCACCCCCCTTTCCACCACTCTCCCCTCCCCCCACTCTCTCCTCCCCAGCCCCACTCTCACTCCCCAGCCACCCTTTCCCCCACTCTCCTCCCCCCACCTCCCTATCCCCCACATTCTCCTCCCCCAGCCCCACGCTCGCTCTCGCCCACCCCCCTCTCTCATCCACCACGCCTCCCCCACCTTCACCCCCCTCCCACCCCTACCCTCCCCTCCACCCACATTACCCGCATTCTCACTGTCCCCCACCCCCTCTCCCATCTTCCCCAACCACTCTCCCCTGACCCCCACTGTCCCCCTTTCCCCCACTCTCTTCCCCCACCACCACCCCCCTTTCCCCCACACCCCGTCTCCCCCCCACCCTCCCCCTTTCACTCTCACTGTTCCCTTCCCCCCCACCCACCTTCCCCCCTTTTCCCTCCACTCCCATTCTCTCTTCCCCTCACCAGCAGCAGCAGCAGCAGCGCGCGGTGGGGCTGTCGGCGACGGCAGTTGGTGGAGACCGCGTCATCAAGCGGCAGTTGGTGGAGACCGCGTCATCAAGCGGCAGTTGGTGGAGAGCGCGTCATCAAGCGGCAGCAGCAGCGCGCGGTGGGCTGTCGGCGATATATATATATAGGTATGTGTACGTGTGTGGATATACGCACACACCCATATATACACGCACACATACACACATATATTCACTGGAGCCCTGGCAACCGAGCGTTGAGAAGATTGTCCCATCTTTGGTAATGTTTACCTTTCTTTAGTGAAGAGATACAGCACGGAAACAGGCCCTCCGGCCCACCGAGTACACGACGACCATCGATCGCCCGTTCACACATGTACAATGTCATTGCACTTTCTCATCCACTCCCGACACACGAGGGGCAATTTACAGAGGGGCCGATTAACCTACAAACCTGTATCTCTGGAGTGCGGGGGAGGAAACCGGAGCAACCGGTGGAACCAGCACATTTCATGCGCAAACCCGTCTAACCACAAGTGTCTGTGTGTTTATAAAGCCAAGCGCAAGGCACATGATCTTTACAGCCCCGTTTATTGTTAGCACAGAGATTCATTGGTGAAAATTACAAAACAAATCATGTAATCCTTGTTATTCGGTTCATTTGTCGATGTTATGTGGTGTCATCGTTCCAACAGTCCTGTAAATATATTCGCTCCCCCTAATAATCCCTTCCTCCAAAGGTTTTACTGTAACGTGTAAATAACCCGCTGAGTTACTCCAGCATCAATACATGTTCTCCACAGATGCTGCCTGACCCGCTGAGTTACTTCAGCACTCTGTGTAACGTCACCTATACATGTTCTCCACAGATGCTGCCTGACCCGCTGAGTTACTCCAGCAGTCTGATTTCATTGGGATCAAACGGGGTGACACAGTACCAGGTGCCCAATACACACACTCTCAGCAGGGAAACCGGCCCTTCGGCCCATCTCGTCCATATCGACCACGATGCTCCATCTACACTAGTCCCACGTGCCCGCATGTGCCCCATAGCCCTCTGAACCTTTCCTATCCATGCACCTGTCTAAATGTTTTTAAATATTGTTATATTTCGCCTGCTGCCTGCCCTGTCCGACCAATTGAGTTTTGTGTCGCTGCTCTCCCCGCAGTACCGGCTCCCAGCAGCAGGTGGGGGTGCTGCGCCGTCAAACTGCACCGCGCTCTGCACAGCTCGCCATCGCCATCGTCTGGTTGCAAGCGGCATTACAACTGTCCCCGACTGAGACCTGAAAGACCCATCTCAGGTCATTAGACAGGAACAGAATGAGATCATTCGGACCATTAAGTCTGCTTGGATGAAGGGATTAAAAGTACCATTAGCAAATTTGCAGATGATACAAAGCTGAGTGTGTAGTGTGAGCTGTGAGGAAGATGCTATGAGGTTGCAGGGTGACTTGGACAGGTTGTGTGAGTGGGCGGATGCATGGCAGATGCAGTTTAATGTGGATAAGTGTGAGGTTATCCTCTTTGGTGGTAAGAATAGGAAAGCAGATTATTATCTGAATGGTGTCAGGTTAGGAAAAGGGGATGTACAACGAGATCTGGGTGTCCTAGTGTGTCAGTCACTGAAAGGAAGCATGCAGGTACAGCAGGCAGTGAAGAAAGCCAATGGAATGTTGGCTTTCATAACAAGAGGAGTTGAGTATAGGAGCAAAGAGGTCCTTCTGCAGTTGTACAGGGCCCTAGTGAGACCGCACCTGGAGTACTGTGTGCAGTATTGGTCTCCAAATTTGAGGAAGGATATTCTTGCTATTGAGGGTGTGCACCGTAGGTTTACTCCCGGAATGGCGGGACTGTCATATGTTGAAAGACTGGAGCGACTAGGCTTGTATACACTGGAATTTAGAAGGATGAGGGGGGGATCTTATCGAAACATACAAGATTATTAAGGGGTTGGGCACGTTAGAGGCAGGAAACATGTTCCCAATGTTGGGGTAGTCCAGAACCAAGGGCCACAGTTTAAGAATAAGTGGTAAGCCATTTAGAACGGACACGAGGAAAAACCTTTTCAGTCAGAGGGTGGTAAATCTGTGGAATTCTCTGCCTCAGAAGGCAGTGGAAGCCAGTTCTCTAAATGCATTCAAGAGAGAGTTAGATAGAGCTCTGAAGGATAGCGGAGTCAGGGGGTATGGGGAGAAAGCAGGAACGGGGTACTGATTGAGAATGATCAGCCATGATCACAGTAAATGGTGGTGCTGGCTCGAAGGGCCAAATGGCCTACTCCTGCACCTATTGTCTATTAATCATCAGATGCTCCGCAGAAAGCATTTAATCGGTGGAAAGGAACTGCAGATGCTGGTTTACACCGAAGAGAGACACAAAATTCTGGAGTAACTGAGCGGGACAGGAAGCATCTCTGGAGATAAGGGATGGGTGATGTTTCGGGACGAGACCCTTCTTCAAATTCGGGATGGACCACAGCGTGAAATTGCAGAGAGTTGTAGACGTAGCCCAAACCATCACACAAAACCAACCTCCCCTTCCATTGACTCATGGAGTCACAGAGTGATACAGTATGGAGACAGGCCCTTCGGCCCAACTTGCTCACATCGCCCAACATGCCCCAGCTACACGAGTCCCACCAGCCTGCGCTTGTTCCATATCCCTCCAAACCTATCCATGTACCTGTGTAGAAAAGAAATGCAGGTGCTAGTTTAAATCGAAGGTAGACCCAAAATGCTGGAGTAACCCAGTGGGTCAGGCAGCATCTGTAGAGAGAAGGAATGCGTGACGTTTCGGGTCTAGAGCATGTACCTGTCTAACTGTTTCATAAACGATGGGTTAGTCCCAGCCTCAACTACCTCCTCTGGCAGCTTATTCCATACATCCAGCACCCTTTGTGTGAAAAATTTACCCCTCAGGTTCCTGTTAAATCTTTCCCCTTCACCTTGAACCTATGTCGTCTGGTCCTCGATTCCCCTACTCTGGGCAAGAGACTCTGTGTATCTACCCGATCTATTCCTCTCGTGATTTTGTACACATCTGCACTTCCTGCTGCCTCTGCAAGACCACATTTACATCACCCTGGTTTTATTTCCACGCTCACTGCGGTTTAACGATGCGGAAATAAAACTTCATAACAAGAGGATTTGACTATTGGAGCAAAGAGGTCCTTCCGCAGTTGTTCAGGGCCATTGTGAGACAACACCTGGAGTACTGTGTTCAGTTTTGGTCTCCAAATTTGAGGAAGGAAATTCTTGCCATTGTGGGAGTGCAGCGTAGGTTCACCAGGTTAATTCTCGGGATGGCGGGATTGTCATATGTTGAAAAACTGGAGCGATTGGGCTTGCATGCACTTGAAATCAGAAGGATGAGAGGGGATCTTATTGAAACATATAAGATTATTAAGGGATTGGACATGTCAGAGGCAGGAAACATGTTCCCAATGTTGGGGGAGTCCAGAAGAAGGGGGCACAGTTTAAGAATAAGGGGTAGGCCATTTAGAACTGAGATGAGGAAAAACTTTTTCACTCAAAGAGTTGTGAATCTGTGGAATTCTCTGCCTCAGAAGGCAGTGGAGGCGAATTCTCTGAATGCATTCAAGAGAGAGCTAGATAGATCTCTTAAGGATAGCGGAGTCAGGGGGTATTGAGAATGATCAGCCATGATCACATTGCATGGCGGTGCTGGTCGAAGGGCCGAATGGCCTACTCCTGCACATATTATCTATTGTCTATTGGAATTTGGGGATTCGATGGGAGCCGCTCAGCGCCGACCTGTTGTCCACCGGGTTTCTGCCCCACAGCCCCTGAGCACCGCTCCTGACGCCGGTCTGGGGACGCGACCCTTTTACACACCCGGAGCAGAACGGGAGCAGATTGTCATCCATTTGTCTTTATGCCAAGGCACGAAGAAAGGATAAAATTTCTCCGTGAATTTGTTCCCAGTGAAGGTGTGGAGATGGGACTTGGTGTCCGCGTCGTAAAATGAAACTGTCCCGGACTCGCAACTGAGATAAACTCCCACCCTCCCGGGGATGGGACGGGCGGGGAGAGGGGATGGAGGGGAGGTGAGTGCATCAAACTCGACATCCATCCGCTCGATGCTCCAGACTCCAGTCTCCGTGGTCAGTGTGACCCGTCCCTTCCTCTCCACAGATTCTGCGGCGACTCCCAGACTCCAGCGCCGACACCCCGCCACCCCCACCTCCCAGTAATGTCTCCCCGATGTGAATCCCTCTGATCCCAGCACACACGGCCAGTCTGTAAACCACTTCCCGGTGTCAGGGAGACTCCTCCGGGTCCGGGTCTGTCTCACCCTCTTCCGATCCTCAGACATCTCGAGCCGCGGATGCGCTGTTTCCACATCCAGGGTGACAGAGACTGGGGGGAGAAGCAGAGAATCAGAGAGTCCCCGGGGGGTCGGGGGGAGACTCGGGCAGCGCGGCCCCGGGACCGGGGGAGAGGCCGCTCGGCCTCGGGCACAGGCGGGCGGACAATTGGACGATATCCCGGGGATTTCCCGCCCGCCAACATCCCACGGACAAAAACATGTTTCCCGGCGTTTCCTAATCGGGGTGGAAATGGAGGGGAACCGGGTGAACGGTGAGAAATAAAAACAAGCTGCTGGAGGAAGTCCGTGGGTCAGGCAGCACATGTGTAAGGAAATGACAGAACACGTTCAGGTCGGGACGCTGCTTCATTCTCATGCTCCCCCGGGACACAGAGGTGCAGCAAAATACTGTTCTCTGTTTTTATATATGTGTATGTGTGTGTGTGTATTTGTGTGAGTGTGTGTGTGAGTGTGTGTGCACATGTTTGTGTTAGTGTGTGTGTGTATGCGAGGGTGCGTGTGTGAGGGTGTGTGTCTGTAAGTGTGTGTGAGTGTGTTTGTGTGCATGAGTCTGTGTGAGTGAGTGTTTCTCTGAGTGTGTGTGTGTGAGAGAGTGTGTGGCTGTATGAGTGTGTGTGTGTGTGTGTGTGTGTTAGAGTGTGTGTGTCTGTGTGTGTGCAAGTGGTATGAGAGTGTGTGTTAGAGTGTGTGCCTGTGTGTTTGTGTACATACACACACGCGTACATACACTGCCTAATGTATCCCACCCCTTGACAGGTGCCATTGTAACAAGATGATCAATGTAACAAGATGATCAATTCTGGAGGGGGAGGGTGAACAGCCAGTTGTCGTGGTGCACATTGGCACCAATGATATAGGTAAAAAACGGGATGAGGTCCTACAAGGTGAATTTAGGGAGCTAGGAGATAAACTTAAAAGTATGACCTCAAAGGTAATAATCTCTGGATTACTACCAGTGCCACGTGCTAGTCAGAGTAGGAATAGGAGGATATTTCAGATGAATACGTGGCTTGAAAAATGGTGCAATGGGGAAGGATCTAAATTTCTAGGGCATTGGAACCAGTTCTGAGGGAGGTGGGACCAGTACAAACAGGACGGTCTGCACCTGAGCTGGAATGGAACCAATGTCCTTGGGGGAGTGTTTGCTAGTGCTGTCGGGGAGGATTTAAACTAATGTGGCAGGGGGATGGGAGCATGAGCAGAGATACGGAGGGTGTAAAATGAGGGTAGAAACAATATGTAGCAAGGTGAAAAGTAAAAGTGGCAGGCAGACAAATCCAGGGCAAAAATCAAAAAGGGCCAATTTTCAACATAATTGCATAAGGGGTAAGAGTGTTGTAAAAACAAGCCTGAAGGCTTTGTGTCTCAATGCAAGGAGCATTCGGAATAAGGTGGATGAGTTGAATGTTTCATCGCCCGGCGCGGCTCGGCTGCGGGACTTAACATCGCCGGCGCGGCTCGGCCGCGGGAAGTTTTAGTGCCCGGTGCGGCTCGGCCGCGGGACTTAGCAGCGGCCGCGGGGCCTTCCATCGCCCGGCACGGCTCGGCCGCTGGACTTAACATCGCCGGCGCGGCTCGGCCGCGGGACGTTTCGGTGCCCGGTGCGGCTCGGCCGCGTGGCCTTCAACAGTTCAACAGTTCAACAGTTCAACAGAGCTTTATTTGTCATTCGGTACCAAATTACATAGCAGTCATACACAAAAAAGAACACAAGACACATGACCCCAACACAAACGTCCACCACAGTGACTCCAAACACCCCCTCACTGTGATGGAGGCAACAAAACTTCCACTCTCTTCCCCACGTCCACGGACAGACAGTTCGTCCCCGACCGACCCGCACAGTCCCCTTGCGGGGGCTGTGCGTGTCGGTCGCATCGGTAGGGGTCGAGCTGCCTGTCCGTGGGCGCGGGGAGAAGAGAGTGGAAGTTTTGTTACCTTCCATCACAGTGAGGGGGTGTTTGGAGTCACTGTGATGGATGTTTGTGTTGGGGTCGTGTGTCCTGTGTTCTTTTCTTTTTTGCTGTGTCTTGTGACTGCTGAAATTTCGTTCGGTATTTATACCGAATGACAATAAAGTTCTGTTATACTGTTATACTGTTATATTGTTATATAGTTATTAATGAATATGATATTGTTGGGATTACGGAGACATGGCTCCAGGGTGACCAAGGCTGGGAGCTCAACATCCAGGGATATTCTATATTCAGGCGGGATAGACAGAAAGGAAAAGGATGTGGGGTAGCGTTGCTGGTTAGAGAGGAGATTAAAGCAGTGGAAAGGAAGGACATTAGCTTGGAGGATGTGGAATCGATATGGGTAGAGCTGAGAAATACTAAGGGGCAGAAAACGCTAGTGGGAGTTGTGTACAGGCCACCTAACAGCAGTAGTGAGGTTGGGGATGGCATCAAACAGGAAATTAGAAATGCGTGCACTAAAGGTGCAGCAGTTATAATGGGTGACTTCAATCTACATATAGATTGGGTGAACCAAATTGGCAGGGGTGCTGAGGAGGAAGATTTCTTGGAATGTTTGCGAGACTGGGTATTGAGCAATGAGGAAGGGTTAGTTAGCAGTCTTGTTGTGCGAGGCCCCTTGGGCAAAAGTGATCCTAATATGGTGGAGTTCTTCATTAGGATGGAGAGTGACAAAGTCAATAGAGAAACAAGTGTTCTGAACTTAAAGAAAGGTAACTTTGAGGGTATGACAAACCAGGAAAGGTAGTGCATCCGTGGCTAACAAGGGAAATCAAGGATAGTATTAAAACAAAAGATGAAGCATACAGATTAGCCAGAAAAAGTAGCATACCAGAGGACTGGGAGAAATTCAGAGTCAGCAGAGGAGGACAAAGGGCTTAATTAGGAAAGGGAAAATAGATTATGAGGGGAAACTGGCAAGGAACATAAAAACTGACTGCAAAAGCTTTTATAGATATGTGAAGAGAAAAAGACTAGGCGTGAATTGTCCAAGATAGACTGGCAATTGATGCTGAAAGGGTTGACGGTGGACATGCAATGGAAGGCATTTAATGGTCGCATGGATGAACTACAGCAAGTGTTCATCCCAGTTTGGCAAAAGAACACAAATGTAGGTCCCTTGCAGTCGGAAACAGGTGAATTGATCATGGGGAACAAGGAGATGGCAGACCAATTGAACAAATACTTTGGTTCTGTCTTCACTAAGGAAGACATAAACAGTCTGCCGGAAATAGCGGAGGACCGGGGGTCTAATGAGATGGAGGAACTGAGGGAAATCCAGGTTAGTCGGGAAGTGGTGTTAGGTAAATTAAATGGATTAAAGGCAGATAAATCCAAAGGGCCAGATAGGCTGCATCCCAGAGTGCTTAAGGAAGTAGCCTCAGAAATAGTGGATGCATTAGTGATAATTTTTCAAAACGCTTTAGTTTCTGGAGTAGTTCCTGAGGACTGGAGGGTAGCTATTGTAACCCCACTTCTTAAAAAGGGAGGAAGAGAGAAAACTGGGAATTATAGACCAGTTAGCCTAACATCGGTAGTGGGGAAAATGCTAGATGTGTTGTCGATGTGTTCTATCTGGACTTTCAGAAGGCCTTCGACAAGGTCCCACATAGGAGATTGGTGTACAAACTTAAAGCACACGGTGTTGAGGGTTCAGTGTTGAGGTGGATAGAAAATTGGTTGGCGGACAGGAAGCAAAGAGTAGGAATAAACGGGTCATTTTCGGAATGGCAGGCAGTGACTAGTGGGGTACCGCAAGGCTCAGTGCTGGGACCCCAGTTATTTACAGTGTATATTAATGATTTGGACGAGGGAATTGAATGCAACATATCTAAGTTTGCGGATGACACGAAGCTGGGTGGCAGTGTTAGCTGCGAGGAGGATGCTAGGAGGCTGCAGAGTGACTTGGATAGATTGGGCGAGTGGGCAAATGCATGGCAGATGCAATATAATGTGGATAAATGTGAGGTTATCCACTTTGGTGGCAAGAACAGGAAAGCAGAGTATTACCTGAATGGTGACCGATTAGGAGAAGGGGTGATGCAAAGTGACATAGGTGTCATGGTGCATCAGTCATTGAAAGCAACCGTGCAGGTGCAGCAGGCAGTGAAGAAAGCGAATGGTATGTTGGTATTCATAGCAAGAGGATTTGAGTTTAGGAGCAGGGAGGTTCTACTGCAGTTGTACAGGGCATTGGTGAGACCGCACCTGGAGTATTGTGTGCAGTTTTGGTCTCCTAATCTGAGGAAAGACGGTCTTGCCTTAGAGGGAGTACAGAGAAGGTTCACCAGATTGATCCCTGGGATGGCGGGACTTTCATATGAAGAAAGACTGGATAGACTAGGCTTGTACTCGCTGGAATTTAGAAGACTGAGGGGGGATCTTATAGAAACATACAAAATTCTTAAGGGGTTGGAGAGGCTAGATGCGGGAAGATTGTTCCCGATGTTGGGGGAGTCCAGAACCAGGGATCACAGCTTAAGGATAAGGGGGAAGTCTTTTAGGACCGAGATGAGAAAACATTTCTTCACACAGAGAGTGATGAGTCTGTTGAATTCTCTGCCACAGAAGGTAGTTGAGGCCAGTTCATTGGCTATATTTAAGAGGGAGTTAGATGTGGCCCTTGTGGCTAAAGGGGTCAGGGGGTATGGAGAGAAGGCAGGTACGGGATATTAAGCTGGATGATCAGCCATGATCATATTGAATGGCGGTGCGTACAGGCTCGAAGGGCTGAATGGCCTGCTCCTGCAACTATTTTCTATGTTTCTATGTTATTCACTTCACCTGTCAGTGGTCATAATGTTTTGGCTCATCGGTGTGTATACACCGGGCAAAACTCGTAATGCTCTCTCTGTGCGTGTGTGAGTTGGGCAAGCTACATCTGTGTGTAGGTGAGGGGAGGTGGTGGAGCAAGACAGGTGGGTTCAGGTGAGTGGGGGGGGTGATTGGTAGAACGATCAGGTGGCGGGAGAGAAGGGTGGAGATGGGAACCGAGGCCGGAGGTGATGTGCTGAAGCCAAAGGGATGAGAATGATGGATTCTGATAAGAATTAATGATGTGGTGAGAAATGTAGAACCAGGGGGACGTTGGAGCGCATGGGATCCAAGAAAAGATAGCTAATTTGATAGAAAATTGGCTTCATGGAGGGAAGCAGAGGGTGATGAGGGAAGGTTGTTTTTCGGACTGGAGGCCTGTGATCAGTGGCGTGCCTCACGGTTCCATGCTTATATCAGTGATCTGGATGAGAATGTACATGGCATGATTAGCAAGTTTGCCGGTGACACAAAAGTGGGCGGTGTTGTGGATAGTGAAGATGGTTGTCAAAAATTGCAGCAGGATCTTGTTCGGTTGGGCAGGTGGGCTGAGGAATGGTTGATGGTATTTAATACAGGATTAGATACAAATTTAATATAGGAGTGCAGTAACATAGTTCCTTGAAAGTGGAGTCACAGGTAGATAGTGTGTTCATATAAGGTTTCGGCACAATGGTCTCCATCACTCAGAGTATTGAGTGGGATGTCACGTTGTGGATATATAGGACGTTGGTGATGCCACATTGTGTTCAGTTCTGGGCACCATGTTACAGGAAATATGCTGTCAGTTTGTAAAGGCTACAGATAAGATTTACGAGGATGTTGCCAGGGCTCGAGGGCCTGAGCTACAGGGAGAGGGTGAGCAGGCTAGGACTTTATTCCTCGTAGCGCAGGAGGGTGAGGGGTGATTTATAGAGGTGTACATTATCGTGAGAGGAATAGATCGGGTAAAAGCAGAGTCTCTTCCCCAGAGTTGGGGAATCAACAAACGTAGGTTTAAAGTAAGGGAGGGGAGGGGAGGGGAAGGGGGGGAGATTTAAAAGGAACCTGAGAGGCAACTCTTTTACACAAAGGGTGATGGGTATATCGAACGAGTTGTCAGAAGAGGTAGTTGTGAGAGAATTTGTTAAAATTATGACAGGCATAGAACGGGGGTACAGTCAGAACGTTTTCCCCAAGGCGAAAAACATCAAATGCAAGAGGGCACAGCTTTAAGGTCAAAGGGGCAAAGTTTAAAGGATTTGTGCGAGGCAAGTTTTTTCCACGGTGTGGTACCTGGGATGTGATTCCGGGGGTGGTGGTGGAGGCAGATACGACAGTGGCATTTTAGATAGACACCTGGATATGGATATCATGGGTAAGACCACACCAGGAGTATTGTGTACAGTTTTGGTCTCCAAATTTGAGGAAGGACATCCTTGTAATTGAGGCAGTGCAGCGTAGGTTCACGAGATTGATCGCTGGGATGGCGGGACTGTCATATGAGGAAATATTGAAAAGACTGGGCTTTTATTCACTGGAGTTTAGAAGGATGAGAGGGGATCTTATAGAAAAGTATAAAATTATAAAAGGATTGTACAAGCTAGGTGCAGGAAAAAAGTTCCCAATGTTGGGGGAGTCCAGAATCAGGGGCCACAGTCTTAGAATAAAGGGGAGGCCATTTAAAACTGAGGTGAGAAGGAACTTTTTCACCCAGGGAATTGTGAATTTGTGGAATTCTCTGCCACAAAGGGCAGTGGAGACTGGAGATTGGAGGACTGGAGATCTCTGGATGAACTTGAGAGTTAGTTAGAGTGGAACCAAGGGTTATGGGGAGAAGGTAAAATCGGATGTGTCGGTATTACAGCTGAGCAAAGCGGACCGCAGAGGGATGAGGAGCGAACCAAAGTGGACTGGAGATGGACACGAGCAACAATGGCAGGACTGGAGATTATCCCTAGGACCAATGGCAGGACTGGAGATGGACCCTAGGACCAATGGCAGGACTGGAGATAGACCCTAGGACCAATGGCAGGACTGGAGATGGACCCTATGACCAATGGCAGAACTGGAGATGGACCCTATGACCAATGGCAGGACTGGAGATGGACCCTATGACCAATGGCAGGACTGGAGATGGACCCTAGGACCAATGGCAGGACTGCAGTTGGAGCCTAGCAACAATGGCAGGAATTTCTGGGAATAATTTGGAAGATGCAGGATCTTTTCATTTCAACGAGGAAGAAGGAATCTAGGGGGAGAATGAGGCGACCGTGGCTGACAAGGGAAGGCAAGGACAGTATAAAACTAAAAGATAAGGCGTTTAACATTGCAAAGATTAGTGGGAAGCCAGAGGATTGGGCAGCTTTAAAAGAGCACCAGAATGTTACTAAAAAGGCAATACGGCGAGGACAGCTAGTTGGTAATATAAAAAAAGTTAGCAAGAGTTTCTTCAGTTGTACAGAGAGTAAGAAAGATGTAAGAGTGGATGTTGGACGCTGGGAAACGAGGCAAGAAAAGTGATAATGGGGAATAAGAAAATGGCAGTGGATGTAATCACTTTTTTGCATCAATCTTCACAGTGGAAGACACCAGCAACGTGCCTGAAATTCAAGAGTCAGGGGGTGGAAATTAGTGGATTGGCTATTACTAGCGAGAAGGTGCCTTGGACGATGAAAGGGTAAAAGTGGATAAGTCAACGGACCGCATGGACTGCACCCAAGGGTTCTGAAAGAGGTGGCTTTACAGATTGTGGAGGCATTAATACATAGATAGATACATAGCATCTGTGATATTTCAAGAATCACTACAGTCAGGAGTGGTTCCAGGCAATTGGAAATTTGCCAATATTACCCCGCTGCACAAGAAGGGGGCAAAGCAGAATATTAGGAACTATAGGCCGGTTAGTCTGACTTCGGTGGTTGGTAAGATTTTAGAGTCCATTATAAAGACCGAGCTTACGGAGTAATTGTTTGCCACGGAGGGCAGTGGAGACCAAATCACTGGATGAATCACTAATGAGAGAGTTACATAGACCTCTGGGGGCTAGTGGAATCAAGGCATATGGGGAGAAGGCAGGCACAGGTTATTGATTGTGGATGGTCAGCCATCATCAAAATGAAAGGCGGTGCTGGCTCGAAGGGCCGAATGGCCTCCTCCACCTATTTTCTATGTTTCTATAAGAGGTGGACTTCGCACTATGTTCTGCACAGACATTGTGGGCCGAAGGATCTGTTGTTGTGCTGTACAGTTCTACGTTATATTGAACCGTTCATGATCTGCTCTTCAACCGTCATAACATACATCGGCCTGCACTTACCATAAGCTCGTTGCACATCCTCGTATCCTGCACAAAACAGAAATATTTCACATTTTCACTGCAACTAAAATTGGAAATAAAATAATGACAGCGAGGAGCAAGGTGCAAACAGAGGGTGGGCAGCTCTTCGCAGATCCAGGGACCTGGGTTCCATCCTGAATTTGAACAGCTAGGTACCAAAGGGAAAAGCAGAACCAACAAGGTAATAATCTCTGGATTGCTACTTGAGCCGAGAGCAAATTGGCACAGGGTTGAGAGGATGAGAGAGTTGAACGCGCGGCTCAAAGACTGACGTGGAAGATGTGGGTTTGAATCTGTGGGGCGTTGGCACCAATATTGGGGAGGGAGGGAACTGTTCTGACGGGACGGACTCCACTTGAGCCCGGCTGGGACCAAACTCCTGACAAACCGTATAACCAGGGCTGTAGATTGAGATTCAAACTAAATAGTGGGGAGGGGAGTGCAACAAATTGGAAGTGTAACGGTGGAGCTAAAAGGCAAGAGAGCGCAGAAAAGCTACAGGAATCTCCAGAAGTAACGGGACAGAGAGTTACAGAAGGGATACGAAAGTAAGGTCAGGTAAAATCGGGATCGGTGTGAGAGGGGAGCTGAATACAGAATTAAAGGAGTTGTATTTGAATGCGTGCAGTATAAGAAATAAAGTGGGTGAGCTTGGAGCCAAGGTAGAGATTGGCAGGTATAATGTTGTGGCAATTACAGAGACGTGGCTGCAAGAGGATCGGAGCTGGGAGCTGAATATTCAGTCCTATAATATACGTCCTAACGGAAAGACAGGCAGGTGGGCAGAGCGGGTGGGCTAGCTCTGTTGGTAAGGAATGAAATTCAGTCCTTAGCGAGGGGTGACATGGGATCAGAGGATGTAGAGTCATTGTGGATAGAGCTGAGACATTATAAGGGTAAAAAAGCTCATATGGGAGTTAACTACTGGCCCCCAAACAGTAACCAGGATATTAGGTACATGTTGCATCAGAATATGGAATGGGCATGCAAGAAAAGCATTACTACGGTCATGGGAGATTTCAATATGCAAGAAGGTTGCTACTGGACCCCAAGAAAGGGCATTTATAGAGTGCCTCTGAGATGGATTCTTAGAGCAGTTTGTACTGGAGCCAACCAGCAAAAATGAAACTCTGGATTTAGTGTTGTGTAATGAACCGGATTTAATAAGGGAACTCGTGGTAAAGGAACCACTTGGTGGTAGCGACCGTAATATGATAAGATTTAACCTGCAATTTGAGAGGGAGAAGGTAAAATCCGATGTGTCGGTATTACAGCTGAGCAAAGCGGACCGCAGAGGGAGGAGGAGCGAGCCAAAGTTGACTGGAGATGGACCCTAGGACCAATGGCAGGACTGTGGATGGACCCTAGCGGCAATGGCAGGAATTTCTGGGAATAATTTGGAAGATGCAGGATCTTTTCATTCCAACGAGGAAGAAAGATTCTAGTTGGAGAATGAGGCGACCGTGGCTGACAAGCGAAGGCAAGGACAGTATAAAACTAAAAGAGAAGGCGTGTAACATTTCAAAGATTAGTGGGTATCCAGAGGATTGGGCAACTTTAAAAGAGCACCAGAAGGTTACTAAAAAGGCAATACGGCGAGGACAGATGAAATACTAAGGTAAGCTAGTTGGTAATATAAAACAGGGTAGCAAGAGTTTCTTCAGTTGTACAGAGAGTAAGAAAGATGTAAGAGTGGATGTTCGACTGCTGGAAAACGAAGCAGGAGAAGTGATAATGGGGAATAAAAAAATGGCAGAGGAGGTGAATAACTTTTTTGCATCAGTCTTCACAGTGGAAGACACCAGCAACGTGCCTGGAATTCAAAGAGTCAGGGGGTGGAAGTTAGTGGATTGGCTATTACTAGCGAGAAGGTGCCTGGGAAGCTGAAAGGGGTGAAGGTGGATAAGTCACCTGGACCACATGGACTGCACCCAAGGGTTCTGAAAGAGGTGGCTTTACAGATTGTGGAGGCATTAATACATAGATAGATACATAGCATCTGTGATATTTCAAGAATCACTACAGTCAGGAGTGGTTCCAGGCGATTGGAAATTTACCAATATTACCCCGCTGCACAAGAAGGGGGCAAAGCAGAATATTGGGAACTATCGGCCAGTTAGTCTGACTTCGGTGTTTGGTAAGTTTTTAGAGTCCATTAAAAAGGCCGAGTTTACGGAGTACTTGGTGCTTGATAAAATAGGTCGAAGTCAGCATGGTTTTGTGAAGGGCAGGTCTTGCCTGATGAATCTGCAGGAAATGTTTGCCGAGGTAAACAGCAGGACAGACAAAGGAGAGTCGGTGGGTGTTGATCTAGATTTCCAGAAAGCCTTTGATAAGGTGCCACACGTGAGGCTGCTAAGAAAGATGAGATCTCGATGACCACTGTATCAGAGGGCGGATACCGGCATGGATAGCAGGTTGGCTGGATGGCAGAAGGCAAAGACTGGCAATGAAGGGGGTTATTTCTCGTTGGCTGCCAGTGACTTGCGAATTGTGGGGGGTCGGTGCTGAGGGCGCTGCCCTTCACGTTGTCTATTACTGATTTGGATGAGGGGATTGAAGGCTTTGTGGCCAAGTTTGCGGATGATACGAAAATAGGTGGAGGGGCAGGTAGTGCAGAGAAAGCACGGACTCTGCAGATGGACTTGGGCAGGTTGGGAGAGTGGGTAGAGAAGTGGCAGATGGAATACAGTGCAGCAAAGTGTGGAGTCATGCATTTTAGTAGTCGAAAGAAAAACGCAGACTATTTTCTAAATGGGGAGAGAATCCAGAAATCGGAGGTGCAAAAGGAATTGGGAGTGACTGGTGCAGGATTCCATCAAAGTTACTCTGCAAGTTGAATCAGTAGTAAAGAAAGCAAACCTAATGCTAGCATTTATTTCAAGAAGGCTTGTATACAAAACCAGGGATGTAATGCTGAGGCTCTATAAGGCGCTGGTCAAGCCGCATTTAGAGTATTATGAGCAATTTTGGGCATAATATCTGAGGAAGGATGTGCTGGCTCCGGGGATGGTCCAGATGAATTTATAAGAATGATCCCGGTGTTAGTAGGTTGGCCTATGATGAGCGTTTGTCAGCACTGGGCCTGCACTCGCTGGTGTTTAGAAGCATGAGGGGGGACCTCATTGATACAGCACTTACAGAATAGTGAAAGGTTCTGATAGGGTGGATGTGGAGAGGATGTTTCCATTAGTGGGAGGGACTAGGACTACAGGTCACAGTCTCAGGATTAAAGGACGGCCCTTTAGGAAGGAGATGAGATGGAATTTATTTAGTCGGAGGGTGGTGAATCTGTGAAATTCTTTGCCACAGGTGGCTGTGGAGGCAAAGTCAATGGGTATTTCTAAGGCAGAAATGGATAGATTCTTAATTAGTGCAGGTATCAGGGGTTATGAGGAGAAGGCAGGAGAATGTGGTTCGGAGGGAGAGATAGATCAGTCGTGATAGAGTGGCGGAGTAGATTTGATGGGCCGAATGGCCTAATTCCGCTCCTATCACCTATGACCGTGTGACCTTAAGGCCTGACCTTGGAGACCTGTGGGGTGCAAATACTCGCTGTGAGTCTGTGGGTTTAATGTGGATGCTCTGCCCCCGCCTCCTCCTCCCCCTCCACCACTCCCCCCCTCCCCCTCCCCCTCCCCCTCCCCCCACCCCCCTCCCTCCCCCTCCCCCCACCCCCCTCCCTCCTCCCCGCTCCCCGCCCTCATTCCCCCCTCCCCTCCCCACTCCCCCTCTCCTCCCCCTCCCAATCCCCTCCCCATTCCCCCTCTCCTCCCCTTCCCCCTCCCCCACCTCCTCCCTCCTCCCACTCCCCTCCTCATTCCTCTCCTCCCCTCCCCACTCCCCCTCTCCTGCCCCTCCGCTCCCCCCCACCCCATCCCCTCCCCACTCCCCCTCTCCTCCCCTCACCCCTCCCCCTGCCTTCCCCCTCCCCCTCCCTCTTCCCCGCTCCCCCTCCCTCCTTCCCCTCCCCCCCTCCCCACTCCCCCTCTCCTTCCCCTCCCCTCCCCCTCCCCCTCCCCACATCCCAAAGATCCAGAGTTTGTTTTTCTTTTACTCACCCGGAATGGAACGGGAACAGATTGTCACCCACTCGTCTTCATCCCAAGTGCAAAAGAAAGGATAACATTTCTTCGTGAATTTGTTCCCAGTGAAGGTGTGGAGATGGGACTTGGTGTCCGTGTCGTAAAATGAAACTGTCCCGGACTCGTAACTGAGATAAACTCCCACCCACCCGGGGATGGGACGGGCGGGGAGACGGGATGGAGGGGAGGTGAGTGCATCAAACTCGTCATCCACCCGCCTGATGCTCCAGACTCCAGTCTCCGGGGTCAGTGCGACCTCTCCCTTCCTGTCCACTGACTCTGCGGCGACTCCCAGACTCCAGCGCCGACTCCCCCCCACCTCCACCTCCCAGTAATGTCTCCCCGATGTGAATCCGTCCGATCCCAGCACACACGCACTGACTGTAAACCTCTTCCCGGTGTCAGGGAGACTTGTCCGGGTCCGGGTCCATCTCACCCTCTTCCGATCCTCAGATACCTCGAGCAGCGGACCCGCTGTTTCCACATCCAGGGTGACGGAGACTGGGGGGAGAAGCAGAGAATCAGAGAGTCCCCGGGGGGTCGGGGGGAGACTCGGGCAGCGCGGCCCCGGGACCGGGGGAGAGGCCGCTCGGCCTCGGGCACAGGCGGGCGGACAACTGGACGATATCCCGGGGATATCCCGCCCGCCAATATCCCATGGACAAAAACATGTTTGCCGGCGTTTCCTAATCGGGGTGGAAGTGGAGGGGAACCGGGTGAACGGTGAGAAATAAAAACAAACTGCAGGAGGAAGTCCGCGGGTCAGGCAGCACATGTGTAAGGAAATGACAGAACACGTTCAGGTCGGGACGCTGCTTCATTCTCATGCTCCCCTCTGCTCCCCCGGGACAAAGAGGTGCAGCAAAATACTCGTAACATACATATATGTGTGTGTGTGTGTGCATGTACGTATGAGAATGTGAGTGAGTGTCTTAGTGTGTGAGTGACTGTGTGTGAGAGTGTGTAAGTGAGTGTGTGTGTGTATATGTGTGTGTATGTGTATGTATGTATGAGAATGTGAGTGTGTGTCTGTTAGTGTGTGTGTGTGTGACTGTGAGTGTTAGAGTGTGTGTGTGCATGTGTGTGTATGTATGAGAATGTGAGTGAGTGTGTGTTAGTGTGTGTGACTGTGTGTGAGTGTGTTAGAGTGTGTGTCAGTGAGTTTGTGTGAGTGTGTTATAGTGTGAGAGCGTGTGTGCATGTGAGTGTGAGCGAGTGTGTGTGAGTGTGTGAATGTGTGAGAGTGTGTATGCATGAGTGTGTGTGTCTGTGAATGTGTGAGAGTGTGTCTGTATGAGAGTGCGTGTGTGAGTGTGTGTTAGAGTGTGTGTATGCGAGTGTGAGTGTGTCAGTGTGAATGAGTGTGTGAGAGAGTGAATGTGTTAGAGTGTGTGCGCGCATGAGAGTATAAGTGTGTGAGTGAATGTGTGTGAGTGTGTGTTAGTGCGTGTGTGTGAGCGAGTGTGCCTGTGAGTGTGTGAATGTGCGAGAGTGTGTCTGCATGAGTGTGTGTGAGTGTGTCTGTATGAGTGTGTGTGTGTTAGAATGTTTGTGTGCGTATGCGAGTGTGAGTGCATGGGAGTGTGTGAGCGTGTGAGTGTGTGAGAGTGTGTCTGCATGAGTGTGTGAGTGAGTGTGTCTGAATGTGTGTGTGTGTCTATGAGAGTGTGTGTGTGAGTGTGTTAGAGTGTGTGTGTGTATGCGAGTGTGAGTGTGTCAGTGTGAGAGAGAGTGTGTGAATGTGTTAGAGTGTGTGCGCGCATGAGAGTATAAGTGTGTGTGAGTGAGTGTGTGTTAGTGCGTGTGTGTGTGAGCGAGTGTGCCTGTGACTGTGTGAATGTGCGCGAGTGTGTCTGCATGAGTGAGTGTGTGTGATTGTCCGTATGCGAGCGTGAGTGTGAGTGTGTGAGAGAGTGTGCGAATGTGTGTTAGCTTGTGTGTGTGCATGAGAGTGTGAGTGTGTGTTAGTGTGTGGGTGTGTGTGTGTGAGACAGAGTGTAAGTGGTATGAGAGTGCGTGTGTGTATGTTAGAGTGTGTGAATGTGTGTCTGTCTCTGTGTGTGTGTATGTGTGTGCACACACACACACACGCGTACATACACTGATGAGGCAAAACATTATGACCACCTTCCTAATATGCTGTTGGTCCTCTGTGTGCCGCCAAAACAGCGCCGACCATTGAGGCATGGACTCTACAAGACCCCTGAAGGTGTCCTGTGGTATCTGGCACCAAATCATTAGATGCAGATCCTTCAGCAGCACCCCACAAGCCTTGCCGTTTCAGAGATGCTCTGATCCAGTCATCTGCCCATAACAATTTGGCTCCTATCAAAGTCGCTCAGGTCTTTACTCCTGCCCATTTCTCCTGCATCCAACTCGTCAACTTCAAGAACTGACTGTTCACTTGCTGCCTAATGTATCCCACCCCCTGACAGGTGCCATTGTAACAAGATAATCAATGTTATTCACTTCACCTGTCAGTCATCATAATGTTTTGGCTCATCGGTGTGTATACACCGGGCAAAACTCGTAGTGCGCTCTCAGTGCGTGTATAAGTTGGGCAGAGCAGCATCTGTGTGTAGGTGAGGGGAGGTGGTGGAGCAAGACAGGTGGGTTCAGGTGAGGGGGGGTGATTGGTACAACGATCAGGTGGCGGGAGAGAAGGGTGGTGACAGGAACCGAGGCTGGAGGTGATGTGCTGAAGCCAAAGGGATGAGAATGATGGATTCTGATAAGAATTAAAGATGTGGTGAGAAATGTAGAACCGGGGGGAGGTTGGAGCGCATGGGATCCAAGAAAAGATTGCTAATTGGATAGAAAATAGGCCTCATGGAGGCAAGCAGAGGGTGATGAGGGAAGGTTGTTTTTCGGACTGGAGGCCTGTGACTAGTGGCGTGCCTCACGGTTCCGTGCTTATATCAGTGATCTGGATGAGAATGTACATGGCATGATTAGCAAGTTTGCAGGTGACACAAAAGTGGGCGGTATTGTGGATAGTGAAGACGGTTGTCAAAAATTGCAGCAGGATCTTGTTCGGTTGGGCAAGTGGCATGAGGAAAGGTTGATTGTATTAAATACAGGGTTAAATACAAATTTCATATAGGAGTGCAGTAACATAGTTCCTTGAAAGTGGAGTCACAGGTAGATAGTGTGTTCATATAAGGTTTCGGCACAATGGTCTCCATCAATCAGAGTATTGAGTATCGAAGTTGGGATGTCACGTTGTGGATATATAGGACGTTGGTGATGCCACACTGTGTTCAGTTATGGGCACCATGTTACAGGAAATATGCTGTCAGTTTGTAAAGGCTACGGATAAGATTTACGAGGATGTTGCCAGGGCTCAAGGGCCTGAGCTACAGGGAGAGGGTGAGCAGGGTAGGACTTTATTCCTCGTAGCGCAGGCGGATGAGGGGTGATTTATAGAGGTGTACATTATCGTGAGAGGAATAGATCGGATAAAAGCAGAGTCTCTTCCCCAGAGTAGGGGAATCAACAACCATAGGCTTAAAGTAATGGGGGGGGGGGTTTGATTTAATAGGAACCTGCGAGTTAACTCTTTTACACAAAGGGTGATGGGTATATGGAACGAGTTTTCAGAAGACGTGGTTGCGAGAGAATTTGATCCCAGGGCGATAAACGAGAGGGCACAGCTTTAAGGTGAGAGGGGCAAAGTTTAAAGGATTTGTGCGAGGCACGGTGTGGTACCTGGGATGTTATGCCGGGGGTGTTGGTGGGGGCAGATACGACAGTGGCATTTTAGGTAGACACTTGGATATGGATATCCTGGACAAGACCACAGCTGTAGTATAGTGTACAGTTTTGGTCTCCTAATTTGAGGAAGAACATCATTGTAATTGAGGCAGTGCAGCGTAGGATGGTGGGACTGTCATATGAGGAAAGGTTTAAAAGACTAGGCTTGTATTCACTGGAGTTTAGAAGGATGAGAGGGGATGTTATAGAAACGTATAAAATTATAAAAGGACTCGACAAGCTAGATGCAGGAAAAAAGTTCCCAATGTTGGGGGAGTCCAGAACCAGGGGCAACGGTCTTAGGATAAAGTGGAGGCCATTTAAAACTGAGGTGAGAAGGAACTTTTTCACCCAGAGAGTTGTGAATTTGTGGAATTCTCTGCCATTGAGGGCAGAGGAGACCAAATCACTGGATGAATCACTAATAAGAGACTTAGATAGACCTCTGGGGGCTAGTGGAATCAAGGGATATGGGGAGAAGGCAGGCACGGGTTACTGATTGTGGATGATCAGCCATGATCACAATGAATGGTGGTGCTGGCTCGAAGGGCCGAATGGCCTCCTCCTGCACCTATTTTCTATTTTTCTATATTTCTATAAGAGGTGGACTTTGCACTATGTTCTGCACAGACATAGTGGGCCGAAGGACCTGTGTTGTGCTGTACAGTTCTACGTTATATTGAACCGTTCATGATCTGCTCTTCAACCGTCATAACATACATCGGCCTGCACTTACCATAAGCTCGTTGCACATCCTCGTATCCTGCACAAAACAGAAATATTTCACATTTTCACTGCAACTAAAATTGGAAATAAAATAATGACAGGAGCAAGGTGCAAACAGAGGGTGGAAGAGGGTGGGCAGCTCTTCACAGATCCAGGGACATGGGTTCCATCCTGAATATGAACAGCTAGGTACCAAAGGGAAAAGCAGAACCAACATGGTAATAATCTCTGGATTGCTACTTGAGCCGAGATCAAATTGGTACAGGGTTGAGAGGATGAGAGAGTTAAACGCGCGGCTCAAAGACTGACGTGGAAGATGTGGGTTGGAATCTGTGGGGCGTTGGCACCAATATTGGGGAAGGAGGGAACTGTTCTGACGGGACGGACTCCACTTGAGCCCGGCTGGGACCAAACTCCTGGCAAACCGTATAACCAGGGCTGTAGACAGAGCTTCAAACTAAATAGTGGGGAGCGGAGAGCAACAAATTGGAAGTGTAAGGGTGGAGCTAAAGTGCAAAAGAGCGCAGAAAAGTAACGGGACGGAGAGTCACAGAAGGGATACGAGAGTAAGGTCAGGTAAAATCGAGACCGGTGTGAGAGGGGATGTGAATACAGAATTAAAGGAGTTGTATTTGAATGCGTGCAGTATAAGAAATAATGTGGATTGGCGTGGAGCAAAGTTAGAGATTGGCAGGTATAATGTTGTGGCAATTACAGAGACGTGGCTGCAAGAGGATCGGACCTGGGAGCTGAATATTCAGTCCTATAATATACGTCCTATCGGAAAGACAGACAGGTGGGCGGAGCGGGTGGGCTAGCTCTGTTGGTAAGGAATGAAATTCAGTCCTTAGCGAGGGGTGACATGGGATCAGAGGATGTAGAGTCATTGTGGATAGAGCTGATAAATTATAAGGGTAAAAAAGCTCACATGGCAGTTAACTACTGGCCCGCAAACTGTAGACAATAGACAATAGGTGCAGGAGGAGGCCATTTGGCCCTTCGAGCCAACACCGCCATTCAATGTGATCATGGCTGATCATTCTCAATCAGTACACCGTTCCTGCCTTCTCCCCATACCCCATGACTCCGCTATTCTTAAGAGCTCTATCCAGCTCTCTCTTGAATGCATTCAGAGAATTGGCCTCCACTGCCTTCTGAGGCAGAGACTTCCACAGATTCACAACTCTCTGACTTAAAATGTTTTTCCTCATCTCAGTTCTAACCGGCCTACCCCTTATTCTTAAACTGTGGCCCCTTGTTCTGGACTCCCCCAACATTGGGAACATGTTTCATGCCCCTAACGTGTCCAACCCCTTAATAATCGGATACATTTCGATAAGATCTCCTCTCATCCTTCCAAATTCCATTGTAAACAAGCCTAGTCGCTCCAGTCTTTCAACATATGATGGTCCCGCCATTCCGGGAATTAACCTAGTAAACCTACGCTGCACGCCTTCAATAGCAAGAATATCCTTCCTCGAATTTGGAAACCAAAACTGCACACAGTACTCCAGGTGCGGTCACATTAGGGCCCTGTACAACTGCAGAAGGACCTCTTTGCTCCTATACTCCACTCCTCGTTATGAAGGCCAACGTTCTATTGGCTTTCTTCACTGCCTGCTGTAACTGCATGCTTCCTTTCAGTGTTTGATGGACTAGGACACCCAGATCTCGTTGTACGTCCCTTGTTCCTAACTTGACACCATTCAGATAATACTCTGCCTTCCTATTCTTACCACCAACCTCACACTTATCCACATCAAAATGCATCTGCCATGCATCCGCCCACCACACAACTTGTCCAAGTCACCCTGCAACGTCATAGCATCTTCCTCACAGTTCACGCTACCACCCAGCTTTGTATCATCTGCAAATTTGCTAATGGTACTTTTAATCCCTTCATCCAAGTCATTAATGTATATTGTAAATAGCTGCGGTCCCAGCACCGAGCCTTGCGGTACCCCACTAGTTACTGCCTGCCAATCTGAAAGGGACCCATTTATCCCCACTCTTTGCTTTCTGTCTGTCAACCAATTTTCTATCCATGTCAGTACCCTACCTCCAATACCATGTGCTCTAATTTTGCCCACTAATCTCCTATGTGGAACCTTGTCAAAGGCTTTCTGAAAGTCAAGGTACACCACATCCACCGGCTCTCCCCTGTCAATTTTCCTAGTTACATCCTCAAAGAATTCCAGAAGATTAGTCAAGCATGATTTCCCCATCGTAAATCTACGCTGACTCGGAACAATCCTGTTAGTACTATCCAAATGCTCCGCAATTTCGTCTTTTATAATTGACCCGAGCAACTTCCCCACCAGTGATGTCAGACTAACTTGTCTATAATTTCCCGTTTTCTCTCTCCCTCCTTTCTTAAAAAGTGGGAGAACATTAGCTAACCTTCAATCCACAGGAACTGATCCGGAATCTATAGAACATTGGAAAATGATCACCAATGCGTCCACAATTTCTGGCGCCACCTCCTTAAGTACTCTGGGATGCAGACCATCAGGCCCTGGGGATTTATCAGCCTTCAGTCCCATCAGTCTACCCAAAACCATTTGCTGCCTAATGTGGATTTCCTTCAGTTCCTCTGTCACCCTATGATCTCTGGCCACTGGAACATCTGGGAGATTGTGTGTATCTTCCTTACTGAAGACAGATCCAAAGTACCGGTTCACCTCGTCTGCCATTTCCTTGTTCCCCATAATAAATTCCCCCGCTTCTGTCTTCAAGGGACCCACATTTGCCTTGACTATTTGTTTCCTCTTTACATACCTAAAAAAGCTTTTACTATCCTCCTTTATATTATTGGCTAGTTTACCCTTGTACATCTTTTCTCCCCGTATTGCCTTCTTAGTCATCTTCTGTTGCTCTTTAAAAGAGTCCCAATCCTCTGGCTTCCCACTCTTCTTTGCTTTGTTGTACTTCTGCTCTTTTATTTTTAAGCTGTCCTTGACTTCCCTTGTCAGCCACGGGTGCCTCTTACTCCCCTTGGAATCTTTCCTCCTCTTTGGGATAAATTGATCCTGCAACTTCTGCATTATACCCAGGAATACCTGCCATTGCTGTTCCACCGTCTTCCCTGCTAGTGCCTCCTTCCAGTCAATTATGGCCAGCTCCGGCCTCATGCCTCTGTAATCCCATTTGCTGTACAGTAAGACTGACACTTCCGATTTTCCCTTCTCCCTCTCAATTTGTAGAGTAAAACATCATATTGTGATCACTGCATCCTAATGACTCTTTTACCTCGAGTCCCCTTATCAGATCAGGTTCATTACACAACACTAAATCCAGAATTGCCTTCTCCCTAGCAGGCTCCAGTACAAGCTGTTCTAAGAATCCATCTCGGAGACACTCCACAAACTCTCTTTCCTGGGGTCCATTACCAACCTGATTTTCCCATGCATGTTGAAATCTCCCATGACCACCGTAGCATTACATTTGCGACATGCCAATTTTAGCTCTTGATTCAACTTGCACCGTATGCCGAGGCTACTGTTTGGGGGCCTGTAGATAACTCCCATTATGGTCTTTTTACCCTTACAATTCCTAATTTCTATCCATACTGATTCTACATCTCCTGATTCTATGTCACCCCTTGCAAGGGAGTGAATATCATTTCTCACCAACAGAGCGACACCACCCCCTCTGCCCAACTGTCTGTCTTTTCTATATATTGTGTACTCTTGAATATTCATTTCCTAGCCCTGGTCCTCTTGTAGCCATGTCTCGGTTATTTCCACAACATCATACTTGCCAATGTCTAACTGAGTCTCAAGCTCATCCACTTTACTTCTTGTACTTCGCGCATTTAAATACAACACTTTAATTTCCGTATTCACCTCCCCTCTCACACCGGTCACAATTGGCCCTGACCTTACTCTTTTATCCCCTCGAGAACTTCCTTCCCCATTCATTCGAGAGTCCTTTGCAATTTCTCCTGTATTTGCTTCCCCTTTAGCTCCATCTCCATATTCCCAGTTTGTCAACCCCTCCCCCCCCACTACATCGTTTAAAGTCACACTTGTAGCACTAGCAAACCTACCAGTAACCAGGATATAAGGTGCAAGTTACATGAGAATATACAATTGGCATATAAGAAAAGCATTACTACGGTCATGGGAGATTTCAATATGCAAGAAGGTTGCTACTGGACCCCAAGAAAGTGCATTTCTAGAGTGCCTCTGAGATGGATTCTTAGAGCAGCTTGTACTGGAGACTACCAGCAAAAAATGTTATGTAATGAACCGGATTTGATAAGGGAACTCGAGGTAAAGGAACCACTTGGTGGTACCGACCGCAATATGATAAGATTTAATCTTCAATTTGAGAGGGAGAAGGTAAAATCGGATGTGTCGGTATTACAGCTGAGCAAAGCGGACCGCAGAGGGATGAGGAGCGAACCAAAGTTGACTGGGGATGGATTCTAGCAGCAATGGCAGGACTGGAGATGGACCCTAGGACCAATGGCAGGACTGGAGATGGACCCTAGGACCAATGGCAGGACTGGAGATGGACCCTAGGATCAATGGCAGGACTGGAGATGGATCCTAGGATCAATGGCAGGACTGGGGATGGACCCTAGCAGCAATGGCAGGAATTTCTGGGAATAATTCGGAAGATGCAGGATCTTTTAATTCCAACGAGGAAGAAAGATTCTAGTTGGAGAATGAGGCGACCGTGGCTGACAAGGGAAGTCAAGGACAGTATAAAACTAAAAGAGAAGGCGTATAACATTGCAAAGATTAGTGGGTATCCAGAGGATTGGGCAGCTTTAAAAGAGCACCAGAAGGTTGCTAAAAAGGCAATACGGCGAGGATAGATGAAATACTAAGGTAAGCAAGTTGGTAATATAAAAAAGGGTAGCAAGAGTTTCTTCAGTTATACAGAGAGTAAGAATGATGTAAGAGTGGATGTTGGACTGCTGGAAAACGAAGCAGGAGAAGTGATAATGGGGAATTAAAAAATGGCAGTGGAGGTGAATAACCTTTTTGCATCAGTCTTCACAGTGGAAGACACCTGTAACGTGCCTGGAATTCAAGAGTCAGGGTGTGGAAGTTAGTGGATTGGCTATTACTAGCGAGAAGGTGCCTGGGAGCTGAAAGTGCAAAAGTGGATAAGTCACCTGGACCACATGGACTGCACTCGAGGGTTCTGAAAGAGGTGGCTTTACAGATTGTGGAGGCATTAATACATAGATAGATACATAGCATCTGTGATATTTCAAGAATCACTACAGTCAGGAGTGGTTCCAGGCGATTGGAAATTTGCCAATATTATCCCGCTGCACAAGAAGGGGGCAAAGCAGAATATTGGGAACTGTAGGCCGGTTAGTCTGACTTCGGTGTTTGGTAAGATTTTAGAGTCCATTATAAAGGCTGAGCTTACGGAGTACTTGGTGCATGATAAAATAGGTCGAAGTCAGCATGGTTTTGTGAAGGGCAGGTCTTGCCTGATGAATCTGCAGGAAACCTTTGTCGAGGCAAACAGCAGGACAGATAAATGAGAGTCGGTGGGTGTTGTTGATCTAGATTTTCAGAAAGCCTTTGATAAGGTGCCACACGTGAGGCTGCTAAGGAAGATGAGATCTCGACGACCACTGTATCAGAGGGCGGATACCAGCATGGATAGCAGGTTGGCTGGATGGCAGGGGGCAAAGAGTGGCAATGAAGGGGGTTATTTCTGGTTGGCTGCCAGTGACTTTTCGAATTTTGTGGGGGTCGGTGCTGAGGCCGCTGCCCTTCACGTTGTTTATTACTGATTTGGATGAGGGGATTGAAGGCTTTGTGGCCAGGTTTGCGGATGATACGAAAATAGGTGGAGGAGCAGATAGTCCAGAGAAAGCAGGGACTCTGCAGATGGACTTGGACAGGTTGGGAGAGTGGGCAGAGAAGTGGCAGATGGAATACAGTGCAGCAAAGTGTGGAGTCATGCATTTTAGTAGTAGAAAAAAAAACGCAGACTATTTTCTAAATGGGGAGAGAATCCAGAAATCAGAGGTGCAAAAGGACTTGGGAGTGACTGGTGCAGAATTCCATCAAAGTTACTGTGCAAGTTGAATCAGTAGTAAAGAAAGCAAATGCAATGCTAGCATTTATTTCAAGAAGCCTTTTATACAAAACCAGGGATGTAATGCTGAGGCTCTATAAGGCGCTGGTCAGGCCGCATTTGGAGTATTGTGAGCAGTTCTGGGCATCATACTTGAGGAAGGATTTGCTGGCTCCGGTGATGGTCCAGATGAATTTACAAGAATGATCCCGGGATGAGTAGGTTAGCCTAAGATGATCGTTTGTCAGCACTGGGCCTGCACTCGCTGCTGTTTACAAGAATGAGGGGGGCCTCATTGATACAGCACTTACAGAATAGTGAAAGGTTCTGATAGGGTGGACGTGGAGAGGATGTTTCCATTAGTGGGAGAGACTAGGACTACAGGTCACAGTCTCAGGATTAAAGGACGGCCCTTTAGGAAGGAGATGAGATGGAATTTATTTAGTCGGAGGGCGGTGAATCTGTGGGATTAGTTGGCACAGGTGGCTGTGGAGGTGAAGTCAATGTGTATTTCTAAGGCAGAGATGGATAGATTCTTAATTAGTGCAGGTATCAGGGGTTATGAGGAGAAAGCAGGAGAATGTGGTTAGGAGGGAGAGATAGATCAGTCGTGAATGAATGGCGGAGTAGATTTGATGGGCCGAATGGCCTAATTCTTCTCCTATCACCTATGACCGTGTGACCTTAAGGCCTGACCTTGGGGACCTGTGGGGTGCACATACTCCCTGTGAGTCTGTGGGTTTAATGTGCATGCTCTGCCCCCGCCTCCCCTTCCCACCTCCCCCCTCCCCTCCACCCCTCCCCCCTCCCCTCCACCCCTCCCCCCTCCCGCTCCCCCTCACTCCCCCTCCCCCTCCCCACACCCCAAAGACCCGGAGTTTGCTTATCTTTTACTCACCCGGAATGGAACCGGGGCAGATTCTCAGCCACTTGTCTTCATCCCAAGTCCAAAAGAAAGGATAACATTTCTCCGTGAATTTGCTCCCAGTGAAGGTGTGGAGATGGGACTTGGTGTCCGCGTCGTAAAATGAAACTGTTCCGGACTCGTAACTGAGATAAACTCCCACCCTCCCGGGGATGGGACGGGCGGGGAGAGGGGATGGAGTGGAGGTGAGTGCATCAAACTCGTCATCCATCCGCTGGATGCTCCAGACTCCAGTCTCCGGGATCAGTGTGACCCGTCCCTCCCTCTCCACAGACTCTGCGGCGACTCCCAGACTCCAGGACCGACTCTCCGCCACCTCCACCTCCCAGTAATGTCTTCCCGATGTGAATCCCTCCGATCCCAGCACACACCGCCGGACTGTAAACCTCTTCCCTGTGTCAGGGAGACTCCTCCGGGTCTCGGTCTGTCTCACCCTCTTCCGATCCTCAGACACCTCGAGCCGCGGATGCGCTGTTTCCACATCCAGGGTGACGGAGACTGGGGGGAGAAGCAGAGAATCAGATAGTCCCCGGGGGGTCGGGGGGAGACTCGGGCAGCGCGGCCCCGGGACCGGGGGAGAGGCCGCTCGGCCTCGGGCACAGGCGGGCGGACAACTGGACGATATCCCGGGGATTTCCCGCCCGCCAACATCCCACGGACAAAAACATGTTTCCCGGCGTTTCCTAATCGGGGCGGAAGTGGAGGGGAACCGGGTGAACGGTGAGAAATAAAAACAAACTGCTGGAGGAAGTCCGCGGGTCAGGCAGCACATGTGTAAGGAAATGACAGAACACGTTCAGGTCGTGACGCTGCTTCATTCTCATGCTCCCCCGGTACAAAGAGGTGCAGCAATATACTGTACTCTGTTTTTATATGTGTGCTAGAGTGTGAGTGTGTGTGTGAGAGTGTGTGTTAGAGTGCGTGTGTGAGTGTATGTGTGTGTTAGTGTATGTCTGCGAGTGTGCGTGTGCGAGGGAGTGTTTGTAAGTGTGTGTGAGAGTGCGTGTGAGTGTATGTTAGAGTGTGTGTGCATGAGAGTGAGTGTGTGAGAGTGTTTCTCTGAGTGTGTGTGAGAGTATGTATGTCTACGAGTGTGTGTGTGAGTGCGTGTCTGTTTGTGTGCAACTGGTATGAGAGTGCGTGTGTGTGTGTTAGAGTGTGTGAGTGTGTGCCTGTCTGTGTTTGTGTACATACACACACGGGTACATACACTGCCTAATGTATCCCACCCCTTGACAGGTGCCATTGTAACAAGATGATCAATGTTATTCACTTCACCTGTCAGTGGTCATAATGTTTTGGCTCATCGGTGTGTATACACCGGGCAAAACTCGTAATGCTCTCTCTGTGCGTGTGTGAGTTGGGCAGAGCAGCTTCTGTGTGTAGGTGAGGGGAGGTGGTGGAGCAAGACAGGTGGGTTCAGGTGAGTGGGGGGGGGGAGGTGATTGGTAGAACGATCAGGTGGTGGGAGAGAAGGGTGGAGATGGGAACCGAGACCGGAGGTGATGTGCTGAAGCCAAAGGGACGAGAATGATGGATTCTGATAAAAAATTAAAGATGGGGTGAGAAATGTAGAACCGGAGGGAGGTTGGAGCGCATGGGATCCAAGAAAAGATAGTTAATTGGATAGAAAATTGGCTTCATGGAGGGAAGCAGAGGGTGATGAGGGAAGGTTGTTTTTCGGACTGGAGGCCTGTGACTAGTGGTGTGCCTCACGGTTCCGTGCTTATATCAGTGATCTGGATGAGAATGTACATGGCATGATTAGCAAGTTTGTAGGTGACACAAAAGTGGGCGGTATTGTGGATAGTGAAGACGGTTGTCAAAAATTGCAGCAGGATCTTGTTCGGTTGGGCAGGTGGGCTGAGGAATGGTTGATTGTATTTAATACAGGATTAGATACAAATTTAATATAGGAGTGCAGTAACATAGTTCCTTGAAAGTGGAGTCACAGGTAGATAGTGTGTTCATATAAGGTATCGGCACAATGGTCTCCATCAGTCAGAGTATTGAGTATCGAAGTTGGGATGTCACGTTGTGGATATATAGGACGTTGGTGATGCCACATTGTGTTCAGTTCTGGGCACCATGTTACTGGAAATATGCTGTCAGTTTGTAAAGGCGACAGATAAGATTGATGAGGATGTTGCCAGGGCTAGAGGGCCTGAGCTACAGGGAGAGGGTGAGCAGGGTAGGACTTTATTCCTCATAGCGCAGGCGGATGCGGGGTGATTTATAGAGGTGTACATTATCGTGAGAGGAATAGATCGGGTAAAAGCAGAGTCTCTTCCCCAGAGTAGGGGAATCAACAACCATAGGTTTAAAGTAATGGGGGGGGTGATTGAATAGTAAACTGTGAGGGAACTCTTTTACACAAAGGGTGATGGGTATATGGAACGAGCTGCCAGAAGAGGTAGTTGTGAGAGAATTTGTTAAAATTATGACAGGCATAGAACAGGGGGACAGTCGGAACCCAGGGCGAAAAACGAGAGGGCACACTTTAAGGTGAGAGGGGTAAAGATAAAAGGATTTGTGCGGGGCAAGTTTTTTCCACGGTGTGGTACCTGGGATGTGCTGCCGGGGGTGGTGGTGGAGGCAGATACGACAGTGGCATTTTAGATAGATACCTGGATATGGATATCATGGATAAGACCACACCTGGAGTATTGCGTACAGTTTAGGTCTCCTAATTTGAGGAAGGACATCCTTGTAATTGAGGCAGTGCAGCGTAGGTTCACGTGATTGATCCCTGGGATGGCGGGACTGTCATATGAGGAAATATTGAAAAGACTAGGTTTGTATTCACTGGGGTTTAGAAGGATGAGAGGGGATCTTATAGAAACGTATAAAATTATAAAAGGATTGTAGAAGCTAGATGCAGGAAAAAAGTTCCCAATGTTGGGGGAGTCCAGAACCAGGGGCCACAGTCTTAGAATAAAGGGGAGGCCATTTAAACCTGAGGTGAGAAGGACCCTTTTCACCCACGGAGTTGTGAATTTGTGGAATTCTCTGCCACGGAGGACAGTGGAGACCAAATCTCTGGATGAATTTAAGAGAGAGTTGGTTAGAGCTCTGGGGGCTGGTGGAATCAAGGGATATGGGGAGAAGGCAGGCACGGGTTATTGATTGAGGATGGTCAGCCATGATCACATTAAATGGCGGTGCTGGCTCTAAGGGCCGAATGGCCTCCTCCTGCACCTATTCTCTATGTTTCTATAAGAGGTGGACTTCGCACTAGGTTCTGCACAGACACTGAGGGGCGAAGGGCCTGTTGTTGTGCTGTATAGTTCTACGTTATATTGAACCGTTCATGATCTGACCTTCAACCGTCAGAACACACATCGGCCTGCACTTACCATAAGCTCGTTGCACATCCTCGTATCCTGCACAAAACAGAAATATTTCACATTTTCACTGCAACTAAAATTGTAAATAAAATAATGACAGCGGGGAGCAAGGTGCAAACAGAGGGCGGGCAGCTCTTCGCAGATCCAGGGACCTGGGTTTCATCCTGAATCTTAACAGCCAGGTACCAAAGGGAAAAGCAGAACCAACATGGTAATAATCTCTGGATTGCTACTTGAGCCGAGAGAAAATTGGCACAGGGTTGAGAGGATGAGAGAGTTGAACGCACGGCTCAAAGACTGACGTGCAAGATGTGGGTTGGAATCTGTGGGGCGTTGGCACCAATATTGGGGAAGGAGGGAACTGTTCTGACGGGACGGACTCCACTTGAGCCCGGCTGGGACCAAACTCCTGGCAAACCGTATAACCAGAGTTGTAGATAGAGCTTCAAACTAAATAATGTGGAGGGGAGAGCAACAAATTGGAAGTGTAAGGGTGGAGTTAAAGGGCAAGAGAGCGCAGAAAACATACAGGAATCTCCAGAAGTAACGGGACAGAAAGTTACAGAAGGGATACGACAGTAAGGTCAGGTAAAATCGAGACCGGTGTGAGAGGGGAGCTGAATACAGAATTAAAGGAGTTGTATTTGAATGCGTGCAGTATAAGAAATAAAGTGGATGAGCTTGGAGCAAAGGTAGAGATTGGCAGGTATAATGTTGTGGCAATTACAGAGACGTGGCTGCAAGAGGATCGGACCTGGGAGCTGAATATTCAGTCCTATAATATACGTCCTATCGGAAAGACAGACAGGTGGGCAGAGAGGGTGGGCTAGCTCTGTTGGTAAGGAATGAAATTCAGTCCTTAGCGAGGGGTGACATGGGATCAGAGGATGTAGAGTCATTGTGGATAGAGCTGAGAAATTATAAGGGTAAAAAAGCTCACATGGGAGTTAACTACTGGCCCCCAACCAGTAAACAATAGACAATAGGTGCAGGAGGAGGCCAATCGGCCCTTCGACCCAGCACCGCCATTCAATGTGATCATGGCTGATCATTCTCAATCAGTACCCCGTTCCTGCCTTCTCCCCATAGCCCTTGACTCCGCTATCCTTAAGAGCTCTATCAAGCTCTCTCTTGAATGCATTCAGAGAATTGGCCTCCACTGCTTTCTGAGGCAGAGAATTCCACTGATTCACAACACTCTGACTGAATTTTTTTTCCCCTCCTATCAGTTCTCAATGTCCTACCCCTTATTTTTAAACTGTGACCCCTTGTTCTGGACTCCCCCAACATTGGGAACATGTTTCCTGCCACTAACGTGTCCAACCCCTTAATAATCTTATACGTTTCGATAAGATCTCCTCTCATCCTTCTAAATTCGAGTGTATACAAGCCTAGTCGCTCCTGTCTTTCAACATACGATAGTCCCACCATTCCGAGAATGAACCTAGTAAACCTACGCTGCATGCCCTCAATAGCAAGAATATCCTTCCTCGAAATTGGAGACCAAAACTGCACACAGTACTCCAGGTGCGGTCTCACTAGGGCCCTGTACAACTGCAGAAGGACCTCTTTGCTCCTATTCTCAACTCCACTTGTTATGAAGGCCAACATTCCATTGGCTTTCTTCTCTGCCTGCTGTACCTGCATGCTTCCTTTCAGTGACTGATGCACTAGGACACCCAGATCTCGTTGTACGTCCCCTGTTCCTAACTTGACACCATTCAGATAATACTCTGCCTTCCTATTCTTACCACCAAATTGGACAACCTCACACTTATCTACATTAAACTGCATCTGCCATGCATCCGCAACTCACACAACCTGTCCAAGTCACCCTGCAACCTCAAAGCATCTTCCTCATAGTTCACACTACCACCCAGCTTTCTATCCTCTGCAAAATTGCTAATGGTACTTTTAATCCCTTCATCCAAGTCATTAATGTATATTGTAAATAGCTGCGGTCCCAGCACCGAGCCTTGCGGTACCCCACTAGTCACTGCCTGCCATTCTGAAAGGGACCCATTTATCCCCACTCTTTGGTTTCTATCTGTCAACCAATTTTTTAGCCATGTCAATACCCTACCTCCAATACCATGTGCTCTAATTTTGCCCACTAATTTCCTATGTGGAACCTTGTCAAACGCTTTCTGAAAGTCAAGGTACACCACATCCACCGGCGCTCCCCTGTCAATTTTCATAAGTTACATCCTCAAAGAATTCCAGAAGATTAGTCAAGCATGATTTCCCCATCGTAAATCCATGCTGACTCGGAACGATCCTGTTACTGCTATCCAAATGCTCCGCAATTTCATGTTTTATAATTGACTCCTGCATCTTCCCCACCACTGATGTCAGACTAACTGGACTATAATTTCCCGTTTTCTCTCTCCCTCCTTTCTTAAAAAGTGTGGGCAACATTAGCTACCCTCCAATCTACAGGAACTGATCCAGAATCTATAGAACATTGGAAAATGATCACCAATGCGTCCACAATTTCTAGCGCCACCTCCTTAAGTACTCTGGGATGCAGACCATCAAGCCCTGGGGATTTATCAGCCTTCAGTCCCATCAGTCTACCCAACACCATTTCCTGCCTCATGTGGAATACCTTCAGTTCCTCCGTCACCCTAGGATCTCTGGCCACTAGAACATCTGGGAGATTGCTTGTATCTTCCTTACTGAAGACAGATACAAAGTGCCGGTTCAAATCGTCTGCCATTTCCTTGTTCCCCTTAATAAATTCCCCCGCTTCTGTCTTCAAGGGTCCCACATTTGCCTTGACTATTTGTTTCCTCTTTACATACTTAAAAAAGCTTTTACTATCCTCCTTTATATTATTGGCTAGTTTACCCTCGTACCTCATCTTTTATCCCCGTATTGCCTTCTTAGTCATCTTCTGTTGCTCTTTAAAAGAGTCCCAATCCTCTGCCTTCCCACTCTTCTTTGCTTTGTTGTACTTCTGCTCTTTTATTTTTATGCTGTCCTTGACTTCCTTTGTCAGCCACGGGTGCCTCTTACTCCCCATAGAATCTTTCCTCCTCTTTGGAATAAATTCATCCTGCAACTTCTGCATTATTCCCAGGAATACCTGCCATTGCTGTTCCACCGTCTTTCCTGCTCGGGCCTCCTTCCAGTCAATTCTGGCCAGCTCATGCCTCTGTAATCCCCTTTGCTATACTGTAATACTGACACTTCCAATTTTCCCTTCTCCCTCTCAATTTGTAGAGTAAAACTTATGATATTGTGATCACTGCCTCCTAATGGCTCGTTTACCTCGAGTCCCCTTATCAGATTAGGTTCATTACACAACATTAAATCCAGAATTACCTTCTTCCTTGTAGGCTCCAGTACAAGCTGTTCTAAGAATCCATCTCGGAGACACTCCACAAACTCTCTTTCTTGGGGTCCATTACCAACCTGATTTACCCAGTCTACCTGCATGTTGAAATCTCCCATAACCACCGTAGCATTACATTTGCGACATGCCAATTTTAGCTCCTCATTCAACTTGCACCCTATGTCGAGGCTACTGTTTGGGGGCCTGTAGATAACTCCCATTAGGGTCTTTTTACCCTTACAATTCCTAATTTCTACCCATACTGATTCTACATCTCCTGATTCTATGTCACCCCTTGCAAGGGAGTGAATATCATTCCTCGCCAACAGAGCGACCCCACCCCCTCTGCCCACCTGTCTGTCTTTTATATATGTTTTGTACCCCTGAATATTCAGTTCCTAGCCATGGTCCTCTTGTAGCCATGTCTCAGTTATTCCCACAACATCATACTTGCCAATGTCTAACTGAGCCTCAAGCTCATCCACTTTATTTCTTATACTTCGCGCATTTAAATACAACACTTTAATTTCCGTATTCACCTCCCCTCTCACACCGGTCACAATTGGCCCTGACCTTACTCTCTTATCCCTTCGAGAACTTCCTTCCCCATTCATTCGAGAGTCCTTTGCAATTTCTTCTGTATTTGCTTCCCCTTTAACTCCATCTCCATATTCCCAGTTTGTCAACCCCTCCCCCCCCCACTACATAGTTTAAAGTCACACTTGTAGCATTAGCAAACCTGCCAGTAACCAGGATAGAAGTTGCAAGTTACATCAGAATATATAATTGGCATGTAAGAAAAGCATTACTACGGTCATGGGAGATTTCAATATGCAAGAAGGTTGCTACTGGACCCCAAGAAAGGGAATTTCTAGAGTGCATCTGAGATGGATTCTTAGAGCAGCTTGTACTGGAGCTGTGCAGCAAAAAATTAAACTCTGGATTTAGTGTTGTGTAATGAACCGGATTTGATAAGGGAAGTCAATGTAAAGGAACCACTTGGTGGTAACGACCCCAATATGTTAAGATTTAACCTGCAATTTGAGAGGGAGAAGGTAAAATCCGACGTGTCGGTATTACAGCTGAGCAAAGCGGACCGCAGAGGGAGGAGGAGCGAGCCAAAGTTGACTGGAGATGCACCCTAGGACCAATGGCAGGACTGAGGATGGACCCTAGCGGCAATGGCAGGAATTTCTGGGATTAATTTGGAAGATGCAGGATCTTTTCATTCCAACGAGGAAGAAAGATTCTAGTTGGAGAATGAGGCGACCGTGGCTGACAAGGGAAGGCAAGGACAGTATAAAACTAAAAGAGAAGGCGTATAACATTGCAAAGATTAGTGGGTATCCAGAGGATTGGGCAGCTTTAAAAGAGCACCAGAAGGTTACTAAAAAGGCAATACGGCGAGGACAGATGAAATACTAAGGCAAGCTAGTTGGTAATATAAAAAAAGATAACAAGAGTGTCTTCAGTTGTACAGACAGTAGGAAAGATGTAAGAGTGGATGTTGGACCGCTGGGAAACGAAGCAGGAGAAGTGATAATGGGGAATAAGACAATGGCAGTGGATGTGAATAACTTTTTTGCATCAGTCTTCACAGTGGAAGACACCAGCAATGTGCCTGAAATTCAAGAGTCAGGGGGTGGAAATTAGTGGATTGGCTATTACTAGCGAGAAGGTGCCTTGGACGATGAAAGGGTAAAAGTGGATAAGTCACCTGGACCGCATGGACTGCACCCAAGGGTTCTGAAAGAGGTGGCTTTACAGATTGTGGAGGCATTAATACATAGATAAATACATAGCATCTGTGATATTTCTAGAATCACTACAGTCAGGAGTGGTTCCAGGCGATTGGAAATTTACCCCGCTGCACAAGAAGGGGGCAAAGCAGAATATTGGGAACTATAGGCCGGTTAGTCTGACTTCGGTGTTTGGTAAGATTTTAGAGTCCATTATAAAGGCCGAGCTTATAAATGGTGCATGATAAAATAGGTCGAAGTCAGCATGGTTTTGTGAAGAGCAGGTCTTGCCTGATGAATCTGTAGGAAATCTTTGTCGAGGCAAACAGCAGGACAGACAAAGGGGAGTCGGCGGGTGTTGTTGATCTAGATTTTCAGAATGCCTTTGATAAGGTGCCACACGTGAGGCTGCTAAGGAAGATGAGATCTCGACGACCACTGTATCAGAGGGCGGATACCGGCATGGATAGCAGGTTGGCTGGATGGCAGAAGGCAAAGAGTGGCAATGAAGGGGGTTATTTCTCGTTGGCTGCCAGTGACATGCCGAATTCTGGGGGGTCGGTGCTGAGGCCGCTGCCCCTCACGTTGTGTATTAATGATTTGGATGAGGGGATTGAAGGCTTTGTGGCCAAGTTTGCGGATGATACGAAATTAGGTGGAGGGGCAGGTAGTGCAGAGAAAGCAGGGATTCTGCAGATGGACCAGGACCGGTTGGGAGAGTGGGCAGAGAAGTGGCAGATGGAATACAGTGCAGCAAAGTGTGGAGTCATGCATTTCAGTAGTCGAAAGAAAAACGTAGACTATTTTCTAAATGCGGAGAGAATCCCAAAATCGGAGGTGCAAAAGGACTTGGGAGTGGCTGGTGCAGGATTCCATCAAAGTTACTCTGCAAGTTGAATCAGTAGAAAACAAAGCAAAGCTAATGCTAGCATTATTTCAAGAGGGCTTGTATACAAAACCAGGGATGTAATGCTGAGGCTCTATAAGGCGCTGGTCAGGCCACATTTACAGTATTGTGAGCAATTACGGGCATCATATCTGAGGAAGGATGTGCTGGCTCCGGGGATGGTCCAGATGAATTTACAAGAATGATCCCGGTAATGAGTAGTTTAGCCTATGATGAGCGTTTGTCAGCACTGGGCCTGTACTCGCTGGTGTTTAGAAGCATGAGGGGGGCCTCATTGATACAGCACTTACAGAATAGTGAAAGGTTTTGATAGGGTGGACGTGGAAAGGATGTTTCCATTAGTGGGAGAGACTAGGACTGCAGGTCACAGCCTCAGGATTAAAGGACGGCCCTTTAGGAAGGAGATGAGATGGAATTTATTTAGTCGTAGGGCGGTGAATCTGTGGGATTATTTGGCACAGACGGCTGTGGAGGCGAAGTCAATGTGTATTTCTAAGGAAGAGATGGATAGATTCTTAATGTGTGCAGGTATCAGGGATTATGAGGAGAAAGCAGGAGAATGTGGTTAGGAGGGAGAGATAGGTCAGCCGTGATTGAATGGTGGAGTGGGGTTGATGGGCCGAATGGCCTAATTCTACTCCTATCACCTGACCATGTGACCCTAAGACCTGAACTTGGAGACATGTTGGGTGCACATACTCCCTGTGAGTCTGTGGGAGCTCCGCCCCATCCCCCCCTCCCCATTCCCCCCTCCCCATTCCCCCCCCCCTTCCCCCTCCCGCTCCCCCCACCTCCCCCTCCCTCCTTCCCCCTCCCAGACCCTCCCCCACACCACCCCCCCTCCCTCACCCTCCCCCCCCCTCACCCTCCCCCACACCCCCCCCTCCCCACATCCCAAAGACCCGGAGTTTGTTTATCTTTTACTCACCCAGAATGGAATCGGAGCAGATTGTCAGCCACTTGTGTTTACTCCAAGGCTTGAAGAAAGGATAACATTTCTCCGTGAATTTGTTCCCAGTGAAGGTGTGGAGAAGGGACTTGGTGTCCGCGTCGTAAAATGAAACTGTCCCGGACTCGTAACTGAGATAAACTCCCACCCTCCAGGGGATGGGACGAGCGGGGAGAGGGGATTGGGGGGAGGTGACTGCAACAAACTCGTCATCCCACTGCTCGATGCTCCAGACTCCAGTCTCCGGGGTCGGTGTGGCCCGTCCCTTCTTCGCCACCGACTCTGCGGCGACTCCCAGACTCCAGCGCCGACTCCCCGCCACCTCCACCTCCCAGTAACGTCTCCCCGATGTGAATCCCTCCAATCCCAGCACACACGGCCGGACTGTAAACCTCTTCCCGGTGTCAGGGAGACTCCTCTCTGTCTCGGTCCATCTCACCCTCTTCCGATCCTCAGACACCTCGAGCTCCGGACCCGCTGTTTCCACATCCAGGGTGACGGAGACTGGGGGGAGAAGCAGAGAATCAGAGAGTCCCCGGGAGGTCGGGGGGAGACTCGGGCAGCGCGGCCCCGGGACCGGGGGAGTGACCGCTCGGCCTCGGGCACAGGCGGGCGGACAACTGGACGATATCCCGGGGATTTCCCCCCCGCCAACATCCCATGGACAAAAACATGTTTCCCGGCGTTTCCTAATCGGTGTGGAAGTGGAGGGGAACCGGGTGAACGGTGAGAAATAAAAACAAACTGCTGGAGGAAGTCCGTGGGTCAGGCAGCACATGTGTAAGGAAATGACAGAACACGTTCAGGTCGGGACGCTGCTTCATTCTCATGCTCCTCCGGGACACAGAGGAGCAGCAAAATACTGTTCTCTGTTTTTATATGTGAGCTAGAGTGTGAATGTGTGTGTGTGTGAGTCTGTGTTATGGTGTGTGGGTGTGTGAGTGTTTGTGTGAGAGTGTGTGTTAGAGTGCGTGTGTGAGTGTGTGTGTGAGTGTATGCGAGAGAGTGTGAGTGTGAGTCTGTGTTATGGTGTGTGGGTGTGAGTGTTTGTGTGAGAGTGTGTGTTAGAGTGCGTGTGTGTGAGTGTGTGTGTGTGTGTGTGTGTGCAAGTGACATGAGATTGCGTGTGTGTGTGTGAGTGTGTGCCTGTCTGTGTTTGTGTACATACACACACGCGTACATACACTGCCTAATGTATCCCACCCCTTGACAGGTGCCATTGTAACAAGATGATCAATGTTATTCACTTCACCTGTCAGTAGTCATAATGTTTTGGCTCATCGGTGTGTATACACCGGGCAAAACTCGTAATGCTCTCTCTGTGCGTGTATAAGTTGGGCATGTATAAGCAGCATCTGTGTGCAGGTGAGGGGAGGTGGTGGAGCAAGACAGGTGGGTTCAGGTGAGTGGGGGGGAGGTGATTGGTAGAACGATCAGGTGGCGAGAGAGAAGGGTGGAGATGGGAACCGAGGCCGGGGGTGATGTGCTGAAGCCAAAGGGATGAGAATGATGGATTCTGATAAGAATTAAAGATGTGGTGAGAAATGTAGAACCGGAGGGAGGTTGGAGCGCATGGGATCCAAGAAAAGATAGCTAATTGGATAGAAAATTGACGTCATGAGGGAAGGTTGTTTTTCGGACTGGAGGCCTGTGACTAGTGGCGTGCCTCACGGTTCCGTGCTTATATCAGTGATCTGGATGAGAATGTACATGGCATGATTAGCAAGTTTGCAGGTGACACAAAAGTGGGCGGTGTTGTGGATAGTGAAGACGGTTGTCAAAAATTGCAGCAGGATCTTGTTCGGTTGGGCAGGTGGGCTGAGGAATGGTTGACGGTATTTAATACAGGATTAGATACAAATTTAATATAGGAGTGCAGCAACATAGTTCCTTGAAAGTGGAGTCACAGGTAGATAGTGTGTTGATATAAGGTATCGGCACAATGGTCTCCATCAATCAGAGTATTGAGTATCGAAGTTAGGATGTCACGTTGTGGATATATAGGACGTTGGTGATGCCACATTGTGTTCAGTTCTGGGCACCATGTTACAGGAACTATGCTGTCAGTTTGTAAAGGCTACAGATAAGATTTACGATGATGTTGCTAGGGCTCGAGGGCCTGAGCTACAGGGAGAGGGTGAGCAAGCTAGGACTTTATTCCTCGTGGCGCAGGCGGATGAGAGGTGATTTATAGAGGTGTACATTATCGTGAGAGGAATAGATCGGGTAAAAGCACAGAGTCTCTTCCCCAGAGTTGGGGAATCAACAACCATAGGTTTAAAGTAAGGGGTGGGGGGCGGGGTGATTTAATAGGAACCTGAGAGGTAACTCTTCTACACAAAGAGTGATGGGTATATGGAACGAGCTGTCAGAAGAGGTAGTTGTGAGAGAATTTGTTAAAATTATGACAGGCATAGAACAGGGGTACAGTCGTCACCCAGGGCGAAAAACGAGAGGGCACGGCTTTAAGGTGAGAGGGGCAAAGATTAAAGGATTTGTGCGAGGCAAGTTTTGTCCACGGTGTGGTACCTGGGATGTGCTGCCGGGGGTGGTGGTGGAGGCAGAGACGACAGTGGCATTTTAGATAGACACCTGGATATGGATATCATGGATAAGACCACACCTGGACTATTGTGTACAGTTTTGGTCTCCAAATTTGAGGAAGGACATTCTTGTAATTGAGGCAGTGCAGCGTAGGTTCACAAGATTGATCCCTGGGATGGCGGGACTGCCATATGAGGAAATATTGTAAAGACTGGGCTTTTATTCACTGGAGTTTAGAAGGATGCGAGGGGATCTTATAGAAACGTATAAAATTATAAAAGGATTTTACAAGCTAGATGCAGGAAAAAAGTTCCCAATGTTGGGGGAGTCCAGAACCAAGGGCTACAGTCTTAGAATAAAGGGGAGGCCATTTAAACTTGAGGTGAGAAGGAACTTTTTCGCCCACGGAGTTGTGAATTTGTGAAATTCTCTGCCACGGAGGGCAGTGGAGACCAAATCTCTGGATGAATTTAATAGAGAGTTAGTTAGAGATCCGTGTGCTAGTGGAATCAAGGGATATGGGGAGAAGGCAGGCACGGGTTATTGATTGTGGATGGTCAGCCATGATCTCAATGAATGGCGGTGCTGGCTGGAAGGGCCGAATGGCCTCCACCTGCACCTATTCTCTATGTTTCTATGTTTCTATAAGAGGTAGACTTCGCACTATGTTCTGCACAGACATTGTGGGCCGAAGGGTCTGTTGTTGTGCTGTACAGTTCTACGTTATATTGAACCGTTCATCATCTGCGCTTCAACCGTCATAACACACATCGGCCTGCACTTACCATAAGCTCGTTGCACATCCTCGTATCCTGCACAAAACAGAAATATTTCACATTTTCACTGCAACTAAAATTGTAAATAAAATAATGACAGCGGGGAGCAAGGTGCAAACTGAGGGCGGACAGAGGGTGGGCTGCTCTTCACAGATCCAGGGACCTGGGTTCCATCCTGAATATGAACAGCTAGGTAACAAAAGGAAAAGCAGAACCAACATGGTAATAATCTCTGGATTGCTACTTGAGCCGAGACCAAATTGGCACAGGGTTGAGAGGATGAGAGGGTTAAACGCGCGGCTCAAAAACTGACGTGGAAGATGTGGGTTTGAATCTGTGGGGCGTTGGCACCAATATTGGGGAAGGTGGGAACTGTTCTGACGGGACGGACTCCACTTGAGCCCGGATGGGACCAAACTCCTGGCAAACCGTATAACCAGGGCTGTAGATAGAGCTTCAAACTAAATAGTGGGGAGGGGAGTGCAACAAATTGGAAGTGTAAGGGTGGAACTAAAGGGCAAGAGAGCGCAGAAAAGCTACAGGAATCTCCAGAAGTAACGGGACAGAGAGTTACAGAAGGGATACGAGAGTAAGGTCAGGTAAAATCGGGACCGGTGTGAGAGGGGAGCTGAATACAGAATTAAAGGAGTTGTATTTGAACGCATGCAGTATAAGAAATAAAGTGGATGAGCTTGGAGCAAAGGTGGAGATTGGCAGGTATAATGTTGTGGCAATTACAGAGACGTGGCTGCAAGATGAACGGACCTGGGAGCTGAATATTCAGTCCTATAATATACGTCCTATCGGAAAGACAGACAGGTGGGCGGAGCGGGTGGGCTAGCTCTGTTGGTCAGGAATGAAATTCAGTCCTTAGCGAGGGGTGACATGGGATCAGAGGATGTAGAGACATTGTGGATAGAGCTGAGAAATTATAAGGGTAAAAAAGCTCACATGGGAGTTAACTACTGGCCCCAAACAGTAGACAGTAGACAACAGACAATAGGTGTAGGAGGAGGCCACTCGGCCTTTCGAGCCAACAGCGCCATTCAATGTGATCATGGCTGATCATTCTCAATCAGTGCCCCGTTCCTGCCTTCTCCCCATACCCCCTGACTCCGCTATACTAAAGAGCTCTATCTAGCTCTCTCTTCAATGCATTCAGAGAATGGGCCTCCACTGCCTTCTGAGGCAGAGAATTCCACAGATTCACAAATCTCTCAATAGCAAAAATATCCTTCCTCGAATTTGGAGACCAAAACTGCACACAGTACTGCAGGTGCGGTCTCACTAGGGCCCCGTACAACTGTAGAAGGACCTCTTTGCTCCTATACTCAACTCCTGTTGTTATGAAGGCTAACATTCCATTGGCTTTCTTCACTGCCTGCTCTACCTGCATGCTTCCTTTCAGTGACTGATGCAACAGGACACCCAGATCTCGTTGTATCTCCCCTGTTCCTAACTTGACACCATTCAGATAATACTCTGCCTTCCTATTCTTACCACCAAAGTGGACAACCTCACACTTATCCACATTAAACTGCATCTGCCATGCATCCGCCCACTCACACAACCTGTCCAAGTCACCCTGCAACCTCATAGCATTTTCCTCACAGTTCACACTACCACCCAGCTTTGTATCATCTGCAAATTTGCTAATGGTACTTTTAAACCCTTCATCCAAGTCATTAATATATATTGTAAATAGCTGCGGTCCCAGACTTGCGTTACCCCACTAGTTACTGCTTGCCATTCTGAAAGGGACCCATTTATCCCCACTCTTTGCTTTCTGTCTGTGAACCAATTTTCTATCCATGTCAGTACCCTACCTCCAATACCACATGCTCTAATTTTGCCCACTAATCTACTATGTGGAACCTTGTCAAAGGTTTCTGAAAGTCAAGATACACCACATCCACCGGCTCTCACCTGTCAATTTTCCTAGTTACATCCTCAAAGAATTCCAGAAGATTCGTCAAGCATGATTTCCCCTTCGTAAATCCATGCTGACTCGGAACAATCCTGTTACTACTATCCAAATGCTCCGCAATTTCGTCTTTTATAATTGACCCGAGCATCCTTCTAAATTCGAGTGTATACAAGCCTAATCGCTCCTGTCTTTCAACATACGATAGTCCCGCCATTCTGAGAATGAACCTAGTAAACATACGCTGCACGCCCTCAATCGCAAGAATATCCTTCCTCGAATTTGGAGACCACAACTGCACACAGTACTCCAGGTGCGGTCTCACTAGGGCCTTGTACAACTGCAGAAGGACCTCTTTGCTCCTATACTCAACTCCTCTTGTTATGAAGGCCAACATTCCATTGGCTTTCTTCACTGCCTGCTGTACCTGCATGCTTCCTTTCAGTGACTGATGCACTAGGACACCCAGATCTCGTTGTACGTCCTCTGTTCCTAACTTGACACCATTCAGATAATACTCTGCCTTCCTATTCTTACCACCAAAGTGGACAACCTCACACTTATCTACATTAAACTGCATCTGCCATGCATCCGCAACTCGCACAACCTGTCCAAGTCACCCTGCAACCTCAAAGCATCTTCCTCTTAGTTCACACTACCACCCAGCTTTCTATCCTCTGCAAAATTGCCAATGGTACTTGTAATCCCTTCATCCAAGTCATTAATGTATATTGTAAATAGCTGCGGTCCCAGCACCGAGCCTTGCGGTACCCCACTAGTCACTGCCTGCCATTCTGAAAGGGACCCATTTATCCCCACTCTTTGCCTTCTATCTGTCAACCAATTTTTTATCCATGTCAGTACCCTACCTCCAATACCATGTGCTCTAATTTTGGCCAATAATCTCCTATGTGGAACCTTGTCAAATGCTTTCTGAAAGTCAAGGTACACCACATCCACCGGCGCTCCCCTGTCAATTTTCATAAGTTACATCCTCAAAGAATTCCAGAAGATTAGTCAAGCATGATTTCCGCATCGTAAATCCATGCTGACTCGGAACGATCCTGTTACTGCTATCCAAATGCTCCGCAATTTCATGTTTTATAATTGACTCCTGCATCTTCCCCACCACTGATGTCAGACTAACTGGTCTATAATTTCCCGTTTTCTCTCTCCCTCCTTTCTTAAAAAGTGGGACAACATTAGCTACCCTCCAATCGACAGGAATTGATCCTGAATATAGAACATTGGAAAATTACCACCAATGCGTCCACAATTTCTAGCGCCACCTCCTTAAGTACTCTGGAATGCAGACCATCAGGCCCTGGGGATTTATCAACCTTCAGTCCCATCAGTCTACCCGACACCATTTCCTGCCTAATGTGGAATTCCCAAAGTTCCTCCGTCACCCTAGGATCTCTGGCCACTAGAACATCCTGGAGATTGCTTGTATCTTCCTTACTGAAGACGGATCCAAAGTACCGGTTCAACTCGTCTGCCATTTCCTTGTTCCCCATAATAAATTCCCCCGCTTCTGTATTCAAGGGACCCACATTTGCCTTGACTATTATTTTCCTCTTCACATACCTAAAAAAGCTTTTACTATCCTCCTTTATATTATTGGCTAGTTTACCCTTGCACCTCATCTTTTCTCCCCGTATTGCCTTCTTAATCATCTTCTGTTGCTTTTTTAAAGAGTCCTAATCCTCTGGCTTTCCACTTTTCTTTGCTTTGTTGTACTTCTGCTCTTTTATTTTTATGCTGTCCTTGACTTCCCTTGTCAGCCACGGGTGCCCCTTACTCCCCTTGGAATCTTTCCTCCTCTTTGGGATAAATTGATCCTGCAACTTCTGCATTATTCCCAGGAATACCTGCCATTGCTGGTCCACCGTCTTCCCTGCTAAGTCCTCCTTCCAGTCAATTCTGGCCAGCTCCTGCCTCATGCCTCTGTAATCCCCTTTGCTATACTGTAATACTGACACTTCCGATTTTCCCTTCTCCCTCTCAATTTGTAGAGTAAAACTTATCATATTGTGTTCACTGCCTCCTAATGGCTCTTTTACCTCGAGTCCCCTTATCAGACCAGGTTCATTACACAACACTAAATCCTGAATTGCCTTCTCCCTAGTAGGCTCCAGTACAAGCTGTTCTAAGAATCCATCTCGGAGACACTCCACAAACTCGCTTTCATGGGATCCATTCCCAACCTGATTTTCCCAGTCTACCTGCATGTTGAAATCTCCCATGACCACCGTAGCATTACATTTGCGACATGCCAATTTTAGCTCCTCATTCAATTTGCACCCTATGTCGAGGCTACTGTTTGGGGGCCTGTAGATAACTCCCATTAGGGTCTTTTTACCCTTACAATTCCTAATTTCTACCCATACTGATTCTACATCTCCTGATTCTATGTCACCCCTTGCAAGGGAGCGAATATCATTCCTCACCAACAGAGTGACCCCACCCCCTCTGCCCACCTGTCTGTCTTTTCTATATGTTGTGTACCCCTGAATATTCAGTTCCTAGCCCTGGTCCTCTTGTAGCCATGTCTCAGTTATTCCCACAACATCATACTTGCCAATGTCTAACTGAGCCTCAAGCTCATCCACTTTATTTCTTATACTTCGCGCATTTAAATACAACACTTTAATTTCCATATTCACCTCCCCTCTCACACCGGTCACAATTGGCCCTGACCTTAGTCTCTTATCCCTTCGAGAACTTCCTTCCCCATTCATTCGAGAGTCCTTGGCAATTTCTTCTGTATTTGCTTCCCCTTTAACTCCATCTCCATATTCCCAGTTTGTCAACCCCTCCCCCCCCCACTACTTAGTTTAAAGTCACACTTGCAGCACTAGCAAACCTACCAGTAACCAGGATATAAGGTGCAAGTTACATCAGAATATACAATTAGTATGTAAGAAAAGCATTACTACGGTCATGGGAGATGTTGCTACTGCAAGAAGGTTGCTACTGGACCCCAAGAAAGGGCATTTCTAGAGTACCTCTGAGATGGATTCTTGGAGCAGCTTGTACTGGAGCCGACCAGCAAAAAATTAAACTCTGGATTTAGTGTTGTGTAATGAACCGGATTTGATAAGGGAACTCGAGGTAAAGGAACCACTTGGTGGTAGCGACTGCAATATGATAAGATTTCAGAGGGAGAAGGTGAAATCGGATGTGTCGGTATTACAGCTGAGCAAAGCGGAGGGAGGAGGAGCGAGCCAAAGTGGACTGGAAATGGACCATAGCAGCAATGGCAGGAATTTCTGGGAATAATTTGGAAGATGCAGGATCTTTTCATTCCAACGAGGAAGAAAGATTCTAGTTGGAGAATGAGGCGACCGTGGCTGACAAGGGAAGGCAAGGACAGTATAAAACTAAAAGAGAAGGCGTATAACATTGCAAAGATTAGTGGGAACCCAGGGGATTGGGCAGCTTTAAAAGAGCACCAGAAGGTTACTAAAAAGGCAATATGGCGAGGACAGATGAAATACTAAGGTAAGCTAGTTGGTAATATAAAAAAAGATAACAAGAGTTTCTTTAGTTATACAGAGAGTAAGAAAGATGTAAGAGTGGATGTTGGGCCGCTGAGAAACGAAGCAGGAGAAGTGATAATGGGGAATAAGGAAATGGCAGAGGAGGTGAATAACCTTTTTGCATCAGTCTTCACAGTGGAAGACATCAGCAACGTGCCTGAAATTCAAGAGTCAGGGGGTGGAAGTTAGTGGATTGGCTATTACTAGCGAGAAGGTGCCTGGGAAGCTGAAAGGGGTGAAGTTGGATAAGTCACCTGGACCACATGGACTGCACCCAAGGGTTCTGAAAGAGGTGGCTTTACAGATTGTGGAGGCATTAATACATAGATAGATACATAGCATCTGTGATATTTCAAGAATCACTACAGTCAGGAGTGGTTCCAGGCGATTGGAAATTTGCCAATATTACCCCGCTGCACAAGAAGGGGCAAAGCAGAATATTGGGAACTATAGGCCGGTTAGTATGACTTCGGAGGTTGGTAAGATTTTAGAGTCCATTATAAAGGAGTACTTGGTGCTTGATAAAATAGGTCGAACTCAGCATGGTTTTGTGAAGGGCAGGTCTTGCCTGATGAATCTGCAGGAAATCTTTGTGGAGGTAAACAGCAGGACAGACAAAGGGGAGTCGGTGGGTGTTGTTGATCTAGATTTTCAGAAAGCCTTTGATAAGATGCCACACGTGAGGCTGCTCAGGAAGATGAGATCTCGATGACCACTGTATCAGAGGGCAGATATCAGCATGGATAGCAGGTTGGCTGGATGGCAGAAGGCAAAACTGGCAATGGAGGGGGTTATTTCTCGTTGGCTGCCAGTGACTTGCCGAATTCTGTGGGGTCGGTGCTGAGGGCGCTGCCCTTCACGTTGTGTATTACTCACGTTGTGTATTACTGATTTGGATGAGGGGATTGAAGGCTTTGTGGCCAAGTTTGCGGATGATAGAAAAATAGGTGGAGAGGCAGGTACTGTGGAGAAAGCAGGAACACCGCAGAAAGACTTGGAGAGGTTGGGAGAGTGGGCAGAGAAGTGGCAGATGGAATACAGTGCAGAAAAGTGTGGAGTCATGCATTTTAGTAGTCGAAAGAAAAACGCAGACTATTTTCTAAATGGGGAGAGAATCCAGAAATCGGAGGTGCAAAAGGACTTGGGAGTGACTGGTGCAGGATTCCATCAAAGTTACTCTGCAAGTTGAATCAGTAGTAAAGAAAGCAAACCTAATGTTAGCATTTATTTCACGTGGTCTTGTATACAAAACCAGGGATGTAATGCTGAGGCTCTATAAGGCGCTGGACAGGCCGCATTTAGAGTATTGTGAGCAATTTTGGGCATAATATCTAAGTAAGGATGTGGTGGCTCCGGGGATGGTCCAGATGAATTTACAAGAATGATCCCGGGAATGAGTAGGTTAGCCTATGATGAGCGTTTGTCAGCACTGGGCCTGTACTCGCTGGTGTTTAGAAGCATGAGGGGGGACCTCATTGATACAGCACTTCCAGAATAGTGAAAGGTTCTGATATGGTGGATGTGGAGAGGATGTTTCCACTAGTGGGAGAGACTAGGACTACAGGTCACAGCCTCAGGTTTAAAGGACGGCCCTTTAGGAAGGAGATGAGATGGAATTTAGTTAGTCGGAGGGCGGTGAAATTCTTTGCCACAGGTGGCTGTGGAGGCGAAGTCAATGGGTATTTCTAAGGCAGAATGGGGTTATGAAGAGAAAGCAGGAGAATGTGGTTAGGAGGGAGAGATAGATCAGTCGTGATTGAGTGGCGGAGTAGATTTGATGGGCAGAATGGCCTAATTCTGCTCCTATCACCTATGACCGGGTGACCTTAAGGCCTGACCTTGGAGACCTGTGGGGTGCATAAACTCCCTGTGAGCCTGTGGGTTTAATGTGGATGCTCTGCCCCAGCCTCCCCCTCCCACCTCCCCCTCCCTCTCCCCCTGCCTTCTCCCTCTACCGCCCCCATCCCCTCCCACTCCTTCCCCTTCCCCTCCCCCTCCCGCCCCACTCCCTTCCCCCACCCCTCCCTCCTCCCCCTCCCCCTTCCCCGCTCCCCCCTCCCCCTTTCCCCTCCCCTCTCCTCCCCATCCCCTCCCCCCATCCCCTCCCCATCCCCTCCCCATCCCCTCCCCATCCCCTCCCCCATCCCCATCCCCTCCCCACTCCCCCTCTCTTCCCGCTTCCCCCTCCCACTCCTTCCCCTTCCCCTCCCCCTCCCGCCCCACTCCCTTCCCCCACCCCTCCCTCCTCCCCCTTCCCCGCTCCCCCCTCCCCCTCCCTCATTCCCCTCCCCTCTCCTCCCCATCCCCTCCCCCATCCCCATCCCCTCCCCCCATCCCCATCCCCTCCCCACTCCCCCTCTCCTCCCGCTTCCCCCTCCCCTTCCCTCCTTCCACCCCTCCCCTCCCCCTCCCTCATTCCTCTGCCATTCTCCCCCTCCCCTCCCCACTCCCCCTCTCCTCCCCCTCCGCTCCCCCCTCCCCATCCCCTCCCCACTCCCCCTCTCCTCCCCCTCACCCTCCCCCCACCCACTCCCTCCTCCCCTTCGCCGCTCCCCCTCCCCTCCCTCCTTCCCCTCCCCCATCCCCATCCCCTCCCCACTCCCCCTCTCCTTCCCCTCCCCCTCCCCCTCCCCACATCCCAAATACCCGGAGTTTGCTTATCTTTTACTCACCCGGAATGGAACCGGAGCAGATTGTCATCCAATCGTCTTGATCCCAAGTCCAAAAGAAAGGAAAACATTTCTTCGTGAATTTGTTCCCAGTGAAGGTGTGGAGATGGGACTTGGTGTCCGCGTCGTAAAATGAAACTGTCCCGGACTCGTAACTGAGATAAACTCCCACCCACCCGGGGATGGGACGGGCGGGGAGACGGGATGGAGGGAGGGTGAGTGCATCAAACTTGTCATCCACACGCTCGATGATCCAGAATCCAGTGTCCGGTGTCAGTGCGACCTCTCCCTCCCTCTCCACAGACTCTGCGGCGACTCCCAGACTCCAGCTCCGACATCCCGCCACATCCACCTCCCAGTAATGTCTCCCCGATGTGAATCCCTCCGATCCCAGCACACACGGACTGTCTGTAAACCTCTTCCCGGTGTCAGGGAGACTTGTCCGTGTCCGGGTCCATCTCACCCTCTTCCGATCCTCAGACACCTCGAGCCACGGATGCGCTGTTTCCACATCCAGGGTGACGGAGACTGGGGGGAGAAGCAGAGAATCAGAGAGTCCCCGGGGGGGGGGGTCGGGGGGAGACTCGGGCAGCGCGGCCCCGGGACTGGGGGAGAGGCCGCTCGGCCTCGGGCACAGGCGGGCGGACAACTGGACGATATCCCGGGGATTTCCCGCCCCCCCGCCAACATCCCACGGACAAAAACATGTTTCCCGGCGTTTCCTAATCGGGGCGGAAGTGGAGGGAACCGGGTGAACGGTGAGAAATAAAAACAAACTGCTGGAGGAAGTCCGCGGGTCAGGCAGCACATGTGTAAGGAAATGACAGAACACGTTCAGGTCGGGACGCTGCTTCATTCTCATGCTCCCCTCTGCTCCCCCGGTACAAAGAGGAGAATACTCGTAACATGGGGCGGCACGGTAGCGCAGCGGTAGAGTTGCTGCTTCACAGCGAATGCAGCGCCGGAGACTCAGGTTCGATCCTGACTACGGGTGCTGCACTGTAAGGAGTTTGTACGTTCTCCCCGTGACCTGCGTGGGTTTTCTCCGAGATCTTCGGTTTCCTCCCACACTCCAAAGACGTACAGGTTAATTGGCTGGGTAAATGTAAAAGTTGTCCCTAGTGGGTGTAGGATAGTGTTAATGTACGGGGATCGCTGGGCGGCACGGACTTGGTGGGCCGAAAAGGCCTGTTTCCGGCTGTATATATATGATATATATGATATGATACATGTGCATATATGTGCGCCAGTGTGTGTGTGCACGTGCGTGCGTGCGTGTGTGTGTGTGTGTGCGCGTGTGTGTGTGTGTGCCTGTGTGTGTGTGTTTGTACATATGCACACACACACAGTCACTCGTACACAAACATATACACACAAACGCACACACATAAACACATTCTCAGACACACAAACATATACACACTCATTCACACATTCACAGAAACATAAACATATACACACGCGCACTCATTCACAGACTCACACACATACACAGACACACATACATAGACACACACACACACATATATACAAATATATACACACACGCACAGTCATATACACACTCACACACATACATACACGTACACCAACACACATACATAGACACACACACATATACAAATATATACACACACGCACAGTCATACACACACACACACATACACGGACACACACACAAACACACATACAGACACACATACATACACTCACACACGTTTGCACACATACACACACACACTTATGCACACACATACAGATGCATAGACATGCACAGACACATACACACGCACACTGAAGGATATTCTCTTTCCAAGCCAATGGAACTTCTCAGGCCCAAATGCTTTTTACTAAACTCAGATTTTTAGCACAGTAACTGCCCGGGGTTCAAGATGTTTGTTGTTCAGTAAGTTAGGATTCTAATCAGAGAAACAGAAAATAGATACAAGAGGAGGCCATTCAGCCGTTCGAGCCAGCACCGCCATTCAATATGATCATGGCTGATCATCCAGAATCTGTACCCCCGTTCCTGCTTTCTCCCCATGTCCCTTGATTCCGTTAGCCCTCAGAGCTAAATTTAACTCTCCCATGAAAACATCCAGTGAATTGGCCTCCATTGCCTTCTGTGGCAGAGAATTCCACAGATTCACAACTCTCCGGGTGGAAACGGTTTTTGCTTACCTCAGTCCCAAATGGGCGACCCCTTATTCTTAAAATGTAACCCCTGGTTCTGGACTCCCCCAACATGGGGAACATTTTTCCTGCATCTAGCCTGTCCAATCCGTTAAGAATTGTATATGTTTCTATAAGATCCCCATCTTATCCTTCTAAATTCCAGTGAATACAAGCCCAGTCGACCCATTCTTTCATCATATGTCAGTCCCGCCATCCCGGAATTAACCTGGTGAACCTACGCTGCACTCCCTCAATAGCAAGAATATCCTTCCTCAAATTAGGAATCCTTCCTCATGCCAATACCCAGTCTAGGATGGCCTGCCCTCCAGTTGGTTCCTCTACATATTGGCTTAGAAAACCATCCCGTATACATTCTATGAAATCCTCCTCCTCAGTGTTGTTACCAATTTAGTTGGCCCAAAATATATGTAGATTAAAGTCACCCATGATAACTGATGAACTGCTTGTTCCTCGGGAGCTCATTGGTACGTTATCCTCAATTGTTAGAATTATACTTGTGTTTTGGAAATCCTTTGCAAACTATGACCTCCGTTAAAAATACTCCTCAGAATTTAACGTGATTCATTTAAAAATATAACTGTGTTTATTCTGCGTCGTTAGCTGGAAGTGACCGCGCCTTGTTTGGGAGGGACGACCCACGGCTGTGAATAGTGATTATTGACACATAACCCCTTCAGCAGTGGGCACACAGCAGTGAAGTAAGTCAGTCTTTGAGATATAGGTTGATGCAGTGTAACCCCCTTATAGTGAGAGCACTTGTAGGTGCTTATAGCAGATAAGACTGAAAGTCTTGACTTAAGTTTAGGGCTCTCAGACGGGTAATCTAAATATCATCACCACACGCACACGTACACACACGTACTTATAAACATACACACACAGGCGCATACGCACACACACACAGGCGCACACACACACATACACACATAAACATACACATATACACACAGGCGCATACGCGCACACACACACACACACACACACACAGAGTCCCTCCCTCACACACAGGCACACACACGAGTAAACACACACACGCGTGTATATACACACACACACACACACACTGACTCTCACGTAAACCAAGACCTTACCTTGGTGGCCACGTATCCTCTTCCACTCTGAAAACAGAAACAACAAACAAGACTGAAGAAAACTCTCTGGAATCCAATCCGCCCCTCTTTCTCTCCCCCCTCTATGTCCACCCATCTCTCTCCCCTCTCTTCCACCCTCGTCCCTCTTTATCCCACCATCTCTCTCCCACCCGCTCTCTCTCCCATTCCCCCTCCTCTCTCTCTCCCCCTCTCACTGTCTCCCCTTCTCTCTCTCTCCCCACCCTTCTATCTCCACCCTCTCTCTCCCCCCCTCTGTCACTCTCTCTCCCCCTCTCTCTCTCTCCCCCTCTTTCTCTCCCTCCTCTCTCTCTCTCTCCCTCTCATTCTCACCCCCACTCACTCTCCCCCCTCTCACTCTCTCCCCCTCTCACTCTCTCCCCCTCTTACACTCCATATCTCTCTCTCTGTCCCTCCCTCTCTCTTTCCCCCCTCTCCCCCTCTCTCTCCCCCTCTCACTCCCTCCCTCTCTCCCACCCCATCTCCCCCCCTCTCTCTCTCTCCCCCTCTCACTCTCACTCCCCCCTCTCGCTCTGCCTCCCTCTCTCTCTCTCCCCTCACTCCCGTTCCCCCACCTCTCTCCCCCTCCCTCTTCACCCCTCCCCCCCTCACCCCTCTCTCTCTCACACACAAATCGGATTGAGATTTGTGACCGAAATAGTTGATGAGGGCAGAGCTGTAGATGTTGTATCCATGGATTTCAGTAAGGCATTCGACAAGGTGCCGCGCGGTCGGCTGCTCTGGAAGGTTAGATCGCATGGGATCCAATGAGAGATAGCTGAATGGATAGCAAATTGGCTCCGTGGAAGGAAGCAGAGGGTGATGGTGGAAGGCTGTTTCTCAGACTGGGGGCGTGTGACTAGTGGTGTGCCCCACGGTTCGGTGCTGGGCCTGTTACAGTTTGTCATTTACAGCAATGATTTGGATCAGAACATACATGAGAATGTTAGCTGATTTACAAAAGTTAGTGGTTTTGCAGATAGTGAAGATGTGATGTGAAAGATTGCAGCAGGATCTGGAACGATTGGCCAGGTGGGCGGAGGAATGGTTGATGGAATTTAATACAGAGAAGTGTGAGGTGTTGCATTTTGGGACATCTAACAAGGGAGGACCTGCACCGTAAATGGTAGGCTTCTGGGGAATGTTGTAGAGCAGAGGGATCTAGGAGTGCAGGTGCATGGTTCCTTGAAGGTCGAGTCACAGGTAGATAAGGCGGTCAAAAGGGCTTTTCGCACATTAGCCTTTATCAGTCAGCGTATTGAGTATAGAAGTTGGGATGTCATGTTGCAGTTATACAAGGCGTGGTGAGACCGCATTTAGAATATTGTGTTCAGTTCTGTCCACCATGTTATAGGAAAGATGTTATCCCTACATCTACAATGGTGGGGAGTGTGTGGTGTGTGATGGACTGGGCTACATCTACAATGGTGGGGAGTGTGGTGTGTGTGATGGACTGGGCTACATCCACATCTCTCAGCAATTTCTTGTGATCTCGGCTGGACATGCTGAATTTTCTCAGTCTCCTAAGCAAGTAGACATTGGGTGGCATCTTGGCTGTTGCTTCACTCTGCCTGGTCCACAACAGATCAGTGGGAATATTATCACCGAGATACATAAGGCTCTCAACCACTTGCACTTCGGCACCAGTGATGCTGATTGGGGCCTGTACTCCATCGGCATTTCTGAAATTAACGAACAAACCCGCATGTCTTCAGGATGTGGGAGGAAACCGGAGGACACCGGTCACAGGCAAACTCCACACAGACAGCACCCGACGTCAGGATCGAACCCATGTCTCTGGCGCTGTGAGATATCAATTCTACCAGCAGCGCCGCCGTGTCGCCATTCCTTCTCTTTTGTGAATTTTTCTATATTAAATTCTTACCAAGTTCTACGATGGATTTGCGCCGTTCCAGCTCTGGAAGGAGAAACCAGTGTTACATTGGAACAACGAGCATCAGAGACAATGAACATCAGAGTCAGGAGGCAATCCAAACAAGGCTGGAAATAAGTGCAGCACAATGAGGGAAGTTCCACGTGCACACACAGATGTCACATCTGCCCGTTTACCCCATTCCCCCACCTCCCGGGCCACTGATACTCTCTCCAGGGCCAGGGGCAACAATTACCCCTCGAACGCCAGAGCCCGCGGAGAGTGCTCTGGTTTCCCACTGAAGTTACACTGGGAATCAGGGATTTCCTGACCCGCATCTCACGCTGTTGTTTAACGCACCTTTAATGCATCTGTTTTGTTTCACGTTCCAATAAAACACAGCACCGTTGGCGGCAATGAGAAGACAAATGGTGAGGACCAGCGGCAGGACCCAGTCAGGAACGCCAGCAGGGAAGATTTCATCTGCAAAGTGAAGACAGTGAACCAGACAGTGACAGTGTCTCACACACACACACATACTCACATACACACGCACACACACATACACGCACGCGCTCCCACACACACGCACGCACTTCCCCAGCAACCTCCCGCCGTGACATCAGTATATATATATATATATATATACCAGTTTATGTATCAGCATATATACTGTATATATCTGTAACAATATATATCCTCACGTGGGCTACAAATCTAAGTTTTAATGTAATTCCCAAGCATGAATTCTGGGACGGGTAGGGGGAGCCAACCACTTGGTCTAGATGATGCCCCAACATGGTCCAAGCCGGACAACGCCACAGATTGTTGGTCCTCCCTTCCATGGGGTGGCAGCAGCAGTTTGCAATGTGGTGCATCCTGACACACACACGTGGAACCTCCCTCTCCCAGCGGGCAAAGCGGCGGGATGGAGGTTTACAGTGACGGGCAATTAGATACTCATGGGTTACCCTTGTAGACTGGGACAGAGAGCCTTCAATTCGGGGTAGTAATGAAAAGACAACGTTAGAGGTGACGCTTCTGTTCATACCGCGTCCCCACAACTATTCAGATCAAAGCTTCATCTACATTCACAGTCTTGTGATTCACTCAGACACAGGTGTCACGGTGATTCAAGTGAACCAACCCAATGGAATTGATCCCTCTTTCCCCCGCACTGGGACCACTGCCCGACGACATGGAGCCCATTTCTCCCACAATGATTGTGGACCCCTATGGTAACTACATGACCCCATTCGCCCGGAGGTAGATGAGAGGAAGCAGCAGGATCGGCGCATACATTAAACTTTCTTAAAAAATCAGTGATAATTTCCCCACAGAAGTGAAATGTGGCTGAACCGTCAGTGAGAAACATGTGAATACCTCAGTGAACATTCTGGGCAGTCGGGGTTTCAATGGAATGTAAATCTCTTCATACTTCAATGATCAAACAGAAACGTTTACAAACCTGATATCTTAACGATTGCCTCATTTTTTAAGTTAAATCGTCTGTTCTGAACTACACACTTGAACTTGTTCGTTGACTGCCTCGTTACAGTCACCTGGCTCTCCACATTTTTAAGACCTTCTTTATCTTCATGGTATCTTGTTTCAGCTTGTGGTAAAACCTGTCCATCCTCGCCGATCCACAGCATCTCTGGTCCAGGATACCATCCACCGGATTTACACACGAGCTGGATTCCATCTCCCTGGTATCCCAGCAACTGAATCCGGGGCTTACTCCCCAAAACTGCATCAGTGACAGATGTAGAAATAACAATAGTCAGGAAGAATAGCAACTTGGACCACACAGCATTTTGTTCAAGGTGCCAAACCTTCTTGCAACAATACTTATACAATTTACAATTATTTCTAGTTCCAATGCAAAGTCTTTGAGCTGAAACATCAACTCTGCTTCTCTCTCCCCAGTCGCTGCCTGACCTGCTGAGTGTTTTCAGCATTTCGGTAAATAAATCCAGGTGGGGGTTACATGGTAAATGATTGGGCCCTGGAGTGTGTGGTGGAAATGAGATCCCCACTACGGGTGCTGTCTGTTCGGAGTTTGCACGTTCTCCCCGTGACCTGCGTGGGTTTTCTCCGAGTTCTTCGGTTTCCTCCCACACTCCAATGACGTACAGGTTTGTAGATTATTTGGTTTGATGTATGTGTAAATTGTCGATAGTGTGTGTAGGATAGTGTTAATGTGCGAGCATCGCTGGTTGGTCTAGTGGGCCGAAGGGCCTGTGTCCGCGCTGTGTCTCTAAAGTAAACATTCCTTTAAAGTTAATAATATCAACGCATTTACTTACTCACCTTGAACTCGCAGTTGGGCAGGAGATGCTTCATTCTCAGTTCTGTCTGTAACTGAACATGTATATTCCCCTTCATCAAGCCTCCTTACGTTCATTATTCTGAGGGAAATGTTCCCTTTGGCCAGTTCATCTTTAAACAGTTGGGCCCTTGCTCTGTAATCCTGGTGTTGAGCGAGGGCGTCACTTTGTCCATGTTTGTACACGAGGACTGGCGAGGCGAGTCCTGACTTTCTCCACTGCACCACCATGTCGCTGGTCAATATATCTGGCACAAGCTGACACTCCAACACCACATCTCCACCTACAGTGGCTGCAAAACCACCATCGCCCGGTACAATTATGGCAAATTCACCTGGGGATCAATGCAAATAATTGAAAACATAATTATTTAAGGATTCAATCATGTAAAAATAGAACACAAAATTAACATCAGGAAAGTTGCATCGTTCTGTGCGCACAAAGACCAACAGCATTTATTTCATGAGGGCTTGAATACAAAAACAGGGATGTAATGCTGAGGCTCTCGAGGGCGCTGGTCAGGTCGCATTTGGAGAATTGTGAGCAATTTTGGGCATCATTTCAGAGGAAGGATGAGCTGGCTCTGGAGAGAGTCCAGAAGTGGTATCTCAGAATGATCCCACCAAACAAGCGTTTGACGGCACACGTTTAGAAGGAAAACGTAAAAACCAAGCTGTGTCGTTGAACAGACCAAGCCAGTACCTTCATCTGCGAAGGTGTTTAGGCAATCAGCAGAAGTAGCAGCCATCAGCAGCGGTAGCAGCCAGCAGCAGCGGTAGCAGCCAGCAGCAGCGGTAGCAGCCAGCAGCAGCGGTAGCAGCCATCAGCAGCGGTAGCAGCCATCAGCAGCGGTAGCAGCCATCAGCAGCGGTAGCAGCCATCAGCAGCGGTAGCAGCCATCAGCAGCGGTAGCAGCCATCAGCAGCGGTAGCAGCCATCAGCAGCGGTAGCAGCCATCAGCAGCCGCAAGCAGCAGCCAGCAGCAGCCAGCAGCAATCAACAGCAGCAGCAGCCAGCAGCAGCAAGCTGTGTTGCTTGGGAAGTATTGTGTGGGGATAGTAAGGAGTAAGACCGGTGTGATCTCCCGGACAAGTTTTGATCGCCTAGCTTGGGGTCGGAGAGGAACTTCCCGGATTTTTTTTCCCAAATTGGCCTGGGTTTTTTATCCGGTTTTTCGCCTCTCCCAGGAGATCACTCAGTTCTTTTGGGTGGGCGGTTGGAGCAGCGGCCGGGCGGTAGGTTTAGAAACCGAGCACGGGGCTTTGTTTGGGGAGTATGAGTGCCAGGGCAGTTTATTGTTCTGGGTGTCGGATGTGGGGAATCTGGGAGTCTGATAGTCTTCCAGACATCCACATCTGCGCCAGGTGCGACGAGATGGGCTCCTAAGGGACCGTATTAGGAACCTGGAGCGGCAGATTGATGACCTCCGTCTGGTCAGGGAGAGTGAGGAGGTTATAGATAGGAGTTACAGAGAGGTGGTCACTCCAAGACCACGGGAGGTAGACAAGTGGGTCACGGTTAGGGGGGGGCAAGGAGCAGAGGCAGGGACTAGAGAGTACCCCGGTGTCTGTACCCCTTGGAAATAAGTACTCCTGTTTAAGTACTGTTGGGGGGAACAGCCGACCTGGGGGCAGCGACGGTGCCCGGGCCTCTGGCACGGAGTCTGGCCCTGTTGCTCAGAAGGGTAGGGAAACGAAGAGGAGAGCGATAGTAATAGGGGACTCTATAGTGAGGGGGTCAGATAGGCGATTCTGTGGACGCAGTCGGGAGACCCGGATGGTGGTTTGCCTCCCTGGTGCCGGTGTCCGGGATGTCCTGAAAGGGGAGGGAGATGAGCCAGAGGTCGTGGTACATATAGGTACCAACAATATAGGTAGGATAAGGGAAGAGGTCCTGAAAGGAGAATTTAGGTGGCTAGGAAGAGAGTTTAAAAAAAGGACTTCCAAAGCAATAATCTCAGGCTTACTGCCTGTGCCACGCGATAGTGAGAATAGGAATGGAGTGAGATGGAGGATAAATACGTGGCTGAGGAACTGGTGCAGGGAGCAGGGATTCAAGTTTCTGGATCATTGGGACCTCTTCTGGGGGAAGTATGACCTGTACAAAAAGGACGGGTTGCATCTGAACCTGAGGGGAACCAATATCCTGGCGGGGAGATTTGCTAAGGTAACTGCAGAGACTTTAAACTAGTACGGTTGGAGGAAAGGACTCAAACACAGATAGCTAATAGACAGTGTGTGAGGCAGGGGGCAGAAAAGGGAAACACTCAGACCCAATATGTAGGAGAGAAAGAAGTGAAAAGAAATAAACTGAGAATAAGAAATGATGGGTCCCCTAAATGTGTATATTTTAATGCTAGGAGCATTGTAAGAAAGGTGGATGAGCTTAGAGCCTGGATTGACATCTGGAAGTTTGATGTTGTGGCGATCAGTGAAACATGGTTGCAGGAGGGTTGCGATTGGCAATTAAATATTCCAGGATTTCATTGTTTCAGATGTGATAGAATCGGAGGGGCAAGAGGTGGGGGTGTTGCATTGCTTGTCAGGGAGGATATCACAGCAGTGCTTTGGCAGGACAGACTAGAAGGCTCGATTAGGGAGGCTGTTTGGGTGGAACTCAGAAATGGGAAAGGTTTAGCAACACTTATAGGGGTGTATTATAGACCGCCAAATAGGGAACGAGAATTGGAAGAGCAAATATGTAAGGAGATAGCAGATATTAGCAGTAAGCACAGAGTAGTGATTGTGGGTGATTTCAATTTTCCGTACATAGACTGGGAATCACATTCTGTTAAAGGACTGGATGGTTTGGAGTTTGTAAAATGTGTGCAGGATAGTTTTTTGCAGCAATACGTAGAGGTACCTACCAGAGAACGGGTCAGGTGACGGAGGTATGTGTTGAGGAGCACTTTGGGTCTAGTGATCACAATGCCATTAGTTTCAATATAATTATGGAGAACGTCAAATCTGGACCAAGGGTTGAGATTTTGGATTGGAGAAAGGCTAATTTTGAGGAGATGATAAATGATTTAAAAGGAGTGAAATGGAACTTTTTGTTTTATGAAAAGGATATAATAGAGAAATGGAGGATATTTAAAGGTGAAATTTTGAGAGTACAGAGTCTTTATGTCCCTGTTCGGTGGAAAGGAAAGAATGATAATTTGAAAGAGCCGTGGTTTTCCAGGGAAATTGGACACTTGGTTTGGAAAAAGAGGGAGATATACAACAAATATAAGCGGCAGGGAGTAAATGAGGTTCTTGAGGAATATAAAGAATGTAAAAGGAATCTTAAGAAGGAAATTAGAAAAGCGAAAAAAAGATATGAGGCTGCTTTGGCAAGTAATGTAAAAGTAAACCCCAAGGGGTTCTACAGATATGTCAATAGCAAAAGGATAGCGAGGGATAAAATTGGTCCATTAGAGAGTCAGAGTGGACAGCTATGTGCTGAGCCGGAAGAAATGGGGGAGATATTAAACAATTTCTTTTCTTCGGTATTCACCGAGGAGAAGGATATTGAATTATGTGAGGTAAGCGAAACAAGTAGAGTAGTGATGGAAATTAGGAGGATTAAAGAAGAGGAGGTACGGACACTTTTGAAAAATATAAAAGTGGATAAGTCTCCAGGTCCTGATAGGATATTCCCTGGGACATTGAGGGAAGTTAGTGCAGAAATAGCAGGGGCTATGACGGAAATATTTCAAACGTCATTAGAAACGGGGATGGTGCCGGAAGATTGGCGCATTGCGCATGTTGTGCCTTTGTTTAAAAAAGGTTCTAAATGTAAACCTAGCAATTATAGACCTGTTAGTTTGACGTCTGTGGTGGGAAAATTAATGGAAAAGATACTTAGGGACAATATATATAATTATTTGGATAAACAAGGCCTGATTAGAAACAGTCAACATGGATTTGTGCCTGGAAGGTCATGTTTGACTAATCTTCTTGAATTTTTTGAAGAGGTTACCAGGGAAATTGATAAGGGCAAGGCTGTGGATGTTGTCTATATGGACTTCAGTAAGGCATTTGACAAGGTTCCACATGGAAGGTTGATTAAGAAGGTTAAATCGTTGGGTATTAATAGTGAGGTTGCAAGATGGATTCAACAATGGCTGAATGGGAGATACCAGAGGGTAATGGTTGACAATGGTATGTCAGGTTGGAGGCCAGTGTCTAGTGGAGTACCCCAAGGATCTGTGTTGGGTCCACTGTTGTTTGTCATTTACATTAATGATCTGGATGATGGTGTGGCAAATTGGATTAGTAAATATGCAGATGATACTAAGATAGGTGGTGTAGTTAATAATGAAGTAGAGTTTCAAAGTCTACAGAGAGACTTGGGCCTTTTGGAAGGGTGGGCTGAAAGATGGCAGATGGAGTTTAATGCTGATAAGTGTGAGGTGCTGCATTTTGGCAGGACAAATCAAAATAGGACGTACAGGGTAAATGGTAGGGAATTGAGGAATGCAGTGGAACAGAGGGATCTGGGAATAACTGTGCATTGTTCCCTGAAGGTAGAATCTCATGTGGATAGGGTGGTGAAGAAGGCGTTTGGTATGCTTGCCTTTATAAATCAGAGCATCAAATATAGAAGTTGGGATGTAATGTTAAAATTGTACAGGGCATTGGTGAGGCCGAATCTGGAGTATGGTGTGCAGTTCTGGTCGCCAAATTACAGGAAGGATGTCGACAAAATGGAGAGGGTACAGAGGAGATTTACTAGAATGTTGCCAGGGTTTCAGCACTTAAGCTACAGAGAGAGGTTGAACAGGTTGGGTCTTTATTCTTCGGAGCGTAGAAGGTTGAGGGGGGACTTGATAGAGGTTTTAAAAAATTTAAGAGGGACGGACAGAGTTGACGTGGGTAGGCTTTTCCCTTTGAGAGTGGGGAAGATTCCAACAAGGGGACATAGCTTTAGAATTGAGGGACAAAAGTTTAGGGGTAACATCAGGGGTAACCTCTTTACTCAGAGGGTGGTGGCTGTATGGAATGGGCTTCCGGTGGAAGTGGTGGAGGCAGGCTCGATTTTATTATTTAAGAGTAAATTGGATAGGTATATGGATAAGAGGGGATTAGAGGGTTATGGTCTGAGAGCAGGTAGATGAGACTAGGTCAGAGAGAGTGGTCGGCGTGGACTGGTAGGGCCGAACGGGCCTGTTTCCGTGCTGTTGTTGTTATATGGTTATATGGTTATATGGTTATAGAAACATACAAAATAGGTGCAGGAAGAGGCCATTCGGCCCTTCGAGCCAGCACCGCCATTCATTGTGATCATGGCTGATCATCCACAATCAGTAACCCGTGCCTGCCTTCTCCCCATATCCTTTGATCCCACTAGCCCCCAGAGCTCTATCTAACTCTCTTTTAAATTCATCCAGTGATTTGGCCTCCGCTGCCCTCTGTGGCAGGGAATTCCACAAATTCACAACCCTATGGGGGGAAAATTTCCCTCACACCAGAGTTTTAAATGGCCTCCCCTTTATTCTTAGACTGTGACCCCTGATTCTGGGCTCCCCCAACATTGGGAACATTTTTCCTGAATCTAACTTGTCTAGTCCTTTTATAATTTTATATGTCTCTATAAGATCCCCTCTCATCCTTCTAAACTCCAGTAAATACAGGCCTAGTCTTTCCAATCTTTCCTCATATGACAGTCTCGCCATTCTACGGATTATCCTCATGAACCTGCGCTGCACTGCCTCAATAGTAAGGGGGGGCTCAGTGAATGGCGGAGTAGACTTGATGGGCGGAATGACCCTAATCTGCTCCTATAGCTTATGACTGGATGACCTTCTGAAGCCAGGATATTATCATTTTCTCTGGCTGTTCACGATTTATTTTATATCTAAGGTTGGCGTCTCAACATCAATCCCCGCGGGGTACCACTACGTACATCTTCCCACCCAGGGAGAAAAAATACATTAGTCCCCACTCTCTGCTTCCTGCTGACTTATACATGGCCTATACATCAGGAGGTGCAGATCCAGAGCCAGCAATATTATAGGGGACCCCTACCACCCCAGCAACGGACTGTTCCAGCTGCTACGGTCAGGCAAACGTCTCCGGTATCACGCTGTGAAATCAGAGAGGATGAGTCGGAGTTTCTTCCCACAGGCCATCAGGACTGTTAACTCTCATATCACCAGGGACTAATTTAATTTACGGTATTAATTAATTTTTTGTGATAAAAAAAAAATCTATTCTGTTTTGTAGTTTTAGCACAATCCGCAGACGTTGCCACTTTAATTTCACTGCACATCTGCTATATGTATGTGACAAATAAAGTTGACTTGACTTGATTATCCATGAGAATGAGGTTGCCTCCTGCTCCTGCAGTCCCTATCGTCGCCCACAGAGGGAGCAAGGACCTTGCACCTGATCGTATTAAGTGATGTGGACAACTGCATTAAAATGTGCGATTTTAAAACATGAAACTTCTGACTCCATGAAGCCCCCTCCATGAGATAAATAAATATCAATCAGACAAGATGTTGTGGTTATTACCGTGGACTGAGGTGAGGATCCCGTGCAGTAGCAACACAGCGCAGTGAAACAGTCCCATCCCAGTAGAGGGGTCAGTGCCTGAGGGGGAGGGGAAGAGAGAGGGAGAAGTGTTAGACCCGTGATGGACGGGAAGCTGCGATCTCCCCCTCCCCCTCTGTCCTCGCCGCCGGTGTCCACCCCCCCCCCCCCCCCCCCCCCACTCACTGCTGACCGGGGGCTGAAAGGTCACACCTTGTGCCGGGTGGCCAAGGACAACCGGTGGCCAAAGGACTCCAGTCCCCGCACCGAGACCCCGGCTCCCTTTAGAATCTGCTCCGTGAGTCTCCTGTCACGGGGGTCGGGTCCGGGACGATCCTTCTCCCGGGAATTTCTTCAGTCACCCCGGCCATCAAACCTGTCGAAGGACAGAAATTGATTCTGAAGTCAAAAGATGTCGGAACAATAAAAATAATCAGGGGGTGAGATGAGATTTGCGATTCATTTACGGAGTTGGGTGTCACTGACTGGGACATCTGTTATTCCCAGGTCGGCGCCCCCTGCAGCCACGCTTGTGGAATTCTCTCTGTCCATGGACTGTGGATCATTGGATGTATTGAAAGAGGAGGTGGATATACAGCACCTTCAACCATTTGCTGATTGGAAGCAGACTGCCTGTGTAGTCATTCCCCAGACTGCATTGGTCTGCTTTCTCTCTCAGAATATTTTACCTGCTTCACCATCTCAAAGGCTTTTTAATGTTTTATGTCTCTGTAACGCACAGTCGAGATGAACTCTGGCACTGTTCGGTTATATCCGAGGCCAGTGTGGGAAGCGAGAGGAGGAAAACAGACAATAGGTGCAGGAAGAGGCCATTCGGCCCGTCGAGCCAGCACCGCAATTCAATGTGATCATGGCTGATCATTCACAATCATTATCCCATTCCTGCCTTCTCCCGATATCCCCTGTCTCCGCTATCCTTAAGAGCTATATCTAGCTCTCTCTTGAATGCATTCAGAGAATTGGCCTCCACTACCTTCTGAGGCAGAGAATTCCACAGATTTGCAACTTTCTGACGGAAGAAGTTTTTCCTCATCTCCGTTCTAAATGGCCTACCCCTTATTCTTAAACTGTGGCCCTTGTTCTGGACTCCCCCAACATCGGGAACATGTTTCCTACCTTTAACATGTCCAATCACTTAATAATCTTATATGTTTCAATAAGATCCCCTCTCATCCTTCTAAATTCCAGTGAATACAAGCCCAGTCGCTCCAGTCTTTCAACGTACGACAGTCCCGCCATTCCGGGAATTAACCTAGTAAACCTACGCTGCATGCCCTCAATAGCAAGAATGTCCTTCCTCAAATTTGAAGACAAAAACTGCCACAGTACTCCAGGTGCGTCTCACCAGGGCCCTGTACACCCGCAGAAGGACCTCTTTGCTCCTATACATAAATCCTCTTGTCATACAGGCCAACATGCAATTAACTTTTTTCACTTTCTGCTGTACCCGCATGTTTACGTCCAGTGATTGATGAACAAGGACATGCAGACGCCATGGCTGAGATAAATGTCAACATTAGACACCAGTGAGGTGCTAGAAAACTTGAAGTTACCCCTCAGATTCCGATTACATCTTTCCCCCTTCACCTTGAACCTATGTCCTCTGGTCCTCGATTCCCCGACTCTGGTGCCGGGGTTCCACAGAGAAACCGCGCCGGGTTTGAGGGAGTGGGGTAAAGTAGGACGGGAGGGAGTGGGTTAGTGGGGAGGCAGCCGCTGTAATGGCTGCAACAGTCGGAGTAAAGTTTCGTGTTTCAGCTGCCCACACACAGCCCAGGAATGTGGGACAAACAAAAGTATTTAGTAACATGATCACACTCGCTCTCCTGTGTTGAAATGTTTCTCTTGTGTATAAAAAAACCTGTTGATAGATTCACGGAGAGAAGCTCCATTGGAACACGCCCTTCGACCCACTGAGTTTGTGATATCAGTAAACACACATGTTCACGAATCCGACCGCACTCATTAATGCTCCCACGTTGCCATCAACTGCCCACAGATCCCATCCCTCAGATTCATACAGGGGCCAATCTGCCGAGAAAGAACCCGGAGCACCCGGGGGGAAAATCCATGCGGTTCTGGGGAGAACGTGCAAACTCCACATAGGGAGCAGTGGAGGTTAGGCTGCAAGCTGGATCACTGCAACTGTGCGGCAGTGACTACTATCTGAGCCACTGAACTCCGGGTTCAGTTCAATTAACATGTTCCCAGCAGTAACACATTAACCTCCGTCTCAGAGCAGTTCGTTCCCGCGCTCGCTGCTCGGGACGCCACCGGCGCCACATAGTTTCAGAGAGTGTAGCAAGGAGTTCCCTTCTTGCCCATCGCGGCCACTTCGCGCCCGTCACAGACTGAACTTGGCCGCTGGGAATAAACAAATCCCGGTGACCGACCAGCTCTCCCGAGCGAGGACTCACCGACTGCCGCCTCCCTCCCTGACCCGCACCGCACCGGCTCCCGCTCTCTCCGCTCTCCCGACCGGCCAGACTCGCCGCTCCGGCCCCGACAACCAACCGAGGTCTCGGCCTGAGCCGCGCCCCGGGGGCAGTGGGCCGGGCCGGGCCGGGTGGATGCAGCGAGGTTTCACTATCACCCAATCCCGCTGGCAAACAGGGGAGTGAGTGCCCGCTGTGTCCCAGCGGCTCCGGCGCCCTCAGTTGTCCCGGAGCCCCGCTCACCTGATCAATCCCCGGCCGGGACCCTCCTCCGTGCCCGCTCCCTGTCCCCGCTCCCCGGGGGCCGAGTCTGTAACCGGCTCCCAGCGACAGCGCGGAGCAACCGGCGTCAGAGAGACCGCTTTCCTCAGCGTGGAATCACACAGGGAAACGGCGGCCGCCGGGGGAGAGAAATCGGCTCAAGTTGTCATGAAATGGACGCGATAAATGGGCGGGGAGGGGAATGGGGAACAAGGTTAAGAATAGTTTCTACCATCAGGCCATCAGGCTTCTGAACTCAGAAACACATTTCACGTCATATATGTTGATTATTTTATTATTGTCTTTTTATCTTACTAATGTCTTTTTTATCTTATTTATCCTTGGAATATTACTGCTGAGGTGACCCGTTGTCTTGTCAAATACATTTCATTCTACCGTTCACCCTGTGCCAACCTACAGATCACAAATTGAAAAAAAAATTTTTTTTAATTAAATTAAATTAAGTTAATTCAATTTAAATTAAAAATTAAATTAAATTAGGTGAGGAATTTGTGAAATCAGGAAAACCTGCGATCGTTCAGTGCCGGCCGGAATCTTGCACAACTCTGATCGAGTGGCTCAGTGTTCTGTTCAGTCCCATCTTCCCAGCCGCTCCCCCCCCCCCCCCCCCCGGCTCCACCCGCCCCTCACTCTGTCCTCCCCCTCGGACCTCTCTCAGTCCCGGGGCAGCGCTGCCCGAGTCTCCCCCCGACCCCCGGGGACTCTCTGATTCTCTGCTTCGCCCCCCAGTCTCCGTCACCCTGGATGTGGAAACAGCGGGTGCGCTGCTCGAGGTGTCTGAGGATCGGAAGAGGCTGAGACGGACCCGGACCCGGAGGCGTCTCCCTGACACCGGGAAGAGGTTTACAGTCAGTCCGTGTGTGCTGGGATCGGAGGGATTCACATCGGGGATACATTACTGGGAGGTGGAGGTGGCGGGGAGTCAGGACTGGAGTCTGGGAGTCGCCGCAGAGTCTGTGGAGAGGGAGGGGGAGGTTGACCTGGGCATTTTGTCGGCTAAGTTGTGCCTTCCCCTGACTGTCGGAAGAAGTGTCTCCACCCGAAACATTACGTATCCATGTTCCACAGGAATGTTGTCTGACTCGGTGAATTGCTCCAAACCCTCCAGTGTGTCCTCTCTGGGTGCGGCAGTGAGCAGCAAAGTCACTCCTACACCTCTGTCACCTCCCTCCCAAACACATCTGGAACAGTGAACCCCTGGAACATTCAGCTGCTGATCCTGGCCCTCTCGTAAACAGGTGCCCCACGTTCTGATATGTGGACACACACATAGATATACACACATACACACACATCTATATATACATATGCACGCATGTGTGTATGTATATATGTGTATATGTGCATATAAATAAACATGTCTGTGTATGCATGTACATATATGTATATATATGCACACACGCACTTATATATACACCTATACATATATATATATATATACAAACACACACGCACACAACACACACACACATACATATATATGTATATATATATACACACACACACACACACACATATATGCGTGTGTGAATGTACATAGGTATATATGTGTCTATACATGGGTGTATTTAGGTGCATGTGTGCATATATATATATATGCATGCACATACATGCATACACACACACATACATATATATATATATTTATATATATATATATGTATACACACAGGTATATATGTGTGCGTGGTGTGTGCGCGCGTGTATATATATATGTGTGTGTGTGTTTGTTTTTACATTTGCCCAGCCAATTAACCTACATACCTGTACGTCTTTGGAGTGTGGGAGGAACCCGAAGATCTCGGAGAAAACCCACGCAGGTCACGGGGAGAACGTACAAACTCCGTACAGACAGCGCCCGTAGTGAGGATCGAACCTGGTTAGCACGCAACAAAAGCTCCAGTGCCATAGTGAGGCCCGCCGGAAATTGGAGGAGCAGCACCTCATATTTCGCCTGGGCAGTTTGCGGCCCGGTGGTATGAACGTCGACTTCTCCAACTTCAGATAGCTCCTCTGTCCCTCCCTTCCCCTCCTCCTTCCCAAATCTCCCTCTATCTTCCTGTCTCCACCTATATCCTTCCTTTGTCCCTCCCCCGACATCAGTCTGAAGAACGGTCTCGACCCGAAACGTCACCCATTCCTTCTCTCCCGAGATGCTGCCTGACCTGCTGAGTTACTCCAGCATTTTGTGAATAAAAAGATTTTCATTGTTCCTCAGTACACCTGACAGTAAACTACACTGAACTGAGCTCGCCAGTCTGAGCACAACACGGGTCCTCAACACCACAAGCCCACGAGGGAGAAAGAAAGAACTGCAGATGCTGGTTTACACCAAAGAAAGACAGAGAGTGCTGGAGTAACTCAGCGGCTCAGACAGCATCTCTGGAGAATGTGAATGGGCAACGTTTCGGGTCGGGACCTTTCTTCAGACTGCCAATTAACTGCACGAAGTGGCATCAGGCACCACAGTTCCAATATTCATCCCAGCGTGGAAAGGTACAGTTTTTAATTTTAAAGCCATATCGTATTATTTTAAAACAGAGATTGACAGATTCTTGATTAGTGTCGGACTTAGTGAGACCGCACCTGGAGTACTGTGTGCAGTTTTGGTCTCCAGATTTGAGGAAGGATATTCTTGCTATTGAGGGGGTTTACTAGGTTATTTCCCGGAATGGCGGGACTGTCATATGTTGAAAGACTGGAGCGACTAGGCTTGTACACACTGGAATTTAGAAGGATGAGGGGGGGATCTTATCGAAACATATAAGATTATTAAGGGGTTGGGCACGTTAGAGGCAGGAAACATGTTCCCAATGTTGGGGGAGTCCAGAACCAGGGGCCACAGTTTAAGAATGAGGGGTAGGCCATTTAGAACGGACACGACGAAAACGTTTTTAGTCAGAGGGTTGTAAATCTGTGGAATTCTCTGCCTCAGAAGGCAGTGAAAGCCAGTTCTCTGAATGCATTCAAGAGAGAGCTAGATAGAGCTCTTAAGGATAGCGGATTCAGGGGGTATGGGGCCCTTACTAATCTACAGTTGCGCCGCAGAAAGCATTTAATCGGTGGGAAGGAACTGCAGATGCTGGTTTACACCGAAGATAAACACAAAATGCTGGAGTAACTGAGCGGGACAGGAAGCATCTCTGGAGATAAGGAATGGTGATGTTTCGGGACGAGACCCTTCTTCAAATTCGGGATGGACCACAGCCTGAGATTGCAGAGAGATGTGGACGCAGCCCGGACCATCACGCAAAACCAACCTCCCCTTCCATTGACTCATGGAGTCACAGATTGATACAGTATGGAGACAGGCCCTTCGGCCCAACGTGCCCACACCGCTCAACATGCCCCAGCTACACGAGTCGCACCTGCCAGCGCTTGTTCCATATCCCTCCAAACCTGTCCTATCCATGTACCTGTGTAGAAAAGAAATGCAGGTGCTAATTTAAATCGAAGGTAGACCCAAAATGCTGGAGTAACCCAATGGGTCAGGCAGCATCTCTGGAGAGAAGGAATTCGTGGCGTTTCGGGTCTAGATCATGCACCTGTCTAACTGTTTCATAAACGATGGGATAGTCCCAGCCTCAACTACCTCCTCTGGCAGCTTATTCCATACATCCAGCACCCCTTGTGTGAAAAATTTACCCCTCAGGTTCCTGTTAAATCTTTCCCCTTTCACCTTGAACCTATGTCGTCTGGTCCTCGATTTCAATAATCTGGGCAAGAGACTCTGTGCATCTACCCGATCTATTCCTCTCGTGATTTTGTACACATCTGCACTTCCTGCTGGCTCGGCAAGACCACATTGACATCCCTCTCGAGGAAATAAAACTTCACAACAAGAGGATTTGGCTATTGGAGCAAAGAGGTCCTTCTGCAGTTGTTCAGGACCTTGGTGAGACCACGCCTGGGGTACTGTGTGCAGTTTTGGTGTCCAAATTTGAGGAAGGACATTCTTGCCATTGAGGGAGTGCAGCTTAGGTCCACTAGGTTAATTCTCGGGTTGGCGGGACTGTCGTATGTTGAAAGACTTGAGCGACTAGGCTTGTATACACTGGAATTCAGAAGGATGAGGGGATCTTATTGAAACATATAAGATTATTAAGGATTGGACACGCCAGAGGCAGGAAACATGTTCCCAATGTTGGGCGAGTCCAGAACCAGGGGCCACAGTTTAAGAATAAGGGGTCGGCTATTTAGAACAGCTATTTTTCAGTCAGAGAGTTGTGAATCTGTGGAATTCTCTGCCTCAGAAGGCAGTGGAGGCCAGTTGTCTGGGCGCTTTCAAGAGAGTTAGATAGAGCTCTTAATGATAGCGGAGTCAGGGGGTAGGGGGAGAGGGCAGGAACGGGGTACTGATTGTGGATGATCAGCCATGATCACATTGAATGGCGGTGCTGGCTCTGAACTCAAAAGATGTCGGAACAATAAAAATAATCAGGGGGTGAGATGAGATTTGCGATTCATTTACGGAGTTGGGTGTCACTGACTGGGACATCTGTTATTCCCAGGTCGGCGCCTCCTGCAACCACGCTTGTGGAATTCTCTCTGTCCATGGACAGTGGATCATTGGATGTATTGAAAGAGGAGGTGGATATACAGCACCTTCAACCATTTGCTGATTGGAAGCAGACTGCATGTGTAGTCATTCCCCAGACTGCATTGGTCTGCTTTCTCTCTCAGAATATTTTACCTGCTTCACCATCTCAAAGGCTTTCTGTCTCTGTAACGCACAGTCGAGATGAACTGGCACAGGTCGGTTATCTCCGAGGCCAGTGTGGGAAGCGAGAGGAGGAAAATAGACAATAGGTGCAGGAAGAGGCCATTCGGCCCCTCGAGCCGGCACCGCAATTCAATGTGATCATGGCGGATCATTCACAATCAGTACCCCGTTCCTGCCTTCTCCCGATATGCCCTGACTCCGCTATCCTTAAGAGCTATATCTAGCTCTCTCTTGAATGCATTCAGAGAATTGGCCTCCACTGCCCTCTGAGGCAGAGAATTCCACAGATTTGCAACTTTCTGTTTTTCCTCATCTCCGTTCTAAATGGCCTACCCCTTATTCTTAAACTGTGGCCCCTTGTTCTGGACTCCCCCAACATCGGGAACATGTTTCCTGCCTTTAACATGTCCAATCACTTAATAATCTTATATGTTTCAATAAGATCCCCTCTCATCCTTCTAAATTCCAGTGAATACAAGCCCAGTCGCTCCAGTCTTTCAACGTACGTCAGTCCCGCCATTCCGGGAATTAACCTAGTAAACCTACGCTGCATGCCCTCAATAGCAAGAATGACCTTCCTCAAATTTGGAGACAAAAACTGCACACAGTACTCCAGGTGCGTCTCACCAGGGCCCTGTACAACTGCAGAAGGACCTCTTTGCTCCTATACTTAAATCCTCTTGTCATAAAGGCCAACATGCAATTAGCTTTTTTCACTTTCTGCTGTACTCGCATGGTTACGTTCAGTGATTGATGAACAAGGACATGCAGACGCCGTGGCTGAGATAAATGTCAAAATTAGACACCAGTGAGGTGCTGGAAAACTTGAAGTTACCCCTCAGATTCCGATTAAATCTTTTCCCCCTTCACCTTGAACCTATGTCCTCTGGTCCTCGATTCCCCGACTCTGGGGCCGGGGTTCCACAGAGAAACCGCGCCGGGTTTGGGGGAGTGGGGTAAAGTAGGACGGGAGGGAGTGAGTTAGTGAGGAGGCAGCCGCTGTAATGGCTGCAACAGTCGGAGTAAAGTTTCGTGTTTCAGCTGCCCACGCACAGCCCAGGAATGTGGGACAAACAAAAGTATTTAGTAACATGATCACACTCGCTCTCCTGTGTTGAAATATTTTGTTGTGTATAAAAAAAACCTGTTGATAGATTCACGGAGAGAAGCTCCATTGGAACACGCCCTTCGGCCCACTGAGTTTGTGATATCAGTAAACACACATGTTCACGAATCCGACCGCACTCATTAATGCTCCCACGTTGCCATCAACTGCCCACAGATCCCGTCCCCCAGATTCATACAGGGTCGTTGTCCAACGGCCAATCTGCCGAGACATCAGCTCGTCTTTTGGACGCGAAAGAACCCGGAGCACCCGGGGCAAATCCATGCGGTTCTGGGGAGAACGTGCAAACTCCACATAGGGAGCAGTGGAGGTTAGGCCCCAAGCTGGATCACTGCAACTGTGCGGCAGTTATTCTACTATCTGAGCCACTGAACTCCGGGTTCATTTCAATTAACATGTTACCAGCAGTAACACGTTAACCTCCGTCTCAGCGCAGTTTGTTCCCGCGCTCGCTGCTCGGGACGCCACCGGCGCCACATAGTTTCAGAGAGTGTAGCAAGGAGTTCCCTTCTTGCCCATCGCGGCCACTTCGCGCCCGTCACAGACTGAACGTGGCCGCTGGGAATAAACAAATCCCGGTGACCGACCAGCTCTCCCGAGCGAGGACTCACCGACTGCCGCCTCCCTCCCTGACCCGCACCGCACCGACTCCCGCTCTCTCCGCTCTCCCGACCGGCCAGACTCGCCGCTCCGGCCCCGACAACCAACCGAGGTCTCGGCCTGAGCCGCGCCCCGGGGGCAGTGGGCGGGGCCGGGCCGGGTGGATGCAGCGGGGTTTCACTATCACCCAATCCCGCTGGCAAACAGGGGAGTGAGTGTCCGCTGTGTCCCAGCGGCTCCGGCGCCCTCAGTTGTCCTGGAGCCCCGCTCACCTGATCAATCCACGGCCGGGACCCTCCTCCGTGCCCGCTCCCTGTCCCCGCTCCCCGGGGGCCGAGTCTGTAACCGGCGCCCAGCGACAGCGCGGAGCAACCGGCGTCAGAGAGACCACTTTCCTCAGCGTGGAATCACACAGCGAAACGGCGGCCGCCGGGGGAGAGAAATCGGCTCAAGTTGTCATGAAATGGGCGGGATAAATGGGCGGGGCGCAGAGTCTGTGGAGAGGGAGGAGGTGGTTGATCTGGGCATCTTGTCGGCTAAGTTGGGCCCTCCCCATACTGTCGGAAGAAGGGTCCCGCCCGAAATATTACAATAGACAATAGAGAATAGGTGCAAGAGGAGGCCATTCGGCACTTCGAGCCAGCACCGCCTTTCAATGTGATCATGGCTGATCATTCTCAATCAGTACCCCGTTCCTGCCTTCTCCCCATACCCCCCGAACTCCGCTATCCTTAAGAGCTTTATCCAGCTCTCTCTTGAATGCATTCAGAGAATTGGCCTCCACTGCCTTCTGAGGCAGAGAATTCCACAGATTCACAACTCTCTGACTGAAACAGTTTTTCCTCATCTCAGTTCTAAATGGCCTAACCCTTATTCTTAATCTGTGGTTCCTTGTTCTGGACCCCCCCAACATTGGGAACATGTTTCCTGCCTCTAACGTGTCCAACCCCTTAATAATCTTATACGTTTCGATAAGATCCCTTCTCATCCTACTAAATTCCAGTGTATACAAGCCTAGTCGCTCCAGTCTTTCAACATATGACAGTCCCTCCATTCCGGGAATTAACCTAGTAAACCTACGCTGCACGACCTCAATAGCAAGAATATCCCTCCTCAAATTTGGAGTCCAAAAATGCACACAGCACTCCAGGTGCGGTCTCACTAGGGCCCTGTACAACTGCAGAAGGACCTCTTTGCTCCTATACTCAACTCCTCTTGTTATGAAGGCCAACATTCCATTGGCTTTCTTCACTGCCTGCTGTACCTGCATGCTTCCTTTCAGTGACTGATGCACTAGGACACCCAAATCTCGTTGTACGTCCCCTGTTCCTAACTTGACACCATTCAGATAATAATCTGCCTTCCTATTCTTCCCACCAAAGTGGATATCCTCACACTTATCCATATTAAACAGCATCTGCCATGTATCCGCCCACTCACACAACCTGTCCAAGTCACCCTGCAACCTCATAGCATCTTCCTCACAGTTCACACTGCCACCCAGCTTTGTATCATCTGCAAATTTGCTAAAGGGAGAGAGAGAGAGAGAGAGAGAGAGAGAGAGAGAGAGAGAGAGAGAGAGAGAGAGAGAGAGAGAGAGAGAGAGAGAGAGAGAGAGAGAGAGAGAGTCTTAGTCGTGTGCAGTCCACATATAAATTGCTCGCCCTCTGTCGCTGGTGCCAATGGGGCTCGGTCCCAGAACTGGGAACCTGAGACTTCCAGAAGAAGCTGTTGTGTTTTACTTCCTCTGCCTTTCCCGGCCGCCTGTTGTGCTGCCTCGCTGGCTCAGGGCCCAAGTTCCTCGGGCCTTCTTCATTCCACCCCTGGAATGTCCAACCTACTCCTGTTGGTGCCAGGAGCTTCAGCGGTGAGTAAAGTGTTCAGGGGACAGGCCCATGTCCAGCAGCAGATCCCATTCCAGCTGAGGTCATGCCCACGTCTCCATATCGCCCGCGCTCTGTGGCGATGGTGAGAGGACCTTGGCAATCTGTGGCCCATCCTCTGTACAGGAAGGAACTGCAGATGCTGGTTCACACTGCAGATAGACACAGAAATGCTGGAGTAACTCAGCGGGACAGGCAGGGAACGCACTGAAGAAGGGTCTGAAGAAAGTTCTCCACTTCCTCTGTAGGCCGAGCTGAGACAGTTTCAGCTGGGAAGAAACTGTCTGTCAATGTCTCCCCGGCTGTTATCAGGCAACAATATCACCCCGCCACAACCAGAGAGCAGCGCTGAACTACCATCTACCTCATTCCCGACCCTCGGACTATCTCTGACCGGACTTTGCTGGCTTTACCTTGCACTAAACGTTATTCCCTTATCATGTATCTGTACACTGTAAATGGCTCGATTGTGATCATGTGTTGTCTTTCCGCTGACTGGTTTAGATTTTTATTTTAGATTCAGAGATACAGCGCAGAAACAGGCCCTTCGGCCCACCGGGTCCGCCCCGCCCAGCGATCCCCGCACACTAACAACTATCCTGCACCCACTCGGGACAATTTTTACATTTGCCCAGCCAATTAACCTACATACCTGTATGCCTTTGGAGTGTGGGAGGAAACCGAATATCTCGGAGAAAACCCACGCAGGTCACGGGGAGAACGTACAAACTCCGTACAGACGGCGCCCGGAGTCAGGATCGAAACTGGTTAGCACGCAACAAAAAGCTTTTCACTGTACCTCAGTACACCTGACAGTAAACTACACTGAACTGAGCTCGCCAGTCTGAGCACAACACGAGTCCTCAACACCACAAGCCCACGAGGGAGAAACAAAGAACTTCAGATGCTGGTTTACACCAATGAAAGACACAAAGTGCTGGAGTAACTCAGCGGCTCAGACAGCATCTCTGGAGAACGTGGATGGGCAACGTTTCGGGTCGGGACCTTTCTTCAGATTGCCAATTAACTGCACGAATTGGCGTCAGGCACCACAGTTCCAATATTCATCCCAACGTGGAAAGGCACGCAGTTTGTAATTTTAAAGCCATATCGTATTATTTTAAAACAGAGATTGACAGATTCTTGATTAGTGTCGGCCCTAGTGAGACCGCACCTGGAGTACTGTGTGCAGTTTTGGTCTCCAAATTTGAGGAAGGATATTCTTGCTATTGAGGGCGTGCAGCGTAGGTTTACTAGGTTAATTCCCGGAATGTCGGGACTGTCATATGTTGAAAGACTGGAGGGACAAGGCTTGTACACACTGGAATTTAGAAGGATGAGATGAGATCTAATCGAAACGCATAAGATTATTAAGGGATATAAGAAAATAACTGCAGATGCTGGTACAAATCTGAAGAAGGGTCTCGACCCGAAACGTCACCCATTCCTTCTCTCCCGAGATGCTGCCTGACCTGCTGAGTTACTCCAGCATTTTGTGAATAAAAAGATTATTAAGGGGTTGGACACGTTAGAGGCAGGAAACATGTTCCCAGTGTTGGGGGAGTCCAGAACCTGGGGCAACAGTTTAAGAATAAGGGGTAGGCCATTTAGAACTGAGATGAGGAAAAAAAATTCAGTCAGAGAGTTGTGAATCTGTGGAATTCTCTGCCTCAGAAGGCAGTGGAAGCCAATTCTCTGAATGCATTCAAGAGAGAGCTAGATAGAGCTCTTAAGGATAGCGGAGTCAGGGGGTATGGGGAGAAGGCATGAACGGGGAACTGATTGAGAATGATCAGCCATGATCACATTGAATGGTGGTGCTGGCTCGAAGGGACGAATGGCCTCCTCCTGCACCTATTGTCTATTGTCTATTGTCTACAAGTTATGGGGAGAAGGCGGGAGAATGGGGTTGGGAGGAAAGATAGATCAGGCATGATTGAATGGTGGAGTAGACTCGATGGGCCGAATAGCCTAATTCTGCTCCAATGACTCGTGAACCTGCACCAGCGGAAGCGGTTAGTGGTTGTTGACGGTGGAGAGCTCAAACATTCCTGGAGGCTGAGGGAAGTGTGAGAGTAAAACGGCTTCGCAGATGTGGAGCAAGGCACCGCAGGGAAAGGCAGGAACAGGCAGGCGCTGTGGTCGGGGCTGGGACCAGTGGTCACGTCTCGACACTTTCCACAGCGCCACAGAGCGGAGCTGGCCTCACGGGGAGAGTGGCCGCTGGTGTGAACTTTTTTTTTTTTTTAAATCAAAAAATACTTTATTCAAGTAATAAATATCATTTACAAAACATCTTTTTCAAACAAATCCATCCGACATTTCCGGAGGTTACATATTCAATACAGGCATTTACTTAGACATTTACATACATTTACATACATATCCCTTATTTGGAGGTGCGTCTCTCTCCACCACACCCTGCCCCCCATGTCCAGCAGCGGAAGGCCCCTAGACTGTGGTCCTCCCCCACAGGGCCTTGGCGTTGGCTGCACCGAGCTTCAGAGCGTCCCTCAGCACGTACTCCTGCAGTCTGCAGTGGGCCAGTCGGCAACATTCCTTGACGGACAGCTCGCTCCGCTAGGAGGTCAACAAGGATCGGGCAGACCAAAGAGCGTCTTTCACCGAGTTGATGACCTTCCAGCAGCACTCGATGTCAGTCTCGGAATGCGTCCCTGGGAACAGTCCGTAGAGCACAGAGTCCTCTGTGACGGAGCTGCTCGGAATGAATCGTGACAGGGACCCCTGCAGACCTCTCCAGACTCTCCTGGCAATTCCACACTCTTTGAAGAGGTGGGCCACCGTTTCCTCTCCGTAGCAGCCGTCCCGAGGGCAGCGTGCGCTGGTAGTGAGGTTCCGGCGGTGCAGGAAGGATCTGACTGGGAGGGCTCCCCTCACCGCCAGCCAAGCCAGGTCTTGGTGCTTGTTGGTGAGTTCTGGCGATGAGGCATTTTGCCAGACAAGCTGGGCTGTCTGTTCTGGGAACCACGCCACAGGATCCATGGAGTCATTCCCCTGCAGTGCCTGCAGGACGTTCCGTGCTGACCACTGCCCGATGGACTTGTGGTCAAAGGTGTTGGTCCGGAAGAACCTGTCCACAAACGACAGATGGTTCGGCAATGTCCAGCTGACTGGCACATTGCGTGGCATCTGCGCCTGGCCCATCCTTCGCAACACCGGGGACAGGTAGAACCTCAGCAGGTAGTGGCATTTGGTGCCCACGTGCCTTGGCTCTATGCTCCGCCTGATGCAGCCACACACGAAAGTGGCCATCAGAATGAGGGCGACGTTGGGCACGTCTTTACCCCCGTTGTCTGCCGACTTGTGCATTGTGGCTCGTTGCACCCGGTCCATCGCCGACCCCCAGATGAAACGGAAGACGGCCCGGGTGATCCCCGTGGCGTCGGAGGGAGGGACGGGCCACACTTGCGCCAAGTACAGCAGCCCCGAGAGCACCTCACACCTGATGACCAGGTTTTTCCCCGTGATGGAGAGGGAACGCTGCTTCCACAGCTCCAGCTTCTTCCCCACCTTGGCTATCCACTCCAGCCAATTTTTGTCACATGCCTCAGCCTTCCCGAACCAGATCCCCAGCACCTTCAGGAAGTCAGGCTTGATGGTGAAGGGGATGGAAGATCGGTCGGGCCAGTTGCCAAAGAGCATGGCCTCGCTCTTCCTGCGGTTTACCCTGGCCCCCGTGGCCAACTCAAACTGGTCGCAGACGCTGATCAGTCTGCGGACCGACCCTGGATCCGAGCAGAAGACGGCGACATCGTCCATGTACAGGGAGGCCTTGACCTGAGTGCCGCCACTGCCTGGCAGTGTCACTCCTCTTATGCTCGCATCCTTCCTGATGGATTCGGCAAAGTGTTCAATGCAACAGACGAACAAGACAGGGGAAAGAGGGCAACCCTGCCTGACTCCAGACCTGACGGGGAAGCTGTCTGATTCCTACCCATTAATTTGGACTGCACTACAGATATCAGAGTAGAGCAGTTGTATCCACTTCCTGATTCCCTCCCCAAAGCCCATTTTGGACAGCACGTCCCTCATGTACGTGTGCGATATCCTGTCGAAGGCCTTCTCCTGGTCCAAGCTGACCAGGCAGGCATCCACCCGTCTGTCCTGCACGTAGGCAATGGTATCTCTCAGCAGCACCAGGCTGTCTGAGATTTTCCTGCCAGGTACAGCACAGGTTTGGTCCGGGTGGATCACCTGTCCCAGAGCAGACTTGACCCGGTTGGCGATGGCCTTAGACAGGATCTTGTAGTCTACATTCAACAATGTGATGGGTCTCCAATTCCTTAAGTCATTCATCTCCCCCTTCTGCTTGTAGATCAGGGTGATGTTGCCCTTCCTCATAGAGTCTGACATGCTGCCGGCTAGAAGTATATCGTTGTACACTTCCAGCAGGTCCGGGCCCACCCAGTCCCACAGAGCCGAGTACAACTCTGCCGGTAAGCCATCGCCTCCGGGAGTTTTACTCGAGTCAAAGGAACGGATGGAGCCAGTCAGCTCCTCCAGGGTCAGTGGTTGGTCCAGACTCTCCCGCTTGCTGTCGTCCAAGACTTCCGTGATGGAGGACAGGAAGTTCTGGGAGGCGGTGCTGTCTGTGGTCTTTACATCGTACAGATCCTTATAAAAGGATCTGCAGATCTTGAGCATGTCTGTCTGCGAGGATGTTACCGAGCCGTCCTCCTCCCTAAGGCTTTTGATCACAGAGCTCCCCCTGTGAACCTTATGGAAGAAGTAACGTGAGCACGTCTCATCCTGCTCAACATGGCGGACCCTGGACCGGAAGATGATCTTGGAGGATTCAGAGGTAAAGAGCCGAGCTTGCCGGCCCTTCAACTCTCTCAGTTCCTCCCTCACATCCACCCCTCTCCTCTGCAGAAGGAGTAGCTGCTGCAAATCTGTCTGGAGTTGACACAGTTCCCTCTTACCCTGTCTTGCTCTCTGAACACCTTTGGAGACGAAGAACTTCTTGATGTTCTCCTTTGTTGCCTCCCACCAGAGTGTCTGGGAGTCAAAGAGGGGCCTCACAGTTCTCCAACATGCTTAGTCCCTCTTTAGCTCCTTAACGTTCTCCGGGGTCAACAGCTCCACGTTTAGCTTCCACGTCCCTCTGCCCGCCTTCCGGTCCTCCTGTAGGTGACAGGTGGCCTGAAGGAGGCAGTGGTCAGAGAAGAACACCGGCGCGAGGTCGGTGTGTCTGACCGTGACGGCCCTCGATGTGAAGAGGAAGTCTATCCGGGACTGGGCTGAACCGTTCGGTCCTGACCAGGTGAACCGTGGCTGGACTCCGCCTGCAGGGTCACTGAAGGCGTCGCGCAGCTTTGCATCTTTGACCGTTTCCACCAGGAGTTTGGAGGTGCCGTCCAGTCTGTGGTTGGCACTGCTGCTGGTGTGAACGCAACCCACGCCAGGTCAGCCTTCAGTCTGAACTCTACCCGCACCGCACCAGCGGACAAACCCTCCCGTGTGTCCTCTCTGGGTGATGCCGTGAGCAGTCCAGTCACTCCCCCACCTGTCAGGTATGTAGGAAAATAACTGCAGATGCTGGCACAAATCGAAGGGATCACAAAATGCTGGAGTAACTCAGCGGGTCAGGCAGCATCTCAGGAGAGAAGGAATGGGTGACGTTTCGGGTCGAGACCCTTCTTCAGACTGATGTCAGGGGGAGGGACAAAGGAAGGATATAGGTGGAGACAGGAAGATAGAGGGAGATCTGGGAAGGAGGAAGGGAAGAGAGGTACAGAGGAACTATCTAAAGTTGGAGAAGTCAATGTTCATACCACCGGGCATCAAGCTGCCCAGGCGAAATATATCTACACGACCAAGTGGACCCATTGGGCCCAAACCTCTCCTGCATTGCTGCAGCACCCTTTCCTCCCCCTCCCCCTCTACTCTACCCCTCCCCCTCCCCCCTCGCTCCACTACCCCTTCCCCCTCCCCCTCTCTCCCCATCCCCCCTCCCTCTCCCTCCCCCCATCCCTCCCCTCTCCTCCACTCCCCCTCCCTCCTCGCTCCACTCCCCCTCCCCTTCCCCATCCCCTCTCCCTCCTCCCTCCACTCCCTCTCCCTCCTCACACCTCCCTCCCCTCCCCCTCCCTCCCCCTCAGCCCCCCTTATTCTCCCTCCCTCCTCCCTCCCTCCCTCTCTCTCCCCTCTCTCCCTAGGAGATAGATTTAATCTTTAAAATGTGAATAACATTAAAAGTATAACACCGATTTCAATGAAACTTCTTCCATTGGCACCAAAGGGTCGACGGTGAGTAAGGTGGGCCTAAAATTGGCGTGCTGCCGTGTACCATTTTGGCTGTAGTTCAGGAACAAACAAACAAACAAACAAACCAACGAGAGTTTTAGTATATAGTGTATATATATGTATGTATGTGTACGTGTGTGGATATATATACATACACACATATATATATACACGCACGCACGCACGCACACATACACACACACATATATTCACTTGAGCCCTGGCAACCGAGCGTTGAGAAGATTGTCCCAACTTTGGTAATGTTTACCTTTCTTTAGTTAAGAGATACAGCACGGAAACAGGCCCTCCGGCCCACCGAGTACACGACGACCATCGATCGCCCGTTCACACATGTACAATGTCATTGCACTTTCTCATCCACTCCCGACACACGAGGGGCAATTTACAGAGGGGTCGATTAACCTACAAACCTGTATCTCTGGAGTGTGGGGGAGGAAACCGGAGCAACCGGTGGAACCAGCACATTCCATGCGCAAACCCGTCTAACCACAAGTGTCTGTGTGTTTATAAAGCCAAGCGCAAGGCACATGATCTGTACAGCCCCGTTTATTGTTAGCACAGAGATTCATTGGTGAAAATTACAACCAAAAATCATGTAATCCTTGTTATTCGGTTCATTTGTCGATGTTATGTGACGTCATCGTTCCAACCGTCCTGTAAATATATTCGCTCCACCGAATAATCCCTTCCTCCAAAGGTTTTACTGTAACGTGTAAATAACACCTATCCATGTTCTCCACAGATGCTGCCTGACCCGCTGAGTTACTCCAGCACTCTGTGAAACGTCACCTATCCATGTTCTCCACAGATGCTGCCTGACCCGCTGAGTTACTCCAGCACTCTGTGAAACGTCACCTATCCATGTTCTCCACAGATGCTGCCTGACCCGCTGAGTTACTCCAGCTGTCTGATTTCATTGGGGTCGTCTCTCCAAACAGGGTGACCCAGTACCAGGTGCCCAATACACACACTCTCAGCAGGGAAACAGGCCCTTCGGCCCACCTCGTCCATACCGACCACGATGCCCCATCTACACTAGTCCCACCTGTCCCCATGTGCCCCATAGCCCTCTGAACCTTTCCTATCCATGTACCTCTCTAAATGTTTTTAAATATTGTTATATTTCGCCTGCTGCCTGCCCTGTCCGACCAGGTGAGTTTTGTGTCGCTGCTCTCCCCGCAGTACCGGCTCCCAGCAGCAGGTGGGGGTGCTGCGCCGTCTAACTGCACCGCGCTCTGGACAGCTCGCCATCGCCATCGTTTGGTTACAAGCGACATTACAACTGAGACCTGAAAGACCCATCTCAGGTCATTAGACAGGAACAGAATGAGATCATTCGGCCCATTAAGTCTGCTTGGATGAAGGGATTAAAAGTACCATTAGCTAATTTGCAGATGATACAAAGCTGGGTGGTAGTGTGAACTGTGAGGAAGATGCTATCAGGTTGCAGGGTTACTTGGACAGGTTTAAAAATTTTTTTAAATTAAATAAATTTTATTTAAATTTTAACAAAACACATACATGTTACCACTCATAGTACCCAAATGATACCTACATTATCAATTCGATTATACATTATAAATTCGATTATACATGTATTGTAAGAAAATAACTGCAGATGCTGGTACAAATCGATTTATTCACAAAATGCTGGAGTAACTCAGCAGGTCAGGCAGCATCTCGGGAGAGAAGGAATGGGTGACGTTTCGGGTCGAGACCCTTCTTCAGACTGAAGAAGGGTCTCGACCCGAAACGTCACCCATACATGTATTGTTCTGTATTATCTTCCCACCCACAACCCCCCTCCCCCCCACCCCCCCAGTTAGAAAAAAGACAAAAAAGGAGAAGAAAAAAGAAAAGAAGGAAACCTGGAGACAAGAAGGAAACACTTCCGGCTAATTTCTTATTAAATTCTTTTTAAGGGTATCAAAACAATCCTGAAATTAAATATTTCCAATTCTTCTGGAATATGTATCATGTCTATTGGAATAAAAGGAGTAGTCTCTTTCCCTGGGATGGCTTTTCCTCCAAACATCTATTACATTTAAAATTTCCATTAAATTCAAGGTTGTCTACGCTGCTCTTGTCCTTGTCCTTGTTGATCTATCCATTACTGGATCTAAACAAAAATTGAAATCTCCTCCTATCAATATATTTTCATGTGCTTCCGCCAGATTTAAAAAGGTGCCCTGCACAAACTTCTCAACATCTATATTTGGTGCATATATATTCATTAAGGTCCACAATTCTGTGAAAATTTGACAATGTACCATTACAAATCTACCTACTGGGTCACTTACAATATTTTGTATCTTAATTGGTAGCGTTTTCTTAAATAGGATAGCAACCCCTCTTGCTTTTGAGTTAAAAGATGCGACCATACTTCCTACCCAATCTCTCTTTAACTTTTGATGTTCTTTTTCCGTTAGATGTGTTTCTTGCAAGAAAGCGATATCTACTTCCAATTTTTTCATCTGTGTTAAAATTCTTTTCCTTTTTATTGGTCCATTTAACCCATTCACATTATAGCTTAAAATTTTTAATTTGTTATCCATTCAATCCTTTTTTTTTTTTTTTTTTCCTTTTTCCTTACATTGATACCTCTTCCGGTATTTACATTGTGCCGTATTTCAGTGTGCTCCCCTCCATAGTCCAGGTATAAAAACAGAAATGGAAAAAGAAAGAGAAATAAACCCTCCCTCTAATGTTGCTAATAAATAGATTAGCAACATTACCTCCTCGATTATACGAGGTGTGGTCCGCACCACACTTGTGCCCATGATTATGGTGGAGCATCCACATTCTCCAACCCCCCCGATATATCAAGTACTTCCAAAAATTAACAATCCTTAATACAATTAATCCCCTCTATGGTACACAGATCTTATTAATAATCATTCATTCATGAGTCTTCTTAAGCATTTCTCGATGGCAATTCTTCCGCATACTCTTCTGCTTTGACAAAGTCTTAAAAAAAATTATTTTCTCCACTGTTGATCATAATCTTCAAAGTAGCCGGATGCACTTGGACAGGTTGTGTGAGTGGGCGGATGCATGGCAGATGCAGTTTAATGTGGATAAGTGTGAGATTATCCACTTTGGTGGTAAGAATAGGAAGGCAGATCATTATCTGAATGTTGTCAAGTTAGGAAAAGGGGACGTACAACAAGATCTGGGTGTCCTAGTGCATCAGTCACTGAAAGGAAGCATGCAGGTACAGCAGGCAGTGAAGAAAGCCAATGGAATGTTGGCCTTCATAACAAGAGTTGAGTATTGGAGCAAAGAGGCCCTTCTGCAGTTGTACAGGGCCCTAGTGAGACCGCACCTGGAGTACTGTGTGCAGTTTCGGTCTCCAAATTTGAGGAAGGATATTCTTGCTATTGAGGGCGTGCAGCGTAGGTTTACTAGGTTAATTCCCGGAATGGCGGGACTGTCATATGTTGAAAGACTGGAGCGACTAGGCTTCTATACACTTGAATTTAGAGGGGGTATCTTATCGAAACATATAAGATTATTAAGGGGTTGGGCGGGAAACATGTTCCCAATGTTGGCGAAATCCAGAACCAGGGGCCACAGTTTAAGAATAAGGGGTAGGCCATTTAGAACGGAGACGAGGAAAAACTTTTTCAGTCAGAGGGTTGTAAATCTGTGGAATTCTCTGCCTCAGAAGGCAGTGGAAGCCAGTTCTCTGAATGCATTCAAGAGAGAGCTAGATAGAGCTCTTAAGGTTAGCGGAGTCAGAGGGTATGGGGAGAAGGCAGGAACGGGGTACTGATTGAGAATGATCAGCCATGATCACACTGAATGGTGGTGCTGGCTCGAATGGCCTACTCCTGCACCTATTGTCTATTAATCTTCAGATGCGCCGCAGAAAGCATTTAATCGGTGGGAAGGAACTGCAGATGCTGGTTTACACCGAAGAGAGACACAAAATGCTGGAGTAACTGAGCGGGACAGGAAGCATCTCTGGAGATAAGGAATGCGTGATGTTTCGGGACGAGACCCTTCTTCAAATTCGGGATGGACCACAGCGTGAAATTGCAGAGAGTTGTGGACGCAGCCCAAACCATCACGCAAACCAACCTCCCCTTCCATTGACTCATACAGTCATAGAGTGATACAGTATGGAGACAGGCCCTTCGGCCCAACTTGCCCACACCGGCCAACATGCCCCAGCTACATGAGTCCCACCTGCCTGCGCTTGTTCCATATCCCTCCAAACCTGTCCTATCCATGTACCTGTGTAGGTAAGAAATGCAAATGCTAGTTTAAATCGAAGGTCCCAAAATGCTGGAGTAACTCAGTGGGTCACCCAGCATCTCTGGAGAGAAGGAATGCGTGACATTTCGGGTCTAGATCATGTACCTGTCTGTTTCATAAACGATGGGATAGCCCCAGCCTCAGCTACCTCCTCTAGCAGCTTATTCCATACATCCGCCACAAATAAAGCTCTGTTATACTGTTATACTGTTATACTGTTGTGTGAAATATTTACCCCTCAGGTTCCTGTTAAATCTTTCCCCTTTCACCTTGAACATATGTCGTCTGGTCCTCGATTCCCCTACTCTGGGCAAGAGACTCTGTGCATCTACCCGATCTATTCCTCTCGTGATTTTGTACACATCTGCACTTCCTGCTGCCTCTGCAAGACCACATTTACACCCACCTGGTTTTATTTCCACGCTCCCTGCGGTTTAACGATGCAGAAATATAACTCCATAACAAGAGGATTTGACTATTGGATCAATGAGGTCCTTCTGCAGTTGTTCAGGGCCTTAGTGAGACCACACCTGGAGTACTGTGTGCTGTTTTGGTCTCCAAATATGAGGAAGGATATTCTTGCCATTGAGGGCGTGCAGCGTAGGTTTACTAGGTTAATTCTCGGGATGGCGGGACTGTCGTATGTTGAAAGACGAGCGATTGGGCTTGAATCCAGAAGGATGAGAGGGGATCTTATTGAAACATATAAGATTATTAAAGGATTAGACAAGCTGGAGGCAGGAAACATGTTCCCAATGTTGGGCGAGTCCAGAAACAGGGGCTACAGTTTAAGAATAAGGGGTAGGCTATTTAGAACGGGGAACAAAATCACTCAGAGAGTTGTAAATCTGTGGAATTCTCAGCCTCAGAAGGCAGTGGAGGCCAATTCTCTAAATGCATTCAAGAGAGAGCTAGATAGAGCTCTTAATGATAGCGGAGTCAGGGGGTATGGGGAGAAGGCAGGAACGGGGTACTGATTGAGAATGATCAGCCATGATCACATTGAATGGCGGTGCTGGTCGAAGGGCCGAATGGCCTCCTCCTGCACCTGTTGTCTTTGGAATTTGGGGATTAAAATGGGAGCCGTTCAGCGCCGACCTGTTGTCCACCGGGTTTCTGCCCCAGAGCCCCTGAGCCCCGCTCCTGACGCCGGTCCCGGGACCCAACCCTTTCACACACCCGGAGCGGAACCGGAGCAGATTGTCATCCACTTGTGTTTACTCCAAGGCACGAAGACAGGATAAAGTTTCTCCGTGAATTTGTTCCCAGTGAAGGTGTGGAGATGGGACTTGGTGTCCGCGTCGTAAAATGAAACTGCCCCGGACTCGTAACTGAGATAAACTCCCACCCTCCCGGGGATGGGACGGGCGGGGAGAGGGGATGGAGGGGAGGTGACTGCCATAAACTCGTCACCCAACCGCTCGATGCTCCAGACTCCAGTCTCCGGGGTCAGTGCGATCCGTCCCATCCTGTCCACAGACTCTGCGGCGACTCCCAGACTCCAGCGCTCACTCCGCGCCACCTCCACCTCCCAGTAATGTATCCCCGATGTGAATCCCTCCGATCCCAGCACACACCGCCAGACTGTAAACCTCTTCCCGGTGTCAGGGAGACTCCTCTCGGTCTCGGTCAGTCTCACCCTCTTCCGATCCTCAGACACCTCGAGCCCCGGACCCGCTGTTTCCACATCCAGGGTGTCGGAGACTGGGGGGAGAAGCAGAGAATCAGAGAGTCCCCGGGGGGTCGGGGGGAGACTCGGGCAGCGCGGCCCCGGGACCGGGGGAGAGGCCGCTCGGCCTCGGGCACAGGCGGGCGGACAACTGGACGATATCCCGGGGATTTCCCGCCCGCCAACATCCCACGGACAAAAACATGTTTCCCGGCGTTTCCTAATCGGGGTGGAAGTGGAGGGGAACCGGGTGAATGGTGAGAAATAAAAACAAACTGCTGGAGGAAGTCCGCGGGTCAGGCAGCACATGTGTAAGGAAATGACAGAACACGTTCAGGTCGGGACGCTGCTTCATTCTCATGCTCCCCTCTGCTCCCCCGGTACACAGAGGTGCAGCAATATACTGTACTCTGTTTTTATATGTGTGTGAGTGTGTGTGTTTGTACGTATGCACACAGACACACACACACACAGTCACACATCCACAAACATACACACACGCACACTCATAAACACATTCACACACACACACACAAACATATACACACGCACACTCATTCACAGACTTACACACACACACAGACACACACACATACATAGACACACACACAAACACACACACACACACACACACATAAACACACACACAAACACACACAAACACACACATATACACACGCACTCATACACACACTCACACATACAAGGACACAGACACAAACACACATACACACACTCACACACGTATGTACACATACACACACACGCTTATGCACACACACACACACACTGATGCATAGATACACATGCACAGACACGCACACATACACACGCACACAGACACACGCACACTGATGGATATTCTCTTTCCAAGCCAAAGGCTTGTTCACTTCTCAGGCCCAAATGCTTTTTGCTAAACTCAGATTTTTAGCACAGTAACTGCCCGGGGTTCAAGATGTTTGTTGTTCATTAAGTTAGGAATTTAATCATAGAAACAGAAAATAGGTGCAGGAGGAGGCCATTCAGCCATTCGAGCCAGCACCGCCATTCAATATGATCATGGCTGACCATCCAGAATCTGTATCCCGTTCCTGCTTTCTCCCCGTGTCCCTTGATTCCGTTAGCCCTCAGAGCTAAATTTAACTCTCTCTTGAAAACATCCAGTGAATCGGTCTCCACTGCCTTCTGTGGCAGAGAATTCCACAGATTCACAACTCTCCGGGTGAAAAAGTTTTTGCTTATCTCAGTCCAAAATGGCCGACCCCCTTATTCTTACAATGTAACCCCTGGTTCTGGACTCCCCCAACATGCGGAACATTTTTCCTGCATCTAGCCTGTCCAATCCCTTAAGAATTGTATATGTTTCTATAAGATCCCCATCTCATCCTTCTAAATTCCAGTGAATACAAGCCCAGTCGACCCAGTCTTCCATCATATGTCAGTCCCGCCATCCCGGAAATAACCTGGTGAACCTACGCTGCATTCCCTCAATAGCAAGACTGTCCTTCCTCAAATTAGGAATCCTTCCTCATGACAATACCCAGTCTAGGATGGCCTGCCCTCCAGTTGGTTCCTCTACATATTGGCTTAGAAAACCATCCCGTATACATTCCAGGAACTCCTCCTCCTCAGTGTTGTTACCAATTTAGTTGGCCCAAAATATATGTAGATTAAAGTCACCCATGATAACTGATGAACTCCTTGTTCCTCGACTGCTCATTGGTACGTTATCCTCAATTGTTAGAATTATACTTTGGTTTGGAAATCCTTTGCAAACTATGACCTCCGTTAAAATTACTCCTCAGAATTAAACGTGTTTCATTTAAAACTATAACTGTGTTTATTCTGCGTCGTTAGCTGGAAGTGACCGCGTCTTGGTTGGGAGGGACGACCCACGGCTGTGAATAGTGATTATTGACACCTAACCCCTTCAGCAGTGAGCACAGCAGTGAAATAAGTTAGTCTTTGAGATAAAGGTTGATGCAGTGTAACCCCCTTATAGCGAGAGCACTTGTAGGTGCTTATAGCAGATAAGACTTAAAGACGATTTTAGTTTAAGGCACTCAGACTGGTAATCTCAATATCACGCGCGCACACGCACACACACACACACACAGGCACACAGTCTCACACAGACACACAACACACAGGCACACACACGGTCACACACAGACACGCACACCACACTCACGTAAACCAAGATCTTACCTATGTGACCATGTATCCTCTTCCACTCTGAAAACAGAAACAACAAACAAGACTGATGAAAACTCGCTGGAATCTAATCTACTATTAATTTCATAGCAAAGAGCTTTAAATGTATAGAGATGCTTCCCGTGGACCCACTGCGGTTTCACTACAAGCTGACCAGGTTGATCATTTTGCTTCACATTGTTACCTACAGTCACTCTCCACCATATCTATCTCTGCGGTTTAGTAGGATATCGTGCCCACATTTCCTCACCAGTCCATCCCACAGTTAAAGCTCAGATATGTGGACACTGAGACCCGCTGATGGCAAATGCTGTTCTTGCCAGAGTTCAGCTGACCGGATTTTAAGGGATTCCCCAGGTTACACCAGCTGATGGAAACAAATTTTTGACAGGAGTGGGGGAGGGGCAGGGAGAGAGGGAGAGGGAGGGGAGAGAGAGAGGGGGAGAGAAAGTGTGAGAGAGAGTGTGAGGGGGAGAGAGAGAGATGGGGGGGGGAGGAGAGAGAGGGGGGATGTTAAGGGGGGAGGAGAGGGGGGCAGGAGAGGGGGAGGAGAGGGGGGCAGGAGAGGGGGAGGAGAGGGGGGGAGGTGAGGGAAGGAGAGGGGGGTTGGAGAAGGGGGAAGGAGAGGGAGGTAGGAGAGGGCGGTAGGAAAGGGGGAGAGGGCGAGGGAGGGAGAGAGGGGGGGAGGGGGAGTGGAAGGGGAGGGGGAGATGTAGAGGCGGGGAGGGGGAGACAGAAAGAGAGGCAAAAACATGGCAAACGTGTACAGTACACAGATGCACACATGCTCAGACATGTGCAACCTCACTTGTATACACACAGTTCTATGGTCATCCCAAGATCAGGATGGAGATTAGTCCGGTCACCTAACTAGTTTCGCTGAAAAACCTGTGAGATACCCAGACTAGAGTGCAGCAGTGTGTGATGTGTGAGTGTGTGTGTGTGAGTGTGTGTGTGTTGATGTGCATGTGAGGTGTGCGCGCATGTGTGAGCGTATGTGTGTGCGAGTGTGATTCTGTGTGTGTGGCCCTGTGTAATTGTGTGTGTGAAAGTTTGTGTGTGTGAATGTTTGTGTGTGTGTGAATGTGTGTGCGTGCGAATGTGTGTGTGAATGTTTGTGTGTGTGTGTGAATGTTTGTGTGTGTGTGTGAATGTTTGTGTGTGTGTACGCGCGAATGCGTGTGTGTGAATGAGCGTGAGTGTGAATGTGCGTGAGTGCGCGTGTGAATGCGTGTGTGTGAATGTGCGTGACTGCGAGTGTGTGTGTGGATGTGTGTGTGTGTGGATGTGTGTGTGTGGGTGTGTGAATGTATGTGTGTTTGAATGTGTGTGTTTGACTGTGTGTTTGAATGTGTCTGTGTGAATGTGTGTGTGGGTGTGTGATTGTGTGTGTGAATGTGTGAGTGGGTGTGTGAATGTGTGTGCGAGTGTGTGTGCAAGTGAGTGTGTGAATGTGTGTGTGTGAATGTGTGAATGTGTGTGCGAGTGTGTGAATGTGTGTGCGTGAGTGTGTGTGCGCGTGTGTATGTGCGTGTGTTTGGTGGGGAGGGGTGAGGAACATACCTGACTGAACAAGGGGTGTCCATTGTCCTAAAAAGAAACAGGAAAGGTCAGGCATGAATAAAGTCCATCAGAACACGCATCAGTGGACAAAGGCCCAGGTTTGCTTTAAGGACAAATTCATAGCAAGAGGATTTGAGTATAGGAGCAGGGAGGTTCTGCTGCAGTTGTACAGGGCTTGGTAAGACCGCACCTGGAGTATTGTGTACAGTTTTGGTCTCCTAATCTGAGGAAAGACATTCTTGCCATAGAGGGAGTACAGAGAAGGTTCACCAGATTGATCCCTGGGATGGCAGGACTTTCATATGAGGAAAGACTGGATAGACTAGGCTTATACTCGCTGGAATTTAGAAGACTGAGGGGGAATCTTATAGAAACATATAAAATTCTTAAGGGGTTGGAGAGGCTAGATGCGGGAAGATTGTTCCCGATGTTTGGGAAGCCCAGAAACAGGGGTCACAGCTTAAGGATAAGGGGGAAGTCTTTTAGGACCGAGATGAGAAAACATTTCTTCACACAGAGAGTGGTGAGTCTGTGGAATTCTCTGCCACAGAAGGTAGTTGAGGCCAGTTCATTGGCTATATTTAAGAGGGAGTTAGATGCGGCCCTTGTGGCTAAATGGATCAGGGGGTATGGAGAGAAGGCAGGTACAGGATACTGAGTTGGATGATCAGCCATGATCAGTAGTATAAGAAAATAACTGCAGATGCTGGTACAAATCGATTTATTCACAAAATGCTGGAGTAACTCAGCAGGTCAGGCAGCATCTCGGGAGAGAAGGAATGGGTGACGTTTCGACCCGAAACGTCACCCATTCCTTCTCTCCCGAGATGCTGCCTGACCTGCTGAGTTACTCCAGCATTTTGTGAATTAATCAGCCATGAATGGTGGTGCGTACAGGCTCGAAGGGCCGAATGGCCTACTCCTGCACCTATTTTCTATGTTTCTATGTTTCTAGGAGCCTTCTTCGGACTGATTGTAGGGAGGTGGGGAGGGAGTTGGAATGGTTTCTGTTTATCAGATGCCTTACTGAAGTCCATGTAGACAACATCCACTGTCCTACCTTCGTCATCTCCTCGAAAACTCTATCAAGTTAGTTAGACAAGGCCAGCTACGGAAAAAGTAATGATGATCAACCCTAACTAGTCCATTCCCTTCCCAATCACATTGAATGGCGGTGCGTACAGGCTCGAAGGGCCGAATGGCCTTCTCCTGCACCTATTTTCTATTGTCTATTGTCTATTGAATTCCTGTCCCGAGGAATCCTGTCTGCAACTTCCCTACCACTTACCTGAGACACAATGGGCAGTAGTTTCCAGAGATGATGTCCTCAGAATGTGAAGTTCGGAGAGGCTTTAAATATCCCTCTGCCCGGCACAACACAGCCAGGATGGCATTCAGCTCAGCGGCTGTACACGACCTACCAACAGTCAGCAGATTACGAAACCTGAGCTGGTGTCAGTCTTGGATGGCCGGTAAGTGATTCTTGGAACCAGAGCATCAGGAGCCTGAAAACTATTTAAGTATTTGAGCACACGTTGGAGGAAGAGGATGCCAAGAGTCATGCACTGCTACAGGTGTTCCCTCAGATGCAGTACACTAATGTCTACCTCATGCTGGCCTCCTTAGTCCAGTATAGTTTATTGTCACGTGTACCAGTGGAAGGAGGTGCAGGAGGAGGCCATTCGGCCCTTCGAGCCTGTACGCACCGCCATTCAATGTGATCATGGCTGATCATTCTCAATCAGTACCCCGTTCCTGCCTTCTCCCCATACCCCCTGACTCCGCTATCCTTAAGAGCTCTATCCAGCTCTCTCTTGAATGCATTCGGAGAATTGGCCTCCACTGCCTTCTGAGGCAGAGAATTCCACAGATTCACAGCTGATCATCTAAAATCAGTTCCCTGTTCCTGCTTTCCCTTGATTCCATTAGCCCTAAGAGCTAAATCTAACTACTTCTTGAAAACATCCAGTGAATTGGCCTCCACTGCCTTCTGTGCCAGAGAATTCCACAGATCCACAACTCTCCGGGTGAATATCAGTCTGAAGAAGGGTCTCGACCCGAAACGTCACCCATTCCTTCTCTCCTGAGATGCTGCCTGACCCGCTGAGTTACTCCAGCATTTTGTGAATAAATATCTTCGATTTGTACTAGCATCTGCAGTTATTTTCTTATACTCTCTGGGTGAAGACATTTTTCCTCATCTCAGTCCTAAATGGCCTCCCCCTTACCGTTAATCTGTGACCCCTGGTTCTGGACTCCCCCAACATCGGGAACATTTTTCCTGCATCGAGCCTGTCCAATCCTTTAAGAATGTTGTTATGTATGTTTCTGTAAGATCCCCATCTCATCCTTCTAAATTCCAGTGAATACAAGCCCAGTCGACCCATTCTTCCATCATATGTCAGTCCCGCCATCCCGGGAATTAACCTGGTGAACTTACGCTGCACTCTTTCAATGGCAATAATGTCCTTCCTCAAATTAGGAGACCAAAATTGCACACGATACTCCAGGTGCGGTCTCACCAGGGCCCTGTACAACTGCAACAGGACCTCCTTGCTCCTAAACTCAAATCCTCTCGCAATAGACAATAGACAATAGGTGCAGGAGGAGGCCATTCGGCCCTTCGAGCCTGTACGCACCGCCATTCAATATGATCATGGCTGATCATCCAACTCAGTAACCTGTACCTGCCTTCTCTCCATACCCCCTGATCCTTTTAGCAAAAAGGGCCCCATCTAACTCCCTCTTAAATATAGCCAATGAACTGGCCTCAACTACCTTCTGTGGCAGAGAATTCCACAGATTCACCACTCTCTGTGTGAAGAAATGTTTTCTCATCTCGGTCCTAAAAGACTTCCCCCTTATCCTTAAGCTGTGACCCCTTGTTCTGGACTTCCCCAACATCGGGAACAATCTTCCCGCATCTAGCCTGTCCAACCCCTTAAGAATTTTATATGTTTCTGTAAGATCCCCCCTCAGTCTTCTAAATTCCAGCGAGTACAAGCCGAGTCCATCCAGTCTTTCTTCATATGAAAGTCCCGCCATCCCAGGGATCAATCTAGTGAACCTTTTTAAGAATGTTGTTATGTATGTTTCTGTGTGTAGATACAGGATAAAGGAATAATGTTTAGTGCGAGGTAAAACCAGCAGAATTAGGCCATTCGGCCCATCAAGTCCACTCCGTCATTCAATCATGGCTGATCTATCTATCCCTCTCAACCCCATTCTCCCGCCTTCTCCCCATAACCCCCGACACCTTTAACATCTGACGTATGTTCGTACAAACGAGTTCTCACAGTACTTCGTTTAGTTCGGAGATACAGTGTGGAAACAGGCTCAGAGGCCTGTAAGAAACAGAAAGACATTCTAGCCTTAGAGGGAGTACCGAGAACGTTCACCAGATTGATCCCTGGGATGGCAGGACTTTCATATGAAGAAAGACTGGATAGACTGGGCTTGTACTCGCTGGAATTTAGAAGACTGAGGGGGGATCTTATAGAAACATATAAAATTCTTAAGGGGTTGGAGAGGCTAGATGCGGGAAGATTGTTCCCGATGTTTGGGAAGTCCAGAACCAGGGGTCACAGCTTAAGGATAAGGGGGATGTCTTTTAGGACCGAGATGAGAACGTTTTTTTTCACACAGAGAGTGGTGAATCTGTGGAATTCTCTGCCACAGAAGGTAGTTGAGGCCAGTTCATTGGCTATATTTAAGAGGGAGTTAGATGTGGCCCTTGTGGCTAAAGGGATCAGGGGGTATGGAGAGAAGGCAGGTACGGGATACTGAGTTGGATGATCGGCCATGATCATATTGAATGGCGGTGCGTGCAGGCTCGAAGGGCCGAATGGCCTACTCCTGCACCTATTTTCTATGTTTCTATGCTTCTAAGTCCGGACCGACCAGTACACCAACACTATCCAACAAATTTAGGGGCAATTTGCAGAAGCCAATTAACCAAACTCGCACTGTCAAGTCTACTCTAGACTCGAGGATAAAAATATGTTGACACTTCTGTGTGGAATGTGTTTCCACATTTGGCACATCGATAGGCACATGGAAATACAATACAATTCACTATATCTTTATTGTTATTGTACAGGGGAACAACGAGATTGGAAATGCGCCTCCCATACGATGCAATAAATTAATTAGCTAGTCAGTATTAATTTAAACAACCCAATGAAACAAATCGGAACAGTTTTAAAACAGAATAAAGTGCAAGTAGATCTGTGCCGGGAATAGAGGGGTACGAATCATGTACAGACAGATGGAAGCTGTTTAATTTGGCATTATGTTTGGCATGAACATCGTGGGCCAAAGGGGCCATTCCTGTGCTGTTCACCACCCTCTGACTAATGAAATTCCTCATCATCTCCAATCTAAAGTAACATCCTTTTATTCTGAAGCTGTGCCCTCTGGTCCTAGACTCTCCCACTGGTAGAAACATCCTCCCTATATCCACTTAATCCAGGTCTTTCATATTACGACGTTTCAATCAGTTCCCCCTCCTCACATCCTTCTGAACTCCCGCGAGCACAGGCCCAGAGCCTTCAAAAGCTCTTCATAAGTTTGTAAATCCACACGGTATTTCCTCTGCGGACAATCGATCCTAATCTTTGGTGTGTGATATGAATTGTTGAAGTTAGAAACATAGAAACATAGAAAATAGCTGCAGGAGTAGGCCATTCGGCCCTTCGAGCCTGTACGCACCGCCATTCAATATGATCATGGCTGATCATCCAGCTCAGTATCCCGTACCTGCCTTCTCTCCATACCCCCTGATCCCTTTAGCCACAAGGGCCACATCTAACTCCCTCTTAAATATAGCCAATGAACTGGCCTCAACTACCTTCTGTGGCAGAGAATTCCACAGACTCACCACTCTCTGTGTGAAGAAATGTTTTCTCATCTCGGTCCTAAAAGACTTCCCCCTTATCCTTAAGCTGTGACCCCTAGTTCATAGGAAATCAATATGTAAAGCATTTGCCTCTCCAGAGACTGGTGGCTGTTTGTCTGCCTGAGACCACATGGGTTTCCTCTTGTAATCAACGTTATCCCCTTCATTTATACATCTGTCCGCTATTGACGGCTTGATTGTAATCATGTACAGGCTTTCTGTTGTCTGGGTAGCATGCCATTAAAAAAAGCTTTTCACTGTTCCTCGGTACACTTCACAATAATAAACTAAACTCGTTCTTGCCCAATGAGGGTGGTGAGTGAAGCCAGTGATCTCCCCTCTCCGATGGGCACTGCTTTGGGTGTGAACAGTACAATTCCCTCAGTCACACCGAGACCCCAACGTTGATCTCAATGACTGTAATGCGTTTCAGCTGGCCACTCTACACTGGCGATGTGTTGATTATCCTGCTGTGTTAGCAGGATTACCATGACAACTACACACTTAAAGCTGTTTATTGCTTGTAAAACAATTTGTGAAGTCTTAAAACTGGGAGAGATGTTTCCGAAATAGATTCAGTTAGATTCAGTCATGGGAGAATTCCTTGGGTCGCAAGGATAACTGACGTTATGGGTCGAGACCCTTCTCTAGTCCCGACCTAAAACATCGCCCATCCATGTTCTGCCGGGACACTGCCTGTCCCACTGAGTTACTCCAACATCTTGCATCTTGCTTTGCCAATGGGAGCCTGCTCTCCAAGTTCAGGAGTTCAGTACTCAACCTTTCTGCTCTCCTTTACAATAGACAATAGACAATAGGTGCAGGAGGAGGCCATTCGGCCCTTCGAGCCTGTACGCACTGCCATTCAATGTGATCATGGCTGATCATTCTCAATCAGTACCCCGTTCCTGCCTTCTCCCCATACCCCCTGACTCCGCTATCCTTAAGAGCTCTCTCTTGAATGCATTCAGAGAATTGGCCTCCACTGCCTTCTGAGGCAGAGAATTCCACAGATTCACAACTCTCTGACTGAAAAAGTTTTTCCTCATCTCCGTTCTAAATGGCCGACCCCTTATTCTTAAACTGTGTGGCCCCTTGTTCTGGACTCCCCCCAACATTGGGAACATGTTTCCTGCCTCTAACGTGTCCAACCCCTTAATAATCTTATACGTTTCGATAAGATCTCCTCTCATCCTTCTAAATTCCAGTGTATACAAGCCTAGTCGCTCCAGTCTTTCAACATTATGGGTCGAGACCCTTCTCTAGTCCCGACCTAAAACATCGCCCATCCATGTTCTGCCGGGACACTGCCTGTCCCACTGATTTACTCCACCATCTTGCATCTTGCTTTGCCAATGGGAGCCTCCTCTCCAAGTTCAGGAGTTCAATACTCAACCTTTCTGCTCTTCTTTACCACACTAACTTTGTCACTCAGGGTGGTGGGTGCATGGAAGTTGAGGCAGATACTATAACAACATCTAAAAGACACTTGGACAGGTACATGGATCGGAAAGGGTTGGAGGGAGATGGGCCAAACACTGGCAGGTGGGACTAGTATAGATGGGGGGAGTTGGTTGGCATGGGCGAGTTGTGCTGTAGGGGCTGTTTCTGCACTTGGAATCTATTAGAAGCATCATCATTACTGTAGTTGGAGACTGCACCTGATTTAGCAGCAGTGATTTGATGTTCCTAACCCTCAGAGTTGCTTACCTAGAACAACAAACATGTCATTCCTCTTGGTTGGTGACAACCCAATGGTAAGAAACATTGAATTGTCCAATTCTAGGTAACTACAATACAATACAACATATCTTTATTGTCATTGTACCCAGGGGTACAACGAGATTGGGAACATCTACATAACCATCCCCTCCCTTCTCCCCCCATATAAGCCCCCCCTCTACCCTGTGCCCTGCCTGGATTCACGCCTACTGCTCCCCCCTACATTCCGTCCTCTCGCTTCACAATTTGCAACTCTTCAATCCTTTCAAGTCTTTCCAGGTGAGACAAAGGTTCACCTGTACCTCCTCCAACCTCATCTATTGCATCCGCTGCTCCAGATGTCAACTTCTTTACATCGGCGAAACCAAACGCAGGCTCGGCGATCGCTTCGCTCAACACCTGCGCTCGGTCCGCGTTGACCAAACTGATCTCCCGGTGGCTGAGCACTTCAACTCCCCCTCCCACTCCCAGTCTGACCTTTCTGTCGTGGGCCTCCTCCAGTGCCATAGTGAGGCCCAACGCAAATTGGAGGAACAGCACCTCATATTTCGCCTGGGCAGCTTGCAGCCCGGTGGTATGAACATCGACTTCTCCAACTTTAGATAGTTCCTCTGTCCCTCTCTTCCCCTCCTCCTTCCCAGATCTCCCTCTTTCTTCCTGTCTCCACCTATATCCTTCCTTTGTCCCGCCCCCCCGACATCAGTCTGAAGAAGGGTCTCCACCCGAAACGTCACCCATTCCTTCTCTCCCGAGAAGCTGCCTGACCCGTTGAGTTACCCCAGCACTTTGTGAATAAATCGATTTGTACCAGCATCTGCAGTTATTTTCTTATACGATATAATCCTTTTGTCTCGCTCCTGTCATTTCATCTATGCCCTTTGTCCAACCGTCAGCCTCAACAATAACCCTCCTCACCTGTGTTGGCCTAAAACCTGCCAGGCTTCGGCCTGCTCATCTCTTACAGCCTTCTTTTCTAACCCCCCCTCCCCCCACAATAAATCTGAAGAAGGGTCCTTGCTATTGAGGCAGCGCAGCGTAGGTTCACCAGGTTAATCCCCGGGATGGCGGGACTGTCATATGAGGAAAGATTGGAAAGACTGGGCTTGTATTCACCGGTGTTTGGAAAGATGAGAGGGGATCTTATAGAGGCGTATAAAATTATAAAAGGACTGGACAAGCTAGATGCAGGAAAAATGTTCCCAATGTTGGGGGAACCCAGAACCTGGGGCCACGCAGTCTAAGAAAAAAGGGGAGGCCATTTAAAACTGGGGTGAGAAGAAACGTTTTCACCCAGAGAGTTGTGAATGTGTGGAACTCTCTGCCACAGAGGGCAGTGGAGGCCAATTCACCGGATGGATTTAAAAGAGAGTTAGATAGAGCTCTAAAAGAAGGGACTGTTTCCTTCTAAAAGAAGGGGCGAGTGGAATCAAGGGATGTGGGGAGAAGGCAGGCACGGGTTACTGATTGTGGATGATCAGCCATGATCGCAATGAATGGTGATGCTGGGCCAAATGGCCTCCTCCTGCACCTATTCTCTATGCTTCTATGACCCGAAACATCACCTATCCATGTTCTCCAGAGATGGTGCCTGACCCATTGTTACTCCAACATCTTTGTGAGTTCTCTGGGTTATGTTTTCAACCTGCTAGCACCTTACCTAATGAACTGGACACCATGCAGGAAGTAATCCAAGCCAACGAAACTCCACACAATGTTTTTGTACCAATTTAAAGATCTGAAGCTTCTGTAACTGGGCTGTGGAAAGTGTTTCACAATCAGGTTGCTTTCCAATTAGTAAAGTATGTGTGACCTCAGTGTTAAGTGCGATCTTACTCAAGGCATTCTCTTGGCCAGACTGCTTGTCACCTCTCCTCTTAGATCTGTTGGAGTGAGGCTCTTGGAGAGAGATCCTTTGAATCAGATCAACGGTCCTCGCTCATTCCAATCCCTGACAACATCTCCACAGACGAGCTCATTTCAAACTCTCTAAGTTTGCGGATGACACGAAGCTGGGGGGCAGTGTTAGCTGTGAGGAGGATGCCTGGAGGCTGCAGAGTGACTTGGATAGATTAGGCGAGTGGGCAAATGCATGGCAGATGCAATATAATGTGGATAAATGTGAGGTTATCCACTTTGGCGGCAAGAACAGGAAAGCAGAGTATTACCTGAATGGTGGCCGATTAGGAGAAGGGGAGATGCAACGAGACCTGGGTGTCATGGTGCACCAGTCATTGAAAGTAGGCATGCAGGTGCAGCAGGCAGTGAAGAAAGCCAATGGTATGTTGGCATTCATAGCAAGAGGATTTGAGTTTAGGAGCAGGGAGGTTCTGCTGCAGTTGTACAGGGCATTGGTGAGACCGCACCTGGAGTATTGTGTGCAGTTTTGGTCTCCTAATCTGAGGAAAGACGTTCTTGCCTTCGAGGGAGTACAGAGAAGGTTCACTAGATTGATCCCTGGGATGGCGGGACTTTCATATGAAGAAAGACTGGATAGACTCGGCTTGTACTCGCTGGAATTTAGAAGACTGAGGGGGGATCTTATAGAAACATATAAAATCCTTAAGGGGTTGGAGAGGCTAGATGCGGGAAGATTGTTCCCGATGTTGGGGGAGTCCAGAACCAGGGGTCACAGATTAAGGATAAGGGGGATGTCTTTTAGGACCGAGATGAGAAAACATTTCTTCACACAGAGAGTGGTGAGTCTGTGGAATTCTCTGCCACAGAAGGTAGTTGAGGCCAGTTCATTGGCTATATTTAAGAGGGAGTTAGATGTGGCCCTTGTGGCTAAAGGGATCAGGGGGTATGTAGGTTAATTGGCTGGGTAAATGTAAAAATTGTCCCTAGTGGGTGTAGGATAGTGTTAATGTACGGGGATCACTGGGCGGCACGGACTTGGAGGGCCGAAAAGGCCTGTTTCCGGCTGTATATATATGATATGATATGATATGATGATAGAAGGCAGGTACGGGATACTGAGTTGGATGATCAGCCATGATCATATTGAATGGCGGTGCGTACAAGCTCGAAGGGCCGAATGGCCTACTCCTGCACCTATTTTCTATGTTTCTATGTTCATCTTTCTCAGTGTCTCTACTAAAAATCACAGTCGGCGGGGGGGGCTTTTAATTGGATGGAACCGATTACAAGGAGAGGGAGAAAATGGGAAAAAGTCGCCGATGTTTACATCTGATCATCGTCCCTCCTTGCCAAGGCTGCCTCTTGGCCCTGGGTCTCCCAACGGGAGTCACGGGGTGACGGGACAGGACAGGGAGGGGGCCACCAATCTGATGAGCAAAAGTTTCCACAGTGATTGACCTCCATATGGAAGCAATATGCATCTTGGCAGCCTGGTGCCCGGACTTTATTGTCTCATCCTGGCCAGCATTTTAAACACAAATGCAAGGCTTAATGGTCTTTGGAAACTTGCACAGACAGTTATTCGACACAACACAGGATGACATCAGGCCTTAGTTGCTTCAGGCAGGCACACAGCCACTACTCTCTGGAGAGGCAAATGCTTCACATATTTATTTTCTATGAACTCCCAACAATTCACATCGCACACCAAAGAATAGGATCCATTGAATACGGAGAAAATACCTTGCGGATTTACTTACTAGTTAAGAGTGTTTGAAGGCTCTGGGCCTGTGCTCGCTGGAATTCAGAACGATGAGGGGGGAACCTGATTGAAACATCGTATTATGAAAGGCCTGGATTAAGTGGATATAGAGAGGATGTCTCTACTAGTGGGAGAGTCTAGGACCAGAGGGCACAGCCTCAGAATAAAAGGATGTTACTTTGGAACGGAGAAGATGGGGAATTTCATTAGTCAGAGGGTGGTGAATCTGTGGAATTTGTTGCCACAGATGGCACATCGATAGGCAGGGAATAGAGAGGTATGGATCATGTACAGGCAGATGAGATCAGTGTAATTTGGTATCATGTTTGGCATGAACGTCGTGGGCCGAAGAGGCCATTCCTGTGCTGTACCGTTGTCAATAGACAGTAGACAATAGGTGCAGGAGGAGGCCATTCGGCCCTTCGAGCCTGTACGCACCGCCATTCAATGTGATCATGGCTGATCATTCTCAATCAGTACCCCGTTCCTGCCTTCTCCCCATACCCCTGACTCCGCTATCCTTAAGAGCTCTATCCAGCTCTCTCTTGAATGTATTCAGAGAATTGGCCTCCACTGCCCTCTGAGGCAGAGAATTCCACAGATTCACAACTCTCTGACTGAAAAAGTTTTTCCTCATCTCCGTTCTAAATGGCCGACCCCTTATTCTTAAACTGTGTGGCCCCTGGTTCTGGACTCCCCCAACATTGGGAACATGTTTCCTGCCTCTAATGTGTCCAACCCCTTAATAATCTTATACGTTTCGATAAGATCCCCTCTCATCCTTCTAAATTCCAGTGTATACAAGCCTAGTCGCTCCAGTCTTTCAACATACGACAGTCCCGCCATTCTGGGAATTAACCTAGTAAACCTACGCTGCACGCCCTCAATAGCAAGAATATCCCTCCTCAAATTTGGAGACCAAAACTGCACACAGTACTCCAGGTGCGGTCTCACTAGGGCCCTGTACAACTGCAGAAGGACCTCTTTGCTCCTATACTCAACTCCTCTTGTTAAGAAGGCCATTGGCTTTCTTCACTGCCTGCTGTACCTGCATGCTTCCTTTCAGTGACTGATGCACTAGGACACCCAAATCACGTTGTACATCCCCTGTTCCTAACTTTCTCTGTTCTATGTTCTATAGACAGGCAGGCTGACTATGGGTGGGTGAGTTTATTTTTTCCTGAAAGACATTTGTGAATTCAAACTCTTGTCTCTCTTTGCGACTCCAATAACATATTCACGACAGACCGCCGGAGGTTCGTTAACCAAAGTCACACCAGCCGTATCTGAGGGGACAGGGAGTTCTTCAGTCAAGTCCACTCTAGACTCGAGGATAAACATATGTTTGACATTTCCAGCACTGTGTTGAATGAGGCCACACTGTCTGAGAACTTGTTAAAAAGAGGCTCCATCTGCCCTTGACTGCGACACAGATATCCTGCTGCCATTATACTGAAGAAGGGCAGGGGATTTCTCCGCCTGTACCTGCACTAATATTTATCCCTGAATCAATATTTCTAAACACACAGCCAGTCTAGACAGGTCCCTGCTGTTTGTGGGACCTTGGTCTGTGTAATTCGGCAAATTCCAACAAGTCAAAGGAATTCAGGAGTTCTAGGAATCTGTTTTCTGCTGATTTTGAAGAGCTGATTGCAATTCCAGACGCAGTTAACATGGAATGTACTTCACTGACTCGACAGAAACAAGCTACTGCAGATGCTGGTTTACACCAAAGATAGACGCAGAGTGCTGGAGTAACTCAGCGGGTCAGGCAGCATCTTCGGAGAACATGGATAGGTGACGTTTCACAGAGTGCTGGAGTAACTCAGCGGGTCGGGCAGCATCTGTGGGGAACATGGATAGGTGACGTTTCACAGAGTGCTGGAGTAACTCAGCGGGTCAGGCAGCATCTGTGGGGAACATGGATAGGTGACGTTTCACAGAGTGCTGGAGTAACTCAGCGGGTCAGGCAGCATCTCTGGAGAACATGGGGGTATACACGTGTATTACTCTGTAAGTTCGTAATTTCTAGGAGCAGGATTTGGCCATTCGGCCCATCAAGTCTACTCCACCATTCAATCATGGCTGATCTATCTCTCCCTCTCAACACCATACTCCAGCCTTCTCCCCATAACACCTAACACCATTACTAATCAAGAATCCATCTAGCTCTGCCTTAAAGATATCTATTGACAACAGCCGTCACTATTTCGCACACACACACACACACACACGTACGTGACACAGCAGTAAAGTCGTTGCCCTATTCGGGTTTGATTCAGGCTACGGGTGCTGTCTGTACGGAGTTTGTACGTTCTCCCCGTGACCGCGTGGGTTTTCTCCGAGATCTTCGCTTTCCTCCCACACTCCAATAAAATGTCTAGGTTTGTAAGTTTATTGGCTTGGTGTATGTGTAAGGTGTCCCTCGTGCGTGTAGTGGACTCGATGGGCTGAAGGGCCTGTTTCCGTGATGTATCTCCAAACTAAACTAAACTACTATACCATATAAACCATATAACCATATAACAATTACAGCACGGAAACAGGCCCGTTCGGCCCTACCAGTCCACGCCGACCATTCTCCCTGACCTAGTCTCATCTACCTGCTCTCAGACCATAACCCTCCAATCCCCTCCTATCCATATACCTATCCAATTTACTCTTAAATAATAAAATCGAGCCTGCCTCCACCACTTCCACCGGAAGCCCATTCCATACAGCCACCACCCTCTGAGTAAAGAAGTTACCCCTCATGTTACCCCTAAACTTTTGTCCCTCAATTCTGAAGCTATGTCCCCTTGTTGGAATCTTCCCCACTCTCAAAGGGAAAAGCCTACCCACGTCAACTCTGTCCGTCCCTCTTAAAATTTAAAAAACCTCTATCAAGTCCCCCCTCAACCTTCTACGCTCCAAAGAATAAAGACCCAACCTGTTCAACCTCCTCTCTCTGTAGCTTAAGTGCTGAAACCCAGGCAACATTCTAGTAAATCTCCTCTGTACCCTCTCCATTTTGTCGACATCCTTCCTATAATTTGGCGACCAGAACTGCACACCATACTCCAGATTCGGTCTCACCAATGCCCTGTTAAATTTTAACATTACATCGCAACTTCTATACCTTATAGAATCTTATAGAAACATAAAATCCTTAAAGGATTGGACAGGCTGGATGCAGGAAAAATGTTCCCGATGTTAGGGGAGGTCCAGAACCAGGGGTCACACAGTTTAAGAATAAGGGGTCGGCCATTTAGGACTGAGATGAGGAAAAAAACTTTTTCAGCCAGAGAGTTGTGAATCTGTGGAATTCCCTGCCTCAGAAGGCAGTGGAGGCCAATTCACTGGGTGTTTTCAACAGAGAGTTCGATACAGCTCTTAGGGCTAACGGAATCAAGGGATATGGGGAGAAAGCAGGAACGGGATTTTGGATGATCAGAAGGCAGTGGAGGCCAATTCTCTGAATGCATTCAAGAGAGAGCTAGATGGAGCTCTAAAGGATAGCGGAGTCAGGGGGTATGGGGAGAAGGCAGGAGCGGGGTACTGATTGTGGATGATCAGCCATGATCATATTGAATGGCGGTGCGTACAGGCTCGAAGGGCAGAATGGCCTCCTCCTGCACCTATTGTCTACGTTTCTACGTATACAATGCTCCCAAGTCTATGTCCAGTTCGGAGCTGTCAACTCGTGTTTCTTGTTGTGTCTCTGCCCCTTTAAACCCACCTCATCCGCTGTCTGGAGAATGCTGACGTATCTCCATCCTGATCGCTCCCAAACATGACCTCCTGCCTTGCCTTGCCAGAGACAACTCCCATGGAAATCCGCACGCAATCCAACAGCCCCCTTGGATCATTACTTCAGCGCAGTCATTCCTTTTAAACAATCCACGATATTTTTATAATCCTGACAAGAGACATCGGTGCAGTTTGGTTACTGATCCAAGCCTTTACGACGTTTGTGTGGATGGAGAAAGTGGTTCAGCATGTTGGGTTATTCATCATTCATGCTGCTTAAAGCACACAAGAGACAAACAACACCAGCAAGACAGAGACACAGCCAACTTCAGCCCAACCTACCCGTGCCAACCAAGATCTACCCTACTCCCAACCTTAATAACAACTGAGAAGGAAACGGTCCCTGAATCTGGAGGGGTGCGTTTTCAAACCTCTGTACCTCTTGCCTGATGGGACAGGGTAGAAGAGGGAGTGATAGGAAAGGTTTAAAGGTTTATAGTCCAAATGTGGGCAGTTAGAGTGTTACCGTGTGGAAACAGGCCATTCGGCCCAACTTGCCTACATGTCCCAGCTACACTAGTCCCACCTGCCTGCAAGGTAAGGAATCTGAAGGGTAACTTTTCCACACAGAGGGTGGTGGGTGTATGGAACAAGCTGCCAGAGGAGGTCGTTGAGGCTGGGGACTATCCCAACATTTAAGAAACAGTTAGACAGGTACATGGACAGGACAGGTTTGGAGGGATATGGACTAAGCGCAGGCAGGTGGGACATGTTGGCCGGCGTGGGCAAGATGGGCCGAAGGGCCTGTTTCCACACGGTAACACTGTAACTGTCCACATTTGGACTATAAACCTTTAAAACCTGTCCTATCACTACCCCTTCTCCCCTCTCCCATCACGCAAGAGGTACAGAGGTTTGAAAACGCACACCTCCAGATTCAGGGACAGTTTCATCCCAGCCGTTATCAGACAACTGAACCGTCCTTTCACCAACTCGAGAGCGGTCCTGACTTAAATGAATCGTGGGATATAGGGAAATTGGTTTGTGTAAATTGCCAATTGACCCCAGTTTGTGTAGGATCGTGCTAGTGTATGGGGTAATTGCTGTTTTGTGAGAACCCTTTGGGCTGAAGAATCTGTTTCCACAGCGTAGGGACTAAAGTCTAAAGTATCTTTAAAATCACTGCCTTCTGTGGCAGAGAACTCCAAAAATTCACACCTCTCTAGCTGAAAACGTTTTTTCTCAACTCAGTTTTAAATAGCCTCCCCTTTATTTCTAAGATTAAAGGGGTGGCCATTTAAAACTGAGGTGAGATGAAACCTTTTCACCCAGAGGGCTGTGAATTTGTGGAATTCTCTGCCACAGAGGGCAGTGGAGGCCAATTCACTGGATGAATTTAAAAGTGAGTTAGAAACATAGAAACATAGAAAATAGGTGCAGGAGTAGGCCATTCGGCCCTTCGAGCCTGTACGCACCGCCATTCAATATGATCATGGCTGATCATCCAACTCAGTATCCCGTACCTGCCTTCTCTCCATACCCCCTGATCCCTTTAACCACAAGGGCCACATCTAACTCCCTCTTAAATATAGCCAATGAACTGGCCTCAACTACCTTCTGTGGCAGAGAATTCCACAGATTCACCACTCTCTGTGTGAAAAAAAACTTTCTCATCTCGGTCCTAAAAGACTTCCCCCTTATCCTTAAACTGTGTGACCCCTTGTTCTGGACTTCCCCAACATCGGGAACAATCTTCCCGCATCTAGCCTGTCCAACCCCTTAAGAATTTTGTAAGTTTCTATAAGATCCCCCCTCAATCTTCTAAATTCCAGCGAGTACAAGCCGAGTCTATCCAGTCTTTCTTCATATGAATGTCCTGCCATCCCAGAGATCAATCTGGTGAACCTTCTCTGCACTCCCTCTATGGCAAGAATGTCTTTCCATAGAGTTAGATAGAGCTCTAGGGGCTAGTGGAATCAAGGGGTATGGGGAGAAGGCAGGCACGGGTTACTGATTGTGGATGATCAGCCATGATCACAGTGAATGGCGGTGCGTACAGGCTCGAAGGGCCGAATGGCCTCCCCCTGCACCTGTTTTCTGTGCTTCTATGTTTCAACAAGACTGTTTGGGCAAGTGAGGAGTCTAGGAATGTATCAGTGGTCTGTGGATCACTGCCTCATTAACCCACCTGCACACAAACCCCCCCGTTTGTTAAAGTCGATTCTTCTGGTAACCAACACACATTAGTTTTATCTCTCTCATTTCCGGCACCTGTTTTACAGCACAGCCCAGATGTGAAGATGATTTACAGCTGACTTTTCCTAAGTGAATCAGAATTGTAATCATTCCCTGAAGGAATATTTTGCCGAATGCTCATAGACACAGTGATGTAATGCACTGATTGAAGTGGCACATGGAGGAAATAAACACATCGAGTGACAACTCCCATTTATACACAACAGTAAATTGTTACATAGAAACATAGACAATAGGTGCAGGAGGAGGCCATTCGGCCCTTCGAGCCTGTACGCACCGCCATTCAATATGATCATGGCTGATCATCCAACTCAGTATCCCGTACCTGCCTTCTCTCCATACCCCCTGATCCCTTTAGCCACAAGGGCCACATCTAACTCCCTCTTAAATATAGCCAATGAACTGGCCTCAACTACCTTCTGTGGCAGAGAATTCCACAGATTCACCACTCTGTGTGAAAAAAAACGGTCCTAAAAGACTTCCCCCTTATCCTTAAACTGTGTGGCCCGTTGTTCTGGACTTCCCCAACATCGGGAACAATCTTCCTGCATCTAGCCTGTCCAACCCCTTAAGAATTTTGTGAGTTTCTATAAGATCCCCCCCTCAGTCTTCTAAATTCCAGCGAGTACAAGCCCAGTCTATCCAGTCTTTCTTCATATGAAAGTCCTGCCATCCCAGGGATCAATCTGGTGAACCTTCTCTGTACTCCCTCTATGGCAAGAATGTCTTTCCTCAGATTAGGAGACCAAAACTGTACACAATACTCCAGGTGCGGTCTCACCAATGCCCTGTACACGGTTACCGGACCTGTTACGGTCTGTAATGTGCTCTGGCAGATCCTAAATGGGAAGTGCAGACGTATGTGAGATGTCAGTGGGCGCACAGAGAGACAGGCACTTGTCTCCCCCAGAAGGATCACGTTTCAACCCCCCTCCCCCCGCCTGGGGGGGGCGAGGGAGGGTCACACTGTGGGGGGGGGGTGAGGGAGGGTCACACTGTGGGGGGGGGAGGGAGAGTCACACTGTGGGGGGGGGTGAGGGGGTCACACTCTGGGAGGGGGTCACACTGCGGGAGGGGGTCACACTGTGGGGGGGGGTGAGGGAGGGTCACACTGTGGGAGAGGGGTCACACTGTGGGAGGGGGTCACACTGTGGGGGGGGGTGAGGGAGAGTCACACTGTGGGGGGGGTGAGGGAGAGTCACACTGTGGGGGGGTGAGGGGGGTCACACTGTGGGGGGAGGGGTGAGGGAGAGTCACACTGTGGGGGGGGTCAGAGAGAGGCACACTGTGGGGGGGAGGGGGAGAGTCACACTGTGGGGGGGGGGTCAGAGAGAGGCACACTGTGGGGGGGAGGAGGAGAGTCACACTGTGGGGGGGGGTGTGGGGGGTCACACTGTGGGGGGTCACACTGTGGGAGGGGGTCACACTGTGGGAGGGGGGGTCACACTGTGGGAGGGGGGGTCACACTGTGGGGGGGGAGGGGGTCACATTGTGGGGGGGTGTGGGGAGGGGTCACACTGTGGGAGGGGGGGTCACACTGTGGGGGGGGTTTGTGGGGAGTCCAGGGCCTGTCACATTGACGAAGATGATGAACCATTCACTTGTCGTGGAAGCGTACAGTTCAGAAACAGGCCCTTCGGCCCGACCAGCCCATACCAACCCAAGATGCCCCATCTACACTGGTCCCACCCGCCCATCTTTGGGGGCCGGAGTCCAGGAGGGGCGAACGAAGTTGGGGGAGGGGGGGCGGGGAGCAGGGGGGAGGGCGGGAAGCGGGGGGGGTGTTGGGGGTGGGTGGGAGGGGGCGTTGAAGACAGAGAGGGAGAGCTACTATATTAACAGTTGGACAGGTACATGTGTAGGACTGGTTTAGAGAGATATGGTCGGACTGGCGGGACAGGCGTAGATAGACAAGATTGGTCGGCATGTACGAGTAGGGCCGAATGGTCTGTTTCCACGCTCCAACACTCGATGTAGATGGGGCATCTTGGACAGCATGGACGAGTTGGGCTGAATGGCCTGTTTCCGTGTTGTCTGTCTCTATGGCGCGACTCTATGTAAATTGGGAGTCTTGGACGGCATGAACGAGTTGGGCCGAAAGGCCTCTTTCCACGTTTTGTGGTGCCAGGACTATATGTAGATAGGACAGCCTGGTTAGCGTGGACTAGTTGGGCCGAAGGGCCTGTTTCCACGCTGTGGGACTCTACGTAGATGGGGCATCTTGTGTATACTGGAATTCTCTGCCTCAGAAGGCAGTGGAGGCCAATTCTCTGAATGCATTCAAGAGAGAGCTAGATAGAGCTCTTAAGGATAGCGGAGTCAGGGGGAATGGGGAGAAGACAGGAACGGGGTACTGATTGAGAATGATCAGCCATGATCACATTGAATGGCGGTGCGTACAGGTTCGAAGGGCCGAATGGCCTCGTCCTGCACCTATTGTCTATTGTAACAGCGGGTCAGGCAGCATCTCTAGGGAGAAGGAATGGGTGACGTTTCGTGTCGAGACCCTTCTTCATCCAGCCTTTTATGTCTATCTTTGGTCTCATTGCATGGCTGATTGTACAGGCTCGAAGGGCCGAATGGCCTCCTCCTGCACCTCTTGTCTATTGTCTATTGAATGGGGTACTGATTGAGAATGATCAGCCATGATCACATTGAATGATGGTGCGTACAGGCTCGAAGGGCCGAATGGCCTCCTCCTGCACCTATTGTCTATTGTCTACAAGTTATGGGGAGAAGGCGGGAGAATGGGGTTGGGAGGGAAAGATAGTTCAAGCATGATTGAATGGTTTAGTATGATCGAATTGCGGTGCGTACAGGCTCGAAGGGCCGAATGGCCTCCTCCTGCACCTGTTGCCTGTTGCCTATCTTAGACGGTGTGGACGCCGGGCCAGTTTTCACGCGGTACGATTCACGTGGACAATAGACAATAGACAATAGGTGCAGGAGGAGGCCATTCAGCCCTTCGAGCTTGTACGCACCGCCATTCAATGCGATCATGGCTGATCACTCTCAATCAGTACCCCGTTCCTGCCTTCTCCCCATACCCCCTCACTCCGCTATCCTTAAGAGCTCTATCCAGCTCTCTCTTGAAAGCATCCAACGAACTGGCCTCCACTGCCTTCTGAGGCAGAGAATTCCACACCTTCACCACTCTCTGACTGAAAAAGTTCTTCCTCATCTCCGTTCTAAATGGCCTACCCCTTATTCTTAAACTGTGTGGCCCCTTGTTCTGGACTCCCCCAACATTGGGAACATGTTTCCTGCCTCTAATGTGTCCAATCCCCTAATTATCTTATATGTTTCAATAAGATCCCCCCCTCATGTGGGGGCGTGATGGGCCGAAGGGCCTGTCTCCTATCTGTGAGACTAGCAGGTGCCGGGTCCTGGAGATGAGGGCGTGTTATGTTGAACACACACACACACACACACACATAATGGGGACCATACATCATTCAGTGAGAAGTGGCCACACTTGCCCCCGGCTGCCACACTCGGTACCTCTGTTCATGCAACAGTCCAGCCTAAGGCGTGCGGACACACACACGGCTGCTTGTTACATTCCACACCCTCCCTGACAGAACGCTCACACTGCCCCGTGTGTATCAGGAAACCCATCCCGAATAAACATGCCTCACCCCCCTGTTTAATATGGTGTCAAAACAAGGAACTCCAGGTGAAGATAGACACAGGAAAACGCTGGAGTAACTCAGCGGGTCAATAGACAATAAACCAGAGGTGCAGGAGGAGGCCATTCGGCCCTTCGAGCCTGTACGCACTGCCATTCAATGTGATCATGGCTGATCATTCTCAATCAGTACCCCGTTCCTGCCTTCTCCCCATACCCCCTGACTCCGCTATCCTTAAGGGCTCTATCCAGCTCTCTCTTGAATGCATTCAGAGAATTGGCCTCCACTGCCTTCTGAGGCAGAGAATTCCACAGCTTCACAACTCTCTGACTGAAAAGGTTTTTCCTCATCTCCGTTCTAAATGGCCTACCCCTTATTCTTAAACTGTGTGTGGCCCCTGGTTCTGGACTCCCCCAACATTGGGAACATGTTTCCTGCCTCTAACGTGTCCAACCCCTTAATAATCTTATATGTCTCGATAAGATCCCCTCTCATCCTTCTAAATTCCAGTGTGTACAAGCCTAGTCACCCCAGTCTTTCAAGATATGACAGTCCCGCCATTCCGGGAATTAACCTACGCTGCACGCCCTCAATAGCAAGAACATCCTTCCTCAAGTTTGGAGACCAAAACTGCACACAGTACTCCAGGTGCGGTCTCACCAGGGCCCTGTACATCTGCAGAAGGACCTCTTTGCTCCTATACTCAACTCCTCTTGTTATGAAGGCCAACAAGAGGAGTTGAGGTACCTTGTGTGCAGAAGCTGCCTCGGTTTATACCGAAGATAGACACAGAGTGTTGGAGTAACTCAGTGAGTCAGGTACCGTGTGTGCAGATGCTGTTTGGGAGTGTTGGAGTAAATCAGCGGGTCAGGCAGCAGCTATGGAGAAAAGGAACGTGTGATGTTTGGGGTCGGGACATTTTCTCTTCGGGTCTGCGCTGACCAGCGATCGAGACCCTTCTTCAGACCCAGCCATAGAAACATAGAAACACAGAAAACAGTTGCAGGAGGAGGCCATTCAGCCCTTCGAGCTTGTACGCACCGCCATTCATTGTGATCATGGCTGATCGTCCACAATCAGTAACCCGTGCCTGCCTTCTCTCCATATCCCTTGATTCCACTAGCCCCTAGAGCTCTATCTAACTCTCTCTTAAATCCATCCAGTGATGTGGCCTCCACTGCCCTCTGTGGCAGAGAATTCTTCAAATTCACAACTCTCTGGGTGTAAACATTTTTTCTCACCTCAGTTTTAAATGGCCTCCCCTTTATTCTAAGACTGTGTGGCCCCTGGTTCTGGACTCGCCCAACATTGGGAACATTTTTCCTGCATCTAGCTTGTCCAGTCCTTTTATAATTTTATACGTTTCTGTAAGATCCCCTCTCATCCTTCAAAACTCTAGCGAATACAAGCCCAGTCTTTTCAATCTTTCCTCGTATGTCAGTCCCTCCATCCCAGGGATCAATCTCGTGAACCTACGCTGCACTGCCTCAATTACAAGGATGTCCTTCCTCAAATTAGGAGACCAAAACTGTACACAATACTCCAGATGTGGTCTTACCAGGGCCCTATACAACTGCAGAAGGACCTCTTTACTCCTATACTGAAATCCTCTTGTTATGAAGGCCAACATGCCATTAGCTTTCTTCACTGCCTGCTGTACCTGCACGCCAACCTTCAGTGACTGGTGTACAAGGACACCCAGGTCTCGCTGCACCTCCCCCTTACCTAACCTAACAACATTGAGATAATAATCTGCCTCCTTGTTTCTGCCGCCATCGTGGATAACCTCACATTTATCCATATTATACTGCATCTGCCACGCATCTGCCCACTCACTCAACCTGTCCAGGTCACCCTGCAACCTCCTAATATCCTCTTCACAGTTCACACTGCCACCCAGCTTTGTGTCATCCGCAAACTTGCTAGTGTTGCTTCTAATTCCCTCTTCCAAATCATTAATATATATGGTAAACAGTTGCGGCCCCAACACCGAGCCTTGCGGCACTCCACTCACCACTGCCTGCCATTCTGAAAAGGACCAGTTTACTCCTACTATATGCTGCCTGTCTGCCAACCAATTTTCCATCCATGTCAACACCCTACGCCCAATACCACGTGCTCTAATTTTGCTCACCAATCTCCCGTGCGGGACCTTATCAAAGGCTTTCTGAAAGTCTAGATACACTACATCCACTGGCTCCCCTTCGTCCATTTTACTTGTCACATCCTCAAAAAGTTCCAGAGGATTAGTCAAGCATGATTTCCCTTTCATAAATCCATGCTGACTTGGATTTATCCTTTTACTGCTATCCAAATGTACCGTTATTACCTCTTTAATAATTGACTCCAGCATCTTCCCCACCACCAAAGTCAGGCTAACTGGTCTGTAATTACCCGTTTTCTCTCTCGCTCCTTTCTTGAAAAGTGGGATAACATTAGCTATCCTCCAATCCACAGGAACTGATCCTGAATCTATTGAACATTGGAAAATGATCACCAATGCGTCCACTATTTCTAGAGCCACCTCCCTGAGGACCCTGGGATGAGACCATCAGGCCCTGGGGATTTATCAACCTTCAGTCCCATCAGTCTACCCAATACCATTTCTCGCCCAATGAAAGTTTCTTTCAGTTCCTCTACCCCCCTAGATCCTCTGTCCTCCAGTACATCTGGGAGATTGTTTGTGTCTTCCTCAGTGATGTTCTCAAGAGATGCTGCCAGACCCGCTGCGTTCCTCCAGCACTTTGTGCCTATATAAACCAACACCTGCAGTTCTTCGCTTCTACTGGTGTGAGCTAGTAATCGATGGTCGACGTGGACTAGGTGGGCCGAAGGGCCGTTTTCCATGCTGTATCTCTAATCTAAAACTAATAACCAAGACCGCCCGTGAAATCCCATCCCGTCTCACCCCCTTCCTCTAAACCCCACCAGCGTTTTACGGTCGAAAACAAAAATCTAATTCCAGTCCACGGCTCCCAAACGCGCACATTCTCTTTCCCCTTCAATGATAGTATGTAAACAGTCTTAACACGGCGAGCCTTTTACTTTTCGACAGATTACTAGGTTAATTACCTGAATGGCGGGACTATCATACGTTGAAAGACTGGAGCGACTAGACTTGTATGCACTGGAATTTAGAAGGATGAGAGGGGATCTTATCGAAACATATAAGATTATTAAGGGGTTGGACACGTTAGAGGCAGGAAACATGTTCCCAATGTTGGGGGAGTCCAGAACCAGGGGCCACACACAGTTTAAGAATAAGGGGTAGGCCATTTAGAACTGAGATGAGGAAAAACTTTTTCAGTCAGAGTTGTGAATCTGTGGAATTCTCTGCCTCAGAAGGCAGTGGAGGCCGATTCTCTGAAATGCATTCAAGAGAGAGCTGGATAGAGCTCTTAAGGATAACGGAGTCAGGGGGTATGGGGAGAAGGCAGGAACGGGGTACTGATTGAGAATGATCAGCCATGATCACATTGAATGGCGGTACGTACAGGCTCGAAGGGCCGAATGGCCTCCTCCTGCACCTGTTGTCTATTGTCTATAAACAGTGTCGCGTCCGTAAAATGGGCATTTAATTCTGCCCGAGTCCCGAGATATTCAACAATGTCTTAAATAACCGACCAGTAAACCCCAGGACTTCAGTGATTTAACCCGAATCCCCGACAGGACGAATAGACAGACGCGTATAAAGAAACTGCAGATGCTGGTTTAAACCGAAGACAGGAACAAAATGCTGGAGTAACTCAGCGGGACGGGCAGCGTCTCTGGAGAGACAATAGACAATAGGTGCAGGAGGAGGCCATTCGGCCCTTCGAGCCTGTACGCACCGCCATTCAATGTGATCATAGCTGATCATTCTCAATCAGTACCCCGTTCCTGCCTTCTCCCCATACCCCCTGACTCCGCTATCCTTAAGAGCTCTATCCAGCTCTCTCTTGAATGCATTCAGAGAATTGGCCTCCACTGCCTTCTGAGGCAGAGAATTCCACAGATTCACAACTGAAAACGTTTTTCCTCATCTCCCTTCTAAATGGCCGACCCCTTATTCTTAAACTGTGTGGCCCCTTGTTCTGGACTCCCCCAACATTGGGAACATGTTTCCTGCCTCTAACGTGTCCAACCCCTTAATAACCTTATACGTTTTGATAAGATCCCCTCTCATCCTTCTAAATTCCAGTGTATACAAGCCTAGTTGCTCCAGTCTTTCAACATATGACAGTCCCGCCATTCCGGGAATTAACCTAGTAAACCTAGGTTAAGAGAAGGAATGGGCGGCGCACTGAAGATTGAAGAAGCGTCTCGACTGGAAACTCCACCCGTCCCTTCTCTCCAGAGATGCTGCCTGTCCCGCTGAGTTACCCCAGCATTTTGTGTCTCCGGCGAATACCCATGTTCCACTTTCCCCCTCCAGGCGTAACACAACGACCTGGGGTCCTGAACAGGTGGGAAACACAGGTGGGAACACTAAACTCAATTTCAGACTTTCCCTCTAGTATTGCCAGACATTCTTGCCATAGAGGGAGTACAGAGAAGGTTCACCAGATTGATCCCTGGGATGGCAGGACTTTCATATGAAGAAAGACTGGATAGACTCGGCTTGTACTCGCTGGAATTTAGAAGATTGAGGGGGGATCTTATAGAAACTCACAAAATTCTTAAGGGGTTGGACAGGCTGGATGCAGGAAGATTGTTCCCGATGTTGGGGAAGTCCAGAACAAGGGGTCACAGTTTAAGGATAAGGGGGAAGTCTTTTAGGACCGAGATGAGAACGTTTTTTTTCACACAGAGAGTGGTGAATCTGTGGAATTCTCTGCCACAGAAGGTAGTTGAGGCCAGTTCATAGGCTATATTTAAGAGGGAGTTAGATGTGGCCCTTGTGGCTAAAGGGATCAGGGGGTATGGAGAGAAGGCAGGTACGGGATACTGAGTTGGATGATCAGCCATGATCATGTTGAATGGCGGTGCGTACAGGCTCGAAGGGCCGAATGGCCTACTCCTGCACCTACTTTCTATGTTTTTCCAGACCCACCCTCCAGTATTTCCAGACCTACCCTCCAGTATTGCCAGTATTAGAGCGGTGTAGAGCGATTTCAGATGCACTGTCACAAGACGGCCAGACGCGCGTCTCCGCTGTAATTCCTTGCCTTCCACAGATGCGTTTAGCTCAGCTCAGCTCAGTTCAGTTTAGAGACACAGCGAGGAAACAGACCCGACCGAGTCCGACACACACCAGGGGACAATTTACAATTCTTACCCAAGCCAATTAACCTGCAAACGTGTAGTGTGGACGGGAGACGGAGCGCCCGGGGAAGACCCACACAGTCCACGGGGAGAAGGTACCGCCAGCACCCGTAGTCAGGATCGACCCCGGGACTCTTTGAGGCAACAGCTCTACCCGCTGATCGATGGAGACGCATCTTCGTTGCAAAGGGGCCATTTACAACTAGCTGTTCCAAGGCGGTGTTCGTCACTTACCTGTGGAGTGGTGATGGGGATGGTATGAGTTGGGGGTCCGGGCTGGCTGCCGGCTCACGGCTCACTGGCTTGGTGTCACGACTGCCGAGTAATCCCTCTGGCACCGATCACCGTGACTGCAGCCTCTACACTGACTCCCTCGTACAAAAAGCGTCCAAGTGATCCAGCCCCGTGATGTCATCCAAGAAATGCCGGATGCACATTCGCCGCGTTAACTCTTTTACCGCCCACCCTGCCAGACCCAATACCCACTGTGCCCTCTGCCCACCCCCAAACCAGACCCACCCCGCCGAACCTGCCCACCCCAAACCAGACCCAAGACCCACTGTGCCCACCCTGCCCGGTCTAGACTCTCCCCCCCTGCCCTCCCCCAACCAGACCCAAGACCCACTTTGCCCACACTGCCCGGTCTAGAATCTGCCCACCCTGCCCTCCCTAAACCAGACCCATGACCCACTGTGCCCACCCTGCCCACCCCAAACCAGTCCCACCCCCACCTGTGTCCACCCTGCCCTTCCCCAACCAGACCCACCCAGCCCACCCTGCCCACCCCCAAACCAGACCCATTCCACCCACCCCGCCCTCCCCAAACCAGACCCATTCCGCCCACCCTGCCCACCCCCAAACCAGACCCACTCCGCCCACCCTGCCCACCCCAAACCAGACCCATTCCGCCCACCCTGCCCACCCCAAACCAGACACACCCCGCTCTGTGCCCACCCTGCCCTGTCTGGACTCTCCCCCCCTGCCCTCCCCCAACCAGACCCAAGACCCACTTTGCCCACACTGCCCGGTCTAGAATCTGCCCACCCTGCCCTCCCTAAACCAGACCCATGACCCACTGTGCCCACCCTGCCCACCCCAAACCAGTCCCACCCCCACCTGTGTCCACCCTGCCCACCCCAAACCAGACACACCCCGCTCTGTGCCCACCCTGCCCTGTCTGGACTCTTCCCACCCTGCCCACCCCAAACCAGACCCACCCCGCCCAGTGCCCACCCTGCCCAGTCTAGACTCTTCCAACCCTGCCCTCCCCAAACCAGACCCAAGACCCACTGTGCCCACCCTGCCCGGTCTAGACTCTTCCCACCCTGCCCACCCCCAAACCAGACCCACCCCGCCCACCCTGTCCTCCCCCAAACCAGACCCACTCCCCCCTGTGCCCACCCTGCCCTCCCCAAAACCAGACCCCCCCCTGTGCCCACCCTGCCCTTCCCCAAACCAGATCCACTCCACCATGTGCCCACCCTGCCCGGTCTAGACTCTGCCCACTGACATCCTTCAGATTACTCTACGCCACTCCCAAGTGGAATGTGCTTGGGTGTTTGGGCAAGGGGCTGGCACACTGGGTGGTCGAGGCACAGTCTCAGCTGTAGAGCCTTAGATTCGTCTGGTCACAGAGACACACAGTTATATAGACTCACAGTTGTGGAGACACAGAGTTATGGGGACAAAGAGTTATGGGGACACAGAGTTATGGGGACACAGAGTTATGGGGACACAGAGTTATAGAGACACAGAGTTATGGGGACACAGAGTTGTGGGGACACAGAGTTGTGGGGACACAGAGTTATGGGGACACCGAGTTATGGGGACACAGAGTTATGGGGACACCGAGTTATGGGGGCATAGAGTTATGGGGACACAGAGTTATGGGGACACAGAGTTATGGAGACACAGAGTTAGAGACTCACAGAGTTATGGGGACACAGAGTTATGGGGACACCGAGTTATGGGGACACCGAGTTATGGGGACACAGAGTTATGGGGACACAGAGTTATGGGGACACCGAGTTATGGGGACACCGAGTTATGGGGACACAGAGTTATGGGGACACAGAGTTATGGGGACAAGAGTTATGGGGACACAGAGTTATGGGGACAAGAGTTATGGGGACACAGAGTTATGGGGACACAGAGTTATGGGGACACAGAGTTATGGGGACAAGAGTTATGGGGACAAGAGTTATGGGGACACCGAGTTATGGGGACACATAGTTATGGGGACACAGAGTTATGGGGACACAGAGTTATGGGGACACAGAGTTATGGGGACACAGAGTTATGGGGACACAGAGTTATGGGGACAGAGAGTTATGGAGACACAGAGTTATGGTGACACGGAGTTATGGGGACACGGAGTTATGGGGACACCGAGTTATGGGGACACCGAGTTATGGGGACACAGAGTTATGGAGACACAGAGTTATGGGGACACAGAGTTATGGGGACACAGAGTTATGGGGACACCGAGTTATGGGGACACAGAGTTATGGAGACACAGAGTTATGGGGACACAGAGTTATGGGGACACAGAGTTATGGGGACACCGAGTTATGGGGACACAGAGTTATGGGGACACAGAGTTATGGGGACACAGAATTATGGGGACACAGAGTTATGGAGACACGGAGTTATGGGGACACGGAGTTATGGGGACACAGAGTTATGGGGACACCGAGTTATGGGGACACCGAGTTATGGGGACACCGAGTTATGGGGACACAGAGTGTGATGGAGTCATCGATTTATCGAGTCCCAGAATCACAGAGGCACAGAGTTAGAAAGTCACAGATTCACAGTCACAGACACACAGTCATTGAATCACAGACTAACAGAACCATAGATTCAGAGTCATAACGTTTCGGTGTCACCGAGTCATAGAATTATAGATTTATAATGTCACACAGCACTGGAACAGGCTCTTCGGCCCAACTCGCTCATGCCAACCAACATGCCCCACCTGCACTAGTCTCACCTTGCCCGAGTTTGGCCCATGTCCCTCTCAACCTTTCCTCTCCATGTACCTGTCCAAATATCCTTTAAATGTTGTCATACCACCTGCTGCAACTGCCTCCTGTGGCAGCTCGTTCCATCCACCCACCATCCTCTGTGTGAAAAACGTGCCCTCATTGCGGTTATATCTTGCTATTATATAAGAGGTTAATTCTCGGAATGACTGGGACATTACTTCTTGGAGCGCAGGAGGATGGTGGGGGAACTTCTCGAGGTGTATAAGATCATGAGGGGAATAGATGGGATGAACCCAGAGTCTTTTGCCCAGAGTAGGGGAATTCATAATTAGAGACTGGATAGACTCGGCTTGTACTCACTGGAATTTAGAAGACTGAGGGGGGATCTTATAGAAACATATAAAATTCTTAAGGGGTTGGAGAGGCTAGATGCGAGAAGATTGTTCCCGATGTTGGGGAAGTCCAGAACAAGGGGTCACAGTTTAAGGATAAGGGGGATGTCTTTTAGGACCGAGATGAGAACTTTTTTTTCACACAGAGAGTGGTGAATCTGTGGAATTCTCTGCCACAGAAGGTAGTTGAGGCCAGTTCATTGGCTATATTTAAGAGGGAGTTAGATGTGGCCCTTGTGGCTAAAGGGATCAGGGGGTATGGAGAGAAGGCAGGTACGGGATACTGAGTTGCATGATCAGCCATGATCATATTGAATGGCGGTGCAGGCTCGAGGGGCCGAATGGCCTACTCCTGCACCTATTTTCTACGTTTCTAGAGGGCATCGGTTGACAGTCAGAGGGGCAATAGACAATAGACAATAGACAATAGACAACAGGTGCAGGAGGAGGCCATTCGGCCCTACGAGCCAGCACCGCCATTCAATGTGATCATGGCTGATCATTCTCAATCAGTACCCCATTCCTGCCTTCTCCCCATACCCCCTGCCTCCGCTATCATTAAGAGCTCTATCTAGCTCTCTCTTGAATGCATTCAGAGAATTGGCCTCCACTGCCTTCTGAGGCAGAGAATTCCACAGATTCACAACTCCCTGACTGAAAACGTTTTTCCCCCATCTTCGTTCTAAATGGCCTACCCCTTATTCTTAAACTGTGGCCCCTGGTTCTGGACTCCCCCAACATTGGGAACATGTTTCCTGCCTCTAACGTGTCCAACCCCTTAATAATCTTATACGTTTCGATAAGATCCCCTCTCATCCTTCTAAATTCCAGTGTGTACAAGCCTAGTCACTCCAGTCTTTCAACATATGACAGTCCCGCCATTCCTGGAATTAACCCAGTAAACCTACGCTGCACGCCCTCTTAAGGATAGCGGAGTCAGGGGGTATGGGGAGAAGGCAGGAACGGGGTACTGATTGAGAATGATCAGCCATGATCACATTGAATGGCGGTGCGTACAGGCTCAAAGGGCCGAATGGCCTCCTCCTGCACCTATTGTCTGTTGTCTATTGTATCTCTAAGCGAAACTAAACTAAATTAAACCAAACTAAACTAGAAAAAAAACGAAACTAAACGATTTCCTTTGAGAGGGAACTGGATAATTATTTAGTGGAGAAAATCATAGTCATTCTACAAAGCAGAGGCTGGCACGTGGACTGGAGAATCGCTGCCACAGATACAAGACTCCAAATGGGCTCCATTATGTGCCCTGATCATTCTGTGACTGTGAAATACTTCTGGAATACCCCGAGCCTTGTGAAGGGTGCTTGAAATTCACATCACTAACTCTGGACTCTCATTGTAGACAATAGACAACAGACAATAGGTGCAGGAGGAGGTCATTCGGCCATTCGAACCAGAACAAGGGGCCGCAGTTTAAGAATAAGGGTTCGGCCATTTAGAACGGAGATGAGGAAAAACATTTTCAGTCAGAGAGTTGTGAATCTGTGGAATTCTCTGCCTCATAAGGCAGTGGAGGCCAATTCTCTGAATGCATTCAAGAGAGAGCTAGATAGAGCTCTTAAGGATAGCGGAGTCAGGGGGTATGGGGAGAAGGCAGTAACGGGATACTGATTGAGAACGATCAGCCATGATCACATTGAATGGCGGTTCGTACAGCCTCGAAGGGCCGAATGGCCTACTCCTGCACCTATTGTCTATTGTAAACATAAACCTAGAGCACTGGCCCTGTTATTTGGTGACAATCTATATACGTAACCCAGCGAGCTGTCCATGTTCTGTCACGTAGAAGTTGGCATATTATGTTTACAGTTGCACAAGACGTTGGGGAGGCCGTATTTCGAGGAGACCTATTGTAGAGAAACAAGAAACTGCAGATGCCGGTTTACAAAAAAAAAGACACATAGGACTGGATTAACTCAGCAGGTCATGCAGAATCTCTGGAGAAGATGGATGTCTGTATAAGTCATTGACACCTGACCCACAGGCAACAGTGGACTGCCTCCTATATCATCGCTACTTTTTTGCATATCTTGCATTCGTTTGGTCTGTATCTCTCTTTATCATTTGTTCACCATCTCTCGTTTCCCTCTCCTCTGACTCTCAGCATCTGCTGCTCTAGATGTCAACTTATTTACATCGGCGAAACCAAGCGCGGGCTCGGCGATCGCTTCGCTCAACACCTGCGCTCGGTCCGCAATAACCAAACTGATCTCCCGGTGGCTGAGCACTTCAACTCCCCCTCCCACTCCCAGTCCGACTTTTCTGACATGGGCCTCCTCCAGTGCCATAGTGAGGCCCACCGCAAATTGGAGGAACAGCACCTCATATTTCACCCGGGCAGCTTGCAGCCCAGTGGTATGAACATCGACTTCTCCAACTTTAGATAGTTCCTCTGTCCCTCTCTTCCCCTCCCCCTTCCCAGATCTCCCTCTGTCTTCCTGTCTCCACCTATATCCTTCCTTTGTCCCGCCCCCCTGACATCAGTCTGAAGAAGTGTCACGACCCGAAACGTCACCCATTCCTTCTCTCCCGAGATGCTGCCTGACCCGCTGAGTTACTCCAGCACTCTGTGAAACGTCACCTATCCATGTTCTCCACAGATGCTGCCTGACCCGCTGAGTTACTCCAGCACTCTGTGAAATGTCACCTATCCATGTTCTCCACAGATGCTGCCTGACCCGCTGAGTTACTCCAGCACTTTGTGAATAAAAACTCAGACTGAAGAAGGGTACTGACCCAACACATCACCCATTCCTTCTCTCCAGAGATACTGCCTGACTCGCTGAGTTACTCCGGACGTTTGTGTCTATCTCTGGAGAAGTTGGACAGATGACTTTTCTGGTCGGGAACTTTCTTTAGACTGATTGTGGTGTGGGGGGAGAAAGCGGGCAGGGCAAAGTCTGGCAAGTGATGGAATCGTCTAACAAGTGCTGTCCAACTCTTCGTGTGTTGTGGACTGCAGGAGTATGAGAACTAGGCCACTGAGGTATTAAACGTAGAAACATAGACAATAGGTGCAGAAGGAGGCCATTCGGCCCTTTGAGCCTGTACGCACCGCCATTCAATGTGATCATGGCTGATCATTCTCAATCAGTACCCCGTTCCTGCCTTCTCCCCATATCCTTTGATTCCGTTACGCCAAAGGGTATGTCTGACTCTGTCTTGAAAACATCCAGTGAATCGGCCTCCACTGCCTTCTGAGGCAGAGAATTCTACAGATTCACAACTCTCTGGGTGAAAAAGTTTTTCCTCATCGCAGTTCTAAATGGCCTACCCCTTATTCTTAAACTGTGGCCCCTGTTTCTGGACCCCCCCCCCCCCCCCACACCAACATCAGGAACATTCTTCCTGCATCTAGCCTTTGCAATCCCTTATACATGGAAAATAGGTGTAGGAGTAGGCCATTCGGCCCTTCGAGCCTGTACGCACCGCCATTCAATATGATCATGGCTGATCATCCAACTCAGTATCCCGTACCTGCCTTCTCTCCATACCCCCTGATCCCTTTAGCAACAAGGGCCACATCTAACTCCCTCTTAAATATAGCCAATGAACTGGCCTCACTCAACTACCTTCTGCGGCAGAGAATTCCACAGATTCACCACTCTCTGTGTGAAAAAAATCGTTCTCATCTCGGTCCTAAAAGACTTCCCCCTTATCCTTAAGCTGTGACCCCTTGTTCTGGACTCCCCCAACATCGGGAACAATCTTCCTGCATCTAGCCTCTCCATGTTTCTTTTCAAACGGTTAGCAAATCAAAGACAGGGGTCTGTTCGTTTGCTGTTGGTGAATGCAGGGCGATGCAAGGTGAGGGAATGCAGAGGCATCGGGGAGCATAGTGAGGAGAGGAGGTCCTGTCTTTGACGTCTTGGGCTGGGTGAAGCTGGCAGTCATGTCCTCTAGTGAGTCAGCCGTTCAGTCTCTGACCAAACCGCGTGTTCAAGCAGTTGTCTGCCCTCAATCGCTGTGGGTAACGCCTGGACAGGTGAGATTATCTCCTGCCCCAGAGACACCACATGCAGACCCCGGTAAGACCACCAGCATCACCAAGGACCAGCCTCACCCTGGTCACTCCCTCTCCTCCCCCCCCCCTCCCTCCCATCAGGCAAGAGGTACAGACGTGTGAAAACTCACACCTCCAGATTCAGGGGCAGTTTCTTCCCAGCTGTTATCGGACAACCGAACCGTCCTCTCACCAAGTAGAGAGCAGTCCTGACCTCCCGTCTTGTCCGGCGAAGGGTCTCAACTCAAAACGTCACCTGTTTCATTTCTCACAGATGCTGCCTGACCCGCTGAGTTACTCCAGCACTCTGTGAAACGTCACCTATCCATGTTCTCCACAGATGCTGCCTGACCCGCTGAGTTACTCCAGCACTCTGTGAAACGTCAGTTCAGTGTAGTGTAGTTCAGTTTAGTTCAGTTCAGTTCAGTTCAGTGTAGTCCAGTGTAGTTCAGTGTAGTGTAGTTCAGTGTAGTTTAGATTAGTTCAGATTAGTTCAGTGTAGTTTAGTTCAGTTCCCCGTTCCTACCTTCTCCCCATACCCCCTGACTCCGCTATCCTTAAGAGCTCTATCTAGCTCTCTCTTGAATGCATTCAGAGAATTGGCCTCCACTGCCTTCTGAGGCAGAGAATTCCACAGACTCACCACTCTCTGTGTGAAGAAATGTTTTCCCATCTTGGTCCTAAAAGACTTCCCCCTTATCCTTAAGCTGTGACCCCTGGTTCTGGACTCCTCCAACATCAGGAACAATCTTCCCGCATCTAGCCTCTCCAACCCCTTAAGAATTTTATATGCTAGAATTTTATATGCTAGAATGTCTTTCCTCAGATTAGGAGACCAAAACTGTACGCAATACTCCAGGTGTGGTCTCACCAAGGCCCTGTACAACTGCAGCAGAACCTCCCTGCTCCTATACTCAAATCCCCTCGCTATGAATGCCAATTCGCTTTCTTCACTGCCTGCTGCACCTGCACGCTTGCTTTCAATGACTGGTGCACCATGACACCCAGGTCACGTTGCATCTCCCCTAGTGTAACTGTGACACGTTGGCCGGTGTGGGCAAGTTGGGCCACAGGGCTTGTGTGTCTCCGTGACCCTATGACTCCTGTGGGCTTTCTCCTGTGGTGTGTGCTCAAGCCGGTGCAGTTACACGCACACACAAAGGGGCCAGTCAGACACGGGCAGGCAGCCAGGCAAGCCAGTCTCCGTCTCCCGTCGCCGTTCCACCCAGTTGACAGTGGTAAACATTGGGCGAGGGCAAGGCTGGCACGCCTTGGTCTGCCCACCATGCTAGTCTCGCAAACTGCCCCGCCCGCGCCCACCTACACGGGGTGACACAGTGGGCTCGCTGTCATCCAACACCACTGCACACTGCCTTACTGTGGTCCTACACTAACCAGCAAACAGCCAAGCCCTTCACAAGGTCTCCATCAAAGGCTTCACGTACTCGGGTCATGCACTGACCCTGAGTGGCAGTGATGGCCAAGAAACCGCTGAGGGTTACTTTAGTTTAGTTCAGTTTAAATTAGTCCAGTTCAGTGTAGTTCAGTGTAGTTTAGTTCAGTTCAGTTCAGTTTAGTTCAGTTTAGTTCAATGTAGTGTAGTGTAGTTTAGTTCAGTGTAGTTCAGTTCAGTGTAGTTCAGTTCAGTTCAGTTCAGTTTAGTTCAGTGTAGTTTAGTTCAGTGTAGTTTAGTTCAGTGTAGTTCAGTTTAGTTCAGTGTAGTTTAGATTAGTTCAGATTAGTTCAGTGTAGTTCAGTGTAGTTTAGTTAAGTTCAGTTCAGTGTAGTTTAATTCAGTTTAGATTAGTTCAGATTAGTTCAGTGTAGTTCAGTTCAGTTCAGTTTAGTTCAGTTCAGTTCAGTTTAGTTCAGTTCAGTTCAGTGTAGTTCAGTGTAGTTCAGTTCAGTTCAGTGTAGTTTAATTCAGTTTAGTTCAGTGTAGTTCAGTTCAGTTTAGTTCAGTGTAGTTCAGTTTAGTTCAGTGTAGTTCAGTTCAGTTCAGTTCAGTTTAGTTCAGTTCAGTGTAGTGTAGTTCAGTTTAGTTCAGTTCAGTTCAGTTCAGTGTAGTTCAGTGTAGTTCAGTGTAGTTTAGATTAGTTCAGATTAGTTTAGATCAGTTCAGTGTAGTTGTTCAGTTCAGTTTAGTTCAGTTCAGTTTAGTTCAGTTCAGTTCAGTGTAGTTCAGTGTAGTTCAGTGTAGTTCAGTTCAGTGTAGTTTAGTTCAGTGTAGTTCAGTTCAGTTCAGTTTAGTTCAGTTCAGTGTAGTGTAGTTCAGTTCAGTTCAGTTCAGTGTAGTTCAGTGTAGTTTAGATTAGTTCAGATTAGTTTAGTGTAGTTTAGTTCAGTTCAGTGTAGTTTAGTTCAGTTCAGTGTAGTTTAATTCAGTTTAGATTAGTTCAGATTAGTTCAGTTCAGTTCAGTTCAGTTCAGTTTAGTTCAGTTCAGTTCAGTGTAGTTCAGTGTAGTTCAGTTCAGTTCAGTGTAGTTTAATTCAGTTTAGTCCAGTTTAGTTCAGTGTAGTTCAGTTTAGTTCAGTGTAGTTCAGTTCAGTTTAGATTAGTTCAGTTTAGTTCAGTGTAGTTCAGTTCAGTTTAGTTCAGTATAGTTCAGTTTAGTTCAGTGTAGTTCAGTTCAGTTTAGTTCAGTGTAGTTCAGTTTAGTTCAGTGTAGTTCAGTTCAGTTTAGATTAGTTCAGTTCAGTTCAGTTTAGTTCAGTTCAGTTCAGTTCAGTTCAGTGTAGTTCAGTGTAGTTCAGTTCAGTGTAGTTCAGTTCAGTTCAGTTCAGTGTAGTTCAGTTCAGTGTAGTTCAGTTCAGTGTAGTTCAGATTAGTTCAGTTCAGGTCAGTGTAGTTCAGTGTAGTTTAGTTCAGTGTAGTTCAGTGTAGTTCAGTGTAGTTCAGTGTAGTTCAGTGTAGTTTAGTTCAGTGTAGTTCAGTGCAGTTCAGTTCAGTTTAGTTCAGTTCAGTGTAGTGTAGTTCAGTTTAGTTCAGTTCAGTTCAGTTCAGTGTAGTCCAGTGTAGTTCAGTGTAGTGTAGTTCAGTGTAGTTTAGATTAGTTCAGATTAGTTCAGTGTAGTTTAGTTCAGTTCAGTGTAGTTCAGTTCAGTTCAGTTTAGTTCAGTTCAGTTTAGTTCAGTTCAGTGTAGTGTAGTTCAGTTTAGTTCAGTTCAGTTCAGTGTAGTTCAGTGTAGTTCAGTGTAGTTCAGTTCAGTGTAGTTTAGTTCAGTGTAGTTCAGTTCAGTTCAGTTTAGTTCAGTTCAGTGTAGTTTAGTTCAGTTCAGTTCAGTGTAGTTTAATTCAGTTTAGATTAGTTCAGATTAGTTCAGTTCAGTTTAGTTCAGTTCAGTTCAGTTTAGTTCAGTTTAGTTCAGTGTAGTTCAGTTCAGTTCAGTTTAATTCAGTGTAGTTCAGTGTAGTTCAGTCCAGTTTAGTTCAGTGTAGTTCAGTTTAGTTCAGTGTAGTTCAGTTCAGTTTAGATTAGTTCAGTTTAGTTCAGTGTAGTTCAGTTCAGTTTAGTTCAGTGTAGTTCAGTTTAGTTCAGTGTAGTTCAGTTCAGTTTAGATTTGTTCAGTTCAGTTCAGTTTAGTTCAGTTCAGTTCAGTGTAGTTTAGTTCAGTGTGGTGTAGTTCAGTGTAGTTCAGTGTAGTTCAGTGTAGTTCAGTTCAGTGTAGTTCAGTTCAGTGTAGTTCAGTGTAGTTCAGTAGTTCAGTGTAGTTCAGTTCAGTTCAGTTCAGTTTAGTTCAGTTCAGTGTAGTTCAGTGTAGTTCAGTTCAGTGTAGTTCAGATTAGTTCAGTTCAGTTCAGTGTAGTTCAGTGTAGTTCAGTTCAGTTCAGTTTAGTTCAGTTTAGTTCAGTGTAGTTCAGTTCAGCTTAGTTCAGTGTAGTTCAGTTCAGTTCAGTTTAGTTCAGTTCAGTGTAGTTCAGTGTAGTTGTGTAGTTTAGTTCAGTTTAGTTCAGTTCAGCTTAGTTCAGTGTTGTTCAGTGTAGTTCAGTTCAGTTCAGTTTAGTTCAGTTCAGTGTAGTTCAGTGTAGTTCAGTGCAGTTCAGTTCATTTTAGTTCAGTTCAGCTTAGTTCAGTGTAGTTTAGTTCAGTTTAGTTCAGTTCAGTGTAGTTTAATTCAGTTCAGTTCAGTTCAGTTCCGTTCAGTTCAGTGTAGTGTAGTTCAGTGTAGTGTAGTTCAGTGTAGTTTAGATTAGTTCAGATTAGTTCAGTGTAGTTCAGTGTAGTTTAGTTCAGTTCAGTGTAGTTTAGTTCAGTTCAGTTCAGTGTAGTTTAATTCAGTTTTGATTAGTTCAGATTAGTTCAGTGTAGTTCAGTTCAGTTCAGTTTGGTTCAGTTCAGTTTAGTTCAGTTCAGTTCAGTGTAGTTCAGTGTAGTTCAGTGTAGTTTAATTCAGTTTAGTTCAGTGTAGTTCAGTTCAGTTCAGTTTAGTTCAGTGTAGTTCAGTTTAGTTCAGTGTAGTTCTGTTCAGTTTAGTTCAGTGTAGTTCAGTTTATTTCAGTGTAGTTCAGTTCAGTTCAGTTTAGTTCAGTTCAGTGTAGTGCAGTTCAGTTTAGTTCAGTGTAGTTCAGTTCAGTTTATCATATCATATCATATATATACAGCCGGAAACAGGCCTTTTCGGCCCACCAAGTCCGTGCCGCCCAGCGATCCCCGTACACTAACACTATCCTACACCCACTAGGGACAATTTTTACATTTACCCAGCCAATTAACCTACATACCTGTACGTCTTTGGAGTGTGGGAGGAAACCGAAGATCTCGGAGAAAACCCACGCAGGTCACGGGGAGAACGTACAAACTCCTTACAGTGCAGCACCCGTAGTCAGGATCGAACCTGTGTCTCCGGCGCTGCATTCGCTGTAAAGCAGCAACTCTACCGCTGCGCTACTGTGCCGTACAGTGTAGTGTAGTTTAGTTCAGTGTAGTTCAGTTCAGTTCAGTTCAGTTCAGTTTAGTTCATTCTAGTTTAGGTCAGTGTAGTTTAGTTCAGTGTAGTTTAGATTAGTTCAGATTAGTTCAGTGTAGTTCAGTGTAGTTCAGTTCAGTTCAGTGTAGTTTAATTCAGTTTAGATTAGTTCAGATTAGTTCAGTGTAGTTCAGTTCAGTTCAGTTTAGTTCAGTTCAATTCAGTTTAGTTCAGTTCAGTTCAGTGTAGTTCAGTTCGGTGTAGTTTAATTCAGTTTAATTCAGTTTAGTTCAGTGTAGTTCAGTTCAGTTCAGTTTAGTTCAGTGTAGTTGTTTAGTTCAGTGTAGTTCAGTTGTTCAGTTTGGTTCAGTTTAGTTCAGTTCAGTGTAGTGTAGTTCAGTTTAGTTCAGTTCAGTTCAGTGTAGTTCAGTGTAGTTCAGTTCAGTGTAGTTTAGTTCAGTGTAGTTCAGTTCAGTTTAGTTCAGTTCAGTGTAGTGTAGTTCAGTTCAGTGTAGTTCAGTGTAGTTCAGTGTAGTTCATTGTAGTTCAGTGTAGTTTAGTTCAGTGTAGTTCAGTTCAGTTTAGATTAGTTCAGTTCAGTTCAGTTTAGTTCAGTTCAGTTCAGTTTAGTTCAGTGTCGTTTAGTTCAGTGTAGTTTAGTTCAGTGTAGTTTAGATTAGTTCAGATTAGTTCAGTGTAGTTCAGTGTAGTTCAGTTCAGTTCAGTGTAGTTTAATTCAGTTTAGATTAGTTCAGATTAGTTCAGTGTAGTTCAGTTCAGTTTAGTTCAGTTCAATTCAGTTTAGTTCAGTTCAGTTCAGTTCAGTGTAGTTCAGTGTAGTTCAGTTCAGTGTAGTTTAATTCAGTTTAGTTCAGTGTAGTTCAGTTCAGTTCAGTTTAGTTCAGTGTAGTTGTTTAGTTCAGTGTAGTTCAGTTCAGTTCAGTTTAGTTCAGTTCAGTTTAGTTCAGTTCAGTGTAGTGTAGTTCAGTTTAGTTCAGTTCAGTGTAGTTCAGTGTAGTTCAGTTCAGTGTAGTTTAGTTCAGTGTAGTTCAGTTCTGTTCAGTTTAGTTCAGTTCAGTGTAGTGTAGTTCAGTTTAGTTCAGTTCAGTTCAGTGTAGTTCAGTGTAGTTCAGTTCAGTGTAGTTCAGTTTAGTTCAGTTCAGTTTAGTTCAGTGTAGTTCAGTTCAGTTTAGATTAGTTCAGTTCAGTTAAGTTTAGTTCAGTTCAGTTCAGTTTAGTTCAGTGTAGTTTAGTTCAGTGTAGTTCAGTTCAGTTCAGTGTAGTTCAGTTTAGTTCAGTGTAGTTCAGTTCAGTTCAGTGTAGTTCAGTGTAGTGTAGTTCAGTTCAGTTCAGTGTAGTTCAGTGTAGTTCAGTTCAGTTCAGTGCAGTTCAGTTCAATGTAGTTCAGTGTAGTTCAGTTCAGTGTAGTTCAGTTCAGTGTAGTTCAGTTCAGTGTAGTTCAGTGAAGTTCAGTTCAGTGTAGTTCAGTGTAGTTCAGTGTAGTTTAGTTCAGTGTAGTTCAGTGTAGTTCAGTTCAGTGTAGTTCAGTGTAGTTCAGTGTAGTTCAGTTCAGTGTAGTTCAGTTCAGTTCAGTTCAGTTCAGTTCAGTTCAGTTCAGTGTAGTTCAGTTCAGTTCAGTTCAGTGTAGTTCAGTTCAGTTCAGTTCAGTTCAGTGTAGTTCAGTTCAGTTCAGTTCAGTTCAGTGTAGTTCAGTTCACTTTAGTTCAGTTCAGTTTAGTTCAGTGTAGTTTAGTTCAGTGTAGTTTAGTTCAGTGTAGTTCAGTTCAGTTTAGTTCAGTTCAGTTCAGTTCATTTCAGTTCAGTGTAGTTCAGTTCAGTGTAGTTGTTCAGTTCAGTTTAGTTTAGTTCAGTTTAGTTCAGTGTAGTTCATTTCAGTTCAGTGTAGTTCAGTTCAGTTCAGTTCAGTGTAGTTCAGTTCAGTGTAGTTCAGTTTAGTTCAGTGTAATTCAGTTCAGTTCAGTTTAGTTTAGTTCAGTTCAGTTCAGTGTAGTTCAGTTTAGTTCAGTGTAGTTCAGTTCAGTTCAGTGTAGTTCAGTTCAGTTTAGTTTAGTATGCATACACTCAAACACACGCACACGGGTTGTACAGGGGCCTATACTAACACACACACGCACACACACACACAAACGCACACACACAAACACAGGCACACATTCACACACACACACACACTAACACACACATGCACATACACGCACACACACACACACACACACAATGTGCTGGAGCCTGCACTGAAGCACACGTGGCTGTGAAATGCTGACAGGTTGTTTATTAATCTCCGACCTCCAGCAGTCTCTGCTCCAGCCTCTGAAAAAAGACCGAGGAAGAAAATACGCGGGAGGAAGAAATACCTGACAACGTTTCTATGGTTTCTTTTTGAAGACAGGCACTGACGAAAATTGTAAAGATGTTGGGCTAGTGCAGAACGAGTGTGGCCGAGAGGGCGGGTATTGGGCGTGTGACCGTGAGGGCGGGTATTGGGCGTGTGGCCGTGAGGGCGGGTATTGGGCGTGTGGCCATGAGGGCAAGTATTGGGCGTGTGGCCGAGTGGGCAAGTATTGGGCGTGTGACCAAGGGGGCGAGTACAGAGAAGGTTCACCAGATTGATCCCTGGGATGGCAGGACTTTCATATGAAGAAAGACTGGATAGACTGGGCTTGTACTCGCTGGAATTTAGAAGACTGAGGGGGGATCTTATAGAAACTTACAAAATTCATAAGGGGTTGGACAGGCTAGATGCAGGAAGATTGTTCCCGATGTTGGGGAAGTCCTGAACAAGGGGCCACAGTTTAAGGATAAGGGGGAAGTCTTTTAGGACCCAGATGAGAACGTTTTTTTTCACACAGAGAGTGGTGAGTCTGTGCAATTCTCTGCCACATAAGGTAGTTGAGGCCAGTTCATTGGCTATATTTAAGAGGGAGTTAGACGTGGCCCTTGTGGCTAAAGGGGTCAGGGGTTATGGAGAGAAGGCAGGTACGGGATACTGAATTGGATGATCAGCCATGATCATATTGAATGGCGGTGTGTACAAGCTCGAAGGGCCGAATGGCCTACTCCTGCACCTATTTTCTATGTTTCTATGTGTGGCCGAGTGTGCGGGTATTGGGCGTGTGGTGGAGAGGGTGAGTATTGGGCGTGTGGTGGAGAGGGTGAGTATTGGGCGTGTGGTGGAGAGGGTGAGTATTGGGCGTGTGGTGGAGAGGGTGAGTATTGGTTGTGTGGCCGTGTGAGTATTGGGCATGTGGTGGAGAGGGTGAGTATTGTGGCACTAGGGCTGTCTATGGGGAGAGGCAGCATCTGTTCCATACCTGGGGGAACAGACTCTGTCTCCAGTCCGTGTCCCTGTCCGTAGTCCGCTGCCTTTCAAATGAGTGCCTGTGCTGCTCGGAGGAAGGGTTATAACCCTTTCTTTGTTCGGTTCCAGTACTTGAGTAGACTTCAGTCACTTGGCCTCCACCCAGCTACAGGGGCCCATGGCTTTTGAAGTCCCCTCGGCCTTGCAGACTACCTCAGGAGTGGGAGTCCCTGCAGTCTGTGCCACAGCTATTTCCCCCCCTCTCTGCTTTCGCTGGCGTGTTCTGGCGGTTCCCGACCAACGTACCCGAGAGAGCTCCACATAAATGCCCATCTGTGCGGCCTGGGCCGAGCCCGATGACTGGCATGCTTATCCCCAGCGTGCTATCTCTCTCCAGCTGCCGAGATGCTCAGAATGCCTCGGAAACCCCAGCCTGCTGAACAAACAAACAAACACATAAATAGCCGGCCCTGGCGACCAGGCAGGAGGGAGACTGCCGACCACTGGCCAGAGGGCAACTCGGATGGGCCAGAGGGCCAAAGGTCCAGAGGGTCATTGGGCCAAAGGTCCAGAGGACCAGAGGGTCAGAGGACCAGGGTCATTGGGCCAGAGGTCCAGAGGGTGACGGTCAGAGAGCCAGAGGAAACACAGAAAATAGGTGCAGGAGCAGGCCATTCGGCCCTTCGAGCCTGTACGCACCACCATTCAATATGATCATGCCTCATCATCCAACTCAGTATCCCATACCTGCCTTCTCTCCATACTCCCTGATCCCTTTAGCCACAAGGGCCACATCTAACTCCCTCTTAAATATAGCCAATGAACTGGCCTCAACTACCTTCTGTGGCAGAGAATTCCACAGACTCACCACTCTCTGTGTGAAGAAAAACTTTCTCATCTCGGTCCTAAAAGACTTCCCCCTTATCCTTAAACTGTGTGACCCCTTGTTCTGGACTTCCCCAACATCGGGAACAATCTTCCCGCATCTAGCCTGTCCAACCAATTAAGAATTTTGTAAGTTTCTATAAGATCCCCCCTCAATCTTCTAAATTCCAGCGAGTACAAGCCGAGGACCAGAGGGTCAGAGGGCAGCTCGGATGGGCCAGAGGACCAGAGGGTGGCACTGACCAGCCAGACTGGGCATGGAGCTGCCTCCTCAGGGCAACCTGCTCTTGGCATCTCTGGGCCACGTGGAGCAAAGCCACACGGTGTCCACTCCTGGAACCTCACCTCCTGGAACCTTCACCCTGTGAGAACGTTACCTCTGTCCTTTGCCCTGTGGGAACATCACCTCTGACCTTCATTCTGAGGGATCATCACCTCTGACGCTCGCCCTGAGGGAACCTCACTTCCGACCCTCGCCCTGAGGGAACCTCACCTCTGACCTTCACCCCATGGGGTCATCGCCTCTCACCATGTTGGCCATCGCACTAGAGTCACAGAGTCATACAGCGTGGAAACTGGTACTTTCGGCCCAACTTATCCGCGCCGACCAACATGCCCCATCTACACTAGTCCCACCTGCCCACACCGACCAACATGCCCCATCTACACTAGTCCCACCTGCCCACACCGACCAACATGCCCCATCAACACTAGTCCCACCTGCCCACACCGACCAACATGCCCCATCAACACTAGTCCCACCTGCCCACGCCGACCAACATGCCCCATCTACACTAGTCCCACCTTGCCCACACCGACCAACATGCCCCATCTACACTAGTCCCACCTGCCCACACCGACCAACATGCCCCATCTACACTAGTCCCACCTCCCCACACCGACCAACATGCCCCATCTACACTAGTCCCACCTGCCCACACCGACCAACATGCCCCATCTACACTAGTCCCACCTGCCCACACCGGCCAACATGCCCCAACTACACTAGTCTCACCTGCTCACACCGGTCAACATGCCCCATCTACACTAGACCCACCTGCCCACACCGACCAACATGCCCCATCTACACTAGTCCCACCTGCCCACACCGACCAACATGCTCCATCTACACTAGTCCCACCTGCCCACACCGACCAACATGCCCCATCTACACTAGTCTCGCCTGCCTGCGTTTGGCCCATATCCCTCGAACCCTGTCCAATCCACATACCTGCCAAGTGTCATTTAAATGTTGTTACAGTGCCTGCCTCAACTACCTCCTCTGGCAGCTCGTGCCATATGTAGAAACAACAAAAGTGCAGATGCTGGTTAATACATAAAAGGACACAAAATGCTGGAGTAATCCAGGCTATACTGCAGCTATACTTGTCTGTGCGGCCCTGTTTTATACAAGCTCTATAAGGCCACATGGGGTTTGCATGGTGGCACAGCGGTAGAGTTGCTGCCTCACAGCGCCACAGACCGGTGTTGGATCCTGACTATAGTCTACAGAGAGACTTGGGCCTTTTGGAAGGGTGGGCTGAAAGATGGCAGATGGAGTTTAATGCTGATAAGTGTGAGGTGCTGCATTTTGGTAGGACAAATCAAAATAGGACGTACAGGGTAAATGGTAGGGAATTGAGGAATGCAGTGGAACAGAGGGATCTGGGAATAACTGTGCATTGTTCCCTGAAGGTGGAATCTCATGTGGATAGGGTGGTGAAGAAGGCGTTTGGTATGCTTGCCTTTATAAATCAGAGCATCGAGTATAGAAGTTGGGATGTAATGTTGAAATTGTACAGGGCATTGGTGAGGCCGAATCTGGAGTATGGTGTGCAGTTCTGGTCGCCAAATTATAGGAAGGATGTCGACAAAATGGAGAGGGTACAGAGGAGATTTACTAGAATGTTGCCTGGGTTTCAGCACTTAGGCTACAGAGAGAGGTTGAACAGGTTGGGTCTTTATTCTTTGGAGCGTAGAAGGTTGAGGGGGGACTTGATAGAGGTTTTTAAAATTATGAGAGGGACGGACAGAGTTGACGTGGGTAGGCTTTTCCCTTTGAGAGTGGGGAAGATTCCAACAAGGGGACATAGCTTCAGAATTGAGGGACAAAGGTTTAGGGGTAACATGAGGGGGAACTTCTTTACTCAGAGGGTTGTGGCTGTATGGAATGGGCTTCCGGTGGAAGTGGTGGAGGCTGGCTCGATTTTATTATTTAAGAGTAAATTGGATAGGTATATGGATAGGAGGGGATTGGAGGGTTATGGTCTGAGTGCAGGTAGATGAGACTAGGTCAGGGAGAATGGTCGGCGTGGACTGGTAGGGCCGGACAGGCCTGTTTCCATGCTGTAGTTGTTATATGTTATATGTTATAGCCGCTGTCTGTACGGAGCTTGTACTTTCTCCCTGGGACCATGTGGGTTGTCTCCGGGTGCTCTGGTTTCTACCCACTCGCTAAAGACGTACAGGTTTGTCGATTACATAGAAACATAGAAAATAGGTGCAGGAGTAGGCCATTCGGCCCTTCGAGCCTGTACGCACCGCCATTCAATATGATCATGGCTGATCATCCAGCTCAGTATCCTGTCCCTGCCTTCTCTCCATACCCCCTGATCCCTTTAGCCACAAGGGCCACATCAAACTCCCTCTTAAATATAGCCAATGAACTGGCCTCAACTACCTTCTGTGGCAGAGAATTCCACAGATTCACCACTCTCTGTGTGAAGAAAAACGTTCTCATCTCGGTCCTAAAAGACTTCCCCCTTATCCTTAAACTGTGTGACCCCTTGTTCTGGACTTCCCCAACATCGGGAACAATCTTCCTGCATCTAGCCTCTCCAACCCCTTAAGAATTTTGTAAGTCTCTAAAAGATCCCCCCTAAATCTTCTAAATTCCAGCGAGTACAAGCCCCGTCTATCCAGTCTTTCTTCATATGAAAGTCCTGCCATCCCAGGCAGAAGATTAATTGTCTTTGATAAAATTTGTAAATTGTCCCTCGTGTGTCTGCGGGGATCGCTGGTCGGCGTGGACTCGTGGTGACAAAAGGCCTGTTTCCACGCTGTATCTCACAAGTTAGAACTGAGATGAGGAAAAACGTTTTCAGTCAGAGAGTTGTGAATCTGTGGAATTCTCTGCCTCAGAAGGCAGTGGAGGCCAATTCTCTGAATGCATTCAAGAGAGAGCTGGATAGAGCTCTTAAGGATAGCAGAGTCAGGGGGTATGGGGAGAAGGCAGGAACGGGGTACTGATTGAGAATGATCAGCCATGATCACATTGAATGGTGGTTCTGGCTCGAAGGGCCGAATGGCCTACTCCTGCACCTGTTGTCTATTGTCTGAGTCTAAAATCACCCCAGTCTCTGCAACCTCAGTCCTATCCCATCCGCCCCTCTGTGTAACTCATGCCCACTAGTTGGGTAGGAAAAAAAAACGCAGATGCTGGTTTAAATCGAAGGTAGACACAAAATGCTGGAGTAACTCAGCGGGTCAGGCTGCATCTCAGGAGAGAAGGAATGGGTGACGTTTCGGGTCGAGACCCTTCTTCAGTATCAGACTGGAATTGGGGAGAGTAGATTTGCAGAAGTGGCAAGTCAATATCAGACTAACGGGGGTTGTTAAGGCCAGTGATCAGAATGCAGGAGCAACATTACATTGTGAGGAAGGAAGACATGGATTGCTACATCTGAGAACTTGGATGACAAGACATCTCTAACTGTAACCCAAAGTTTTGTACATTGGAAATGAATAAAAAGTGTGTGTGGTTGGGGATCACAGAAACAGCCATGAAGGGAGAGTGAGTGGGGACAGGAAGGGTGAGTGGAGAATGGAGAGAATAACCTGAAGAAAGGTCTCGTCCCGAAACATCACCCATTCCTTCTCCTGAGATGCTGCCTGACCCGCTGAGTTACTCCAGCACTCTGTGAAACGTCACCCATTCCTTCTCTCCACAGATTCTGCCTGACCCGCTGAGTTACTCCAGCACTCTGTGAAACGTCACCTATCCATGTTCTCCACAGATGCTGCCTGACCCGCTGAGTTACTCCAGCACTCTGTGAAACGTCACCGATCCATGTTTTCCAGAGATGCTGCCTGACCCGCTGAGTTACTCCAGCACTCTGTGAAACGTCACCTATCCATGTTCTCCACAGATGCTGCCTGACCCGTTGAGTTACTCCAGCACTCTGTGAAACGTCACCCATTCCTTCTCTGCTGAGATGCTGCCTGACCCGCTGAGTTACTCCAGCATTTTGTGTCTACCTCCCATTAGTTGGGTGCCTGGGTTGAGCAGTATTGGTTCCACTCAATAGACGACCTTCTCTGTAGCATCAGATTTCTCCTGAAACTGAGGGCAGGAGAGGGAGGCAGCAAATTCAGAGGCTGCCTCAATGGTTTCATTGAGCAGGGAATGTTTGCTGCTAGTTTCCCTGCGATCCTGGGCCAAACCACATCCTCTTCACTCTAGGTGCTCGGAATCCCTTCGTCCAACGACAACAAGCCTCAATTCAAGCCCTCAACTCCCCCCAAATTTCCAGCTCTGTGCTTGTAAATGCTCAATGTGCTGCCTGTCCACCCCGTTTGCAGCCTCAGCTTTCTTTCTTTAATTGGTAGCCAAATCCTCGGCCTTCGGGACCCTCACAAGCCCACGGTAGCTCTCTTTGCCATTCGCAAGGTGGAGGCCGAGTCATAGAGTCGTAGGTGTTCACACATGGTGTGGAAACAGGCTCCTCGGCTCAACTCACCCACAACGGCCAACATGTCCCAGCTACACTAGTCCCACCTGCCTGCGCTTGGTCCATATCCCTCCAAACCTGTCCTATCCATGTACCTGTCTAACTGTTTCTTAAACGTTGGGATAGTCCCAGCCTCAACGACCTCCTCTGGCAGCTTGTTCCATACACCCACCACCCTTTGTGTGAAAATGTTACCCCTCGGATCCCTATTAAATCTTTTCCACCTATGTCCTCTGGTCTACGATTCCCCTACTCTGGGCAAGAGACTCTGTGCATCTACCTGATCTATTCCTCTCATGATTTTACACACCTCTATAAGATCTCCCCTCATCCTCCTGCGCTCCATGGAATAGAGACCCAGCCTGCTCAACCTCTCCCTGTAGCTCACACCCTCTAGTCCTGGCAACATCCTCGTAAATCTTTTCTGAACCCTTTCAAGCTTGACAATATCTTTCAATGGACAATAGGTGCAGGAGGAGGCTATTCGGCCCTTCGAGCCGGCACAGCCATTCAATGTGATCATGGCTGATCATTCTCAATCAGTACCCCGTTCCTGCCTTCTCCCCATACCCCCTGACTCCGCTATCCTTAAGAGCTCTATCTCGTTCTCTCTTGAATGCATTCAGAGAATTGGCCTCCACTGCCTTCTGAGGCAGAGAATTCCACAGATTCACAACTCTCTGACTGAAAAAGTTTTTCCTCATCTCCGTTCTAAATGCCCTACCCCTTATTCTTAAACTGTGTGGCCCCTGGTTCTGGACTCCCCCAACATTGGGAACATGTTTCCTGCCTCTAACGTGTCCAACCCCTTAATAATCTTATACGTTTCGATAAGATCCCCTCTCATCCTTTTAAATAACATGTTCCCAATGTTCCTATAACGTGGTGCCCAGAACTGAACACAATATTCTAAATGCAGTCTCACCAACGTCTTGTACAACTGCAACATGACCTCCCCACTTCTGTACTCAATGGATATTTTTAAGGTGGAGATTGGGGAGGCACAGTGGCATAGTGGTAGAGTTGCTACCTTACAGCGCCAGAGACCAGGGTTCGATCCTGACGTCAGGTGCTGTCTGTACGGAATTTGTTCGTTCTCCCCGTGACCTGCGTGGGTTTTCTCCGGGTGCTCTGGTTTCCTCCCACACTCCCAAAACAGAGATTCTGGACTGGGAGATGTGCTGGGGGAGTTAGATACATAGATACATAGACAATAGGTACAGGAGTCGAGCCAGCACCCCATTCATTTTGATCATGGCTGATCATCCACAATCAGTAACCCATGCCTGCCTTTGCCCATATCCCTTGATTCCACTAGCCCTAAGAGCTCTATCTAACTCACTTCTGAATGCATCCAGTGAATTGGCCTCCACTGCCCTCTGAGGCAGAGAATTCCACAAATTCACAACTCTCTGGGTGAGAAAAGTTTTTCCTTATCTCAGTCCTAAATGGCCTACCCCTTATTCCTATCCATGGTTGAGTATAGGAGCAAAGAGGTCCTTCTACAGTTGTACCGGGCCCAGGTGAGACTGCACCTGGAGTACTGTGTGCAGTTTTGGTCTCCAAATTTGAGGAAGGATATTCTTACTATTGAGGGCGTGCAGCGTAGGTTCACTAGGTTAATTCCCGGAATGGCGGGACTGTCGTATGTTGAAAGGCTGGAGCAATTAGGCTTGTATACACTGGAATTTAGAAGGATGAGGGGGGATCTTATTGAAACATATAAGATAATTAGGGGATTGGACATATTAGAGGCAGGAAACATGTTCCCAATGTTGGGGGAGTCCAGAACAAGGGGCCACAGTTTAAGAATAAGGGGTAGGCCATTTGGAACGGAGATGAGGAAGAACTTTTTCAGTCAGAGAGTGGTGAAGGTGTGGAATTCTCTGCCTCAGAAGGCAGTGGAGGCCAGTTCATTGGATGCTTTCAAGAGAGAGCTGGATAGAGCTCTTAAGGATAGCGGAATGAGGGGGTATGGGGAGAAGGCAGGAACGGGGTACTGATTGAGAGTGATCAGCCATGATCGCATTGAATGGCGGTGCTGGCTCGAAGGGCTGAATGGCCTACTCCTGCACCTATTGTCTATTGTCTATTGTTTTGGACTCCCCCAACACCGGGAACATTGTTTCCTGCACCTAGCCTGTCCAATCCCCTAATAATTTTACATGTCTCTATAAGATCCCCTCTCATCCTTCTGAATTCCAGTAAATACAAGCCCAGTCGCTCCATTCGTTCATCATATGTCAGTCCCGCCATCCCTGGAATTAACCGACGCCGCACGCCCTCAATAGCAAGAATGTCGTTCCTCAAAGTTAGTTGTGAGCGGGTTTTTTGGCCATTGATAAGTGGTGGACGCTGAGCTTTGCAGAAACACCGCAGGCTAAACCATGTTTACCCCCATGTTTACAAAGTGCTCCTGTAAAAATATCTCTGGGTGCAAAGTGAAGGTTCTGAACTAATAATCAGAGCATTCCTGTGGCTCTGTGGCTAGTTTCCACGGAGGGCAGCTTCTAAACAGTTGAACATTTCACGGGGTGAAACAATTTCAGCAGAGCGTTGAAGATTCATAGAAATTTGCACTCGGCAAATGGGTGGAGGGAAAGGGAGTTGGCGATACCGCCTGACAACTCGACACACCCAGGATCAATGCCAACCTCTGACTCTGTCGGTGGGATAATTAATCCCTTCACTACTAGACTTCCCCTCAACACTCTGCAATGCCAACTCCCAAAACCATGCTGCAGACTCATCGCCTCTCGTGAATGACCCCTTAGTGCAGGGAAGTTGCAAAGACAACCACCTGTAGTTTATAGACAATAGACAATAGGTGCAGGAGGAGGCCATTCGGCCTTTCGAGCCAGCACCGCCATTCAATGTGATCATGGCTGATCATTCTCAATCAGTACCCCGTTCCTGCCTTCTCCCCATACCCCCTGACTCCGCTATCCTTAAGAGCTCTATCCAGCTCTCTCTTGAATGCATTCAGAGAATTGGCCTCCACTGCCTTCTGAGGCAGAGAATTCCACAGATTCACAACTCTCTGACTGAAAAAGCTTTTCCTCATCTCCGTTCTAAATGGCCTACCCCTTATTCTTAAACTGTGGCCCCTTGTTCTGGACTCCCCCAACATTGGGAACATGTTTCCTGCCTCTAACGTGTCCAACCCGTCAATAATCTTATACGTTTCGATAAGATCCCCTCTCATCCTTCTAAATTCCAGTGTATACAAGCCTAGTCGCTCCAGTCTTTCAACATATGACAGACCCGCCATTCCGGGAATTAACCTAGTGAACCTACGCTGCACGCCCTCAATAACAAGAATATCCTTCCTCAAATTTGGAGACCAAAACTCCGGCCCACTGAGACGTGTTGACACTAGTTCGACATTATCCCACCTCCACATCCACTCTCCACAAACTGGTGGCATGTTACAGAGGGCCGATTAACCTGCAAACTCACACGTCTTTGGGATGTGGAGGGAAACCGTTGCGAGCGCCCGGAGAAAACCCATGGAGTCACGGGGAGAAGGGGGCTGATACAGGGGAGGGGGGGTGATACAGGGGAGGGGGCTGATACAGGGTCAGGGGGCTGATACAGGGGAGGGGGCTGATACAGGGGAGGGGGGCTGATACAGGGGAAGGGGGGCTGATACAGGGGAGGGGTGCTGATAAAGGATCAGGGGGGGCTGATACAGGGGAGGGGCTGATACAGGATCAGGGGGGCTGATATAAGGGAGGGAGGCTGATACAGGGGAGGGGGACTGATACAGGGGAAGGGGCTGATACAGGATCTGGGGGGGGTTGATACTGGGGAGGGGGCTGATACAGGGGAGGGGTGGGTGATACAGGATCAGGGAGGGTGATACTGGGGAGGGGGCTGATACAGGGGAGGGGGCTGATACAGGGGTAGGGGGCTGATAGAGGGGAGGGGGGCTGATAGAGGGGAGGGGGGGCTGATTCAGGGGAGGGGGGGCTGATACAGGGTCAGGGGGGGCTGATACAGGGTCGGGGGCTGATACGGGGGAGGGGGGCTGTTACAGGGTCAGGGGGGGCTGATAGAGGGGAGGGGGGATGATACGGGGAGGGGGGCTGATACATGATTAGGGGGGCTGATACAGGGGAGGGGGGCTGATACAGGGGAGGGGGGCTGATACAGGATCGGGGGCTGATACAGGGGAGGGGGCTGATACAGGGGAGGGGTCTGATACAGGATCAGGGGGGGCTGATACAGGATCAGGGGGGCTGATACAGGGGAGGGTGGCTGATACAGGGGAGGGGGGCTGATACAGGATTAGGGGGGCTGATACAGGGGAGGGGGGCTGATACAGGGGAGGGGGGGGCTGATACTGGTGAGGGGGGCTGATACAGGGGAGGGGGGGCAGATACATGGGAGGGAGGCTGATACAGGGGAGGGGGCTGATACAGGATTAGGGGGCTGATACGGGGGAGGGGGGGCTGATTCAGGGGAGGGGGGCTGATACAGGTGAGAGGGGCTGATACAGGGGAGGGGGCTGATACAGGATCGGGGGACTGATACATGGGAGGGGGGCTGATACAGGGGAGGGGGGCTGATAAAGGATCAGGGGGGGGCTGATACAGGATCAGGGGGGCTGATACAGGTGAGGGGGGGCTGATTCAGGGGAGGGGGGCTGATACAGGATCGGGGGGGCTGATACAGGGGAGGGGGGGCTGATACAGGTGAGGGGGGGCTGATACAGGGTCAGGGGGCTGTTACAGGGTCAGGGGGGGCTGATACAGGGTCGGGGGGCCGCTACAGGGTTGGGGGGCTGTCGAGGGGCTCCACCCCTCTCCATTGCCCCAGGCTGATGGAGGAGGTGGATGAAAGGCAGCCACTGTGTGAGTGGGCCACGTTTCAACGCTCAGCTCACGCTGGAATGTCAGCGGATGGTTTAAGTGGCTGAGATCAGAAAAAAATAAAATGAATTGAGAGCGAACTCTTGGCATGTCGCAGAGTTCTGGTCAAAGTCCACCCCTCACCTTGACTTCATCCTTCGCTGCAGTGCGGTTTAAAGTCGGTCCAGAGGAGTAAATAACAACGTATGAACTAGAAGCTGAAAGGCCAACACTGCATTTCTAACCTGCTGCACAATTTAAATGGGGCATGGCTGATCTTATCTTGGCATCAGCTCCAACTCCCTGCCTGTTCCCAAACACTTCAGATTCCGTGATTGACCAAAAATTAACAGTTCATAAGTTCATATGGGATAGAAACATAGAAAATAGGTGCAGGAGTAGGCCATTCGGCCCTTCGAGCCTGTACGCACAGCCATTCAATATGATCATGGCTGATCATCCAACTCAGTATCCCGTACCTGCCTTCTCTCCATACCCCCTGATCCCTTTAGCCACAAGGGCCACATCTAACTCCCTCTTAAATATAACCAATGAACTGGCCTCAACTATCTTCTGTGGCAGTGAATTCCACAGACTCACCACTCTCTGTGTGAAGAAATGTTTTCTCATCTCGGTCCTAAAAGACTTCCCCCTTATCCTTCAGCTGTGACCCCTGGTTCTGGACTTCCCCAACATCGGGAACAATCTTCCCGCATCTAGCCTCTCCAACCCCTTAAGAATTTTATATGTTTCTATAAGATCCCCCCTCAGTCTTCTAAATTCCAGCGAGTACAAGCCGAGTCTATCCAGTCTTTCTTCATATGAAAGTCCAGCCATCCCAGGGATCAATCTGGTGAACCTTCTCTGTACTCCCTCTATGGCAAGAATGTCTTTCCTCAGATTAGGAGACCAAAACTGTACGCAATACTCCAGGTGTGGTCTCACCAAGGCCCTGTACAACTGCAACAGAACCTCCCTGCTCCTATACTCAAATCCTCTTGCTATGAATGCTAACATACCATTCACTTTCTTCACTGCCTGCTGCACCTGCATGCTTGCTTTCAATGACTGGTGCACCATGACACCCAGGGATAGGAGCAGAATTAGGCCATTCGACCCATCAATTCTACTCCACCATTCAAACATGGCTGATCTATCTCTCCCTCTCAGCCCCATTCTCCTGCCTTCTCCCCATAACCCCTGACACCCGCACTGATCAACAATCTATCTATCTCACGGTAGCGCAGCGGTAGAGTTGCTGCTTTACAGCGAATGCAGCGCCGGAGCCTCAGGTTCGATCCTGACTACGGGTGCTGCACTGTAAGGAGTTTGTACGTTCTCCCCGTGACCTGCGTGGGTTTTCTCCGAGATCTTCGGTTTCCTCCCACACTCCAAAGACGTACAGGTATGTAGGTTAATTGGCTGGGTAAATGTAAAAATTGTCCCTAGTGGGTGTAGGATAGTGTTAATGTGCGGGGATCGCTGGGCGGCACGGACTTTGTGGGCCGAAAAGGCCTGTTTCCGGCTGTATATATATGATATGATATGATAAATATCTCCACTGACTTATGGCCTCCACAGCCGTCTGTGGCAAAGAATCCCCCAGATTCACCACCCTCTGGCTAAAGAAATTCCTCCTCATCTCCTTCCTAAAAGAACATCCATTATTTCTGAGGCTGTGCCCTCTGGTCCTAGACTCTCCCACTAGTGGAAACATCCTCTCCACACCCACTCTATCCAGGCCGCTCACTATTCGGTACGTTTCAATGAGGTCCCCCCTCATTCTTCTAAACTCCAGCGAGTGCAGGCCCAGTGCCAACAAACGCTCATCATGGGTTAACCCACTCATTCCTGGGATAGTTCCTGTAAACCTTCTCTGGACCCTCTCCAGAGCCAGCACATCCTTCCTCAGATATGGTGCTCAGAATTTCTCACAATAATCCAAATGCGGCCTAACCAGTGCCTGAGTCAAGTCAAGTCAGAGAAACATAGAAAATAGGTGCAGGAGTAGGCCATCCGGCCCTTCGAGCCTGCACCGCCATTCAATATGATCATGGTTGATCATCCAACTCAGTATCCCGTACCTGCCTTCTCTCCGTACCCCCTGATCCCTTTAGCCACAAGGGCCACATCTAACTCCCTCTTAAATATAGCCAATGAACTGGCCTCAACTACCTTCTGTGGCAGAGAATTCCACAGATTCACCACTCTCTGTGTGAAAAAGAACTTTCTCATCTCGGTCCTAAAAGACTTCCCCCTTATCCTTAAACTGCGACCCCTTGTTCTGGACTTCCCCAACATCGGGAACAATCTTCCCGCATCTAGCCTGTCCAACCCCTTAAGAATTTTGTAAGTTTCTATAAGATCCCCCTCAATCTTCTAAATTCCAGTCAAGTCCATTTTATTTGTATAGCACATTTAAACACAACCCACGTTGACCAAAGTGCTGTACATCAGTCCAGGTACTAAGAACGAACATACAGTGGCATACAAACATAACAGCACATACATAAACAGTTCACAGCGCCCCCTCAGAGGGCCTCAAACGCTAGGGAGTAGAAACAGGTTTTGAGCCTGGAGTGGATGGAGGGGGCAGTTCTGATGGGGAGAGGGATGCTGTTCCACAGTCTAGGATCTGCAACCGCAAAAGCGCGGTCACCCCTGAGCTTAAGCCTAGACCGGGGGATAGTCAGTAGCCCCAAGTCGGCCGACCTGACGGACCTGGAGATAGTGGTGGGTTAGAAGAGTTTTTATATGGGAGGGGGGGGGGGGGGGGGGCAAGCAGGTTTAGAGCCTCAGCATTACTCCCCTGTTTTTGTATCCAGGCACTCTTGAAATAAATGCCAGCATTTGTAAACGCTAGACTGTCTCAGTGCTGTTTTAACAAGGGAACATGCTGGAAACATGGGATGCCACTGCCTGTACCTGCGGCCATGACTAAACCAGGCAATGCTTGCACGATGAAGAACAGAACTGGCCCCGTGCCGTGCCCTGCCCGGCCTCTGGAACATTCCAGAACCAACCTGTGTCACAAAAAAGACCAAAACACAAAGACATAGAAAATAGGTGCAGGAGGAGGCCATTTGGCCCTTCGAGCCAGCACTGCCATTCATTGTGATCATGGCCGATCATCCACAATCAGTAACCCGTGCCTGCCTTCTCCCCATATCCCTTGATTCCACCAGCCCCTAGAGCCCTATCTAACTCTCTCTTAAATCCATCCAGTGATTTGGCCTCCACTACCCTCTGTGGCAGAGAATCCCACAGATTCACAACTCTCTGGGTGAAAAAGTTTCTTCTCACCTCAGTTTTAAATGGCCTCCCCTTTATTCTTAGACTGTGTGGCCTCTGGTTCTGGACTCCCCCAACATTGGGAATGTTTTTTTTCCCATTTGGGAAACAGCTGGAGTTTCAATAGACAATAGGTGCAGGAGGAGGCCATTCGGCCGCTCGAGCCAGCACCGCCATTCAATGTGATCATGGCTGATCATTCTCAATCAGTACCCCGTTCCTGCCTTCTCCCCATACCCCCTGACTCTGCTATCCTTAAGAGCTCTATCCAGCTCTCTCTTGAATGCATTCAGAGAATTGGCCTCCACTGCCTTCTGAGGCAGAGAATTCCACAGATTCACAACTCTCTGACTGAAAAGGTTTTCCTCATCTCGGTTCTAAATGGCCTACCCCTTATTCTTAAACTGTGGCCCCTTGTTCTGGACTCCCCCAACATTGGGAACATGTTTCCTGCCACTTACGTGTCCAACCCCTTAATATCCTTTATACAATTCCTTCCACTGCAGCAGGACTCTCCAAAGTGGTGAAGTTGGAGAAAAGGTGGGGAAGTATGTTCAGCATAAGTTCACCGGGTTAATCCCCGGGATGGCGGGACTGACATACGATGAAAGAATGGGTCGACTAGGCTTGTATTCACTGGAATTTAGAAGAACGAGAGGGGATCTTATAGAAACATTTAAAATTCTTAAGGGATTGGACAGGCTAAATGTAGGAAAAATGTTCCCCATGTTGGGGGAGTCCAGAACCAGGGGTCACACTGTTTAAGAATAAGGGGTAGGCCATTTAGGACTGAGATGAGGAAAAACCTTTTCAGCCAGAGAGTAGTGAATCTGTGCAATTCTCTGCCACAGAAGGCAGTGGAGGACAATTCGCTGGATGTTTTCAAGAGAGAGTTAAATAGAGCTCTTTAGGCTAACGGAATCAAGGGATGTGGGGAGAAAGCAGGAACAGGGTACTGATTGTGGATGATCAGCCATGATCATATTGAATGGTGGTGCTGGCTCGAAGGGCCAAAGGGCCTACTCCTGCACCTATTTCCTATGTTTCTATGTTTTCACTGGGCGTGGTCACTGGGCAAAGGGTTGTGGGTGCATGGAACGAGCTGCCAGAGGAGGGGGTGGAGGCTTGGACTGTTGCAATGTTTTTGAGAAACAATTAGACAGGTACACGGATAAGACAGGTTCAGATGGGTACGGACTAAATGCAGGCAGGTGGGACGAGCGTAAATAGGACATGTTGGTTGACGTGGGCATGTTGGGTCAAAGGGCCTGTTTCCACACTCTGTGAATGTGTCTCTGTGACCCTGTGTCTCTCTAACTGTGTGTCCCTGTGACTCTCTAACTGTGTGTCTCTGTAGCCCTGTGTCTCTCTAACTGTGTGACTCTGTGTCTGTATGACTCTATGACTCCGTGTCCCTGTGACTCAATGACTCTGTGTCATTGTGACTCTGTGTCTCTATGACTCTGTGTCTCTGTGACTGTGTCTCTCTAACTCTGTGTCTCTGTGACTCTCTATCTCTGTGTCACCACGGTAGGATCTCCATACCAAGCCAGTCTTGTGCTTGTGACTGAAGGTAATGGAAGGATAGTCATGTACTGTCTGCTCTGCCTCCATGTGTTCTCGGGGATGTTTCATGGTCCACGCTGCACAAGGCAGACAGAGCACCAATGTTCAACGCCTTGAACGAAGTCACACATCACTGCTGTACACCCTCAGCTGCACAATGAAGTGCTTGTGTAGGTGCTGGGTGGGTATTGTGAAAACTGCTGAACCTACTGGTCTGGTATTGCAAGCCCTGGGCTATTGATGGAGAGATGGAACCTCAAATCCCATCACGGAAATGGAGAATCTAATGAATCTAGAATAAAAATCTGTCATAAACTAATAAATGCTAACCGCAGAAGTAGCAGGTTATTGGTCGGACCAATCTGTTCGGCCAGTGTACGTCGAAGACGGGCAATAAATATTGTGTTTGACATCAACGCCCACATCTCATAAACAAGTAAACGAAAATATTAGTCCCTGGGCCAGACTCAAACCCACAACCTTCTGACTCAGAGTTGAGACCTCTACCCAGAAAACAGCCGCCATTCTGAGGTCAAACAAGCATTGCCTTGGACATTGGGCAGTCAGGGGATGAGGCAGTTCCTGAGGTTCCAATGGTGGTGGACATTGGACAATAGTGCAGGAGGAGGCCATTCGGCCCTTCAAGCCTGTACGCACCGCCATTCAATGTGATCATGGCTGATCATTCTCAATCAGTACCCCGTTCCTGCCTTCTCCCCATACCCCCTGACTCCGCTATCCTTAAGAGCTCTATCTAGCTCTCTCTTGAATGCATTCAGAGAATTGGCCTCCACTGCCTTCTGAGGCAGAGAATTCCACAGATTCACAACTCTCTGACTGAAAAAGTTTTTCCTCATCTCTGTTCTAAATGGCCTACCCCTTATTCTTAAACTGTGGTCCCTGGTTCTGGACTCCCCCAATATTGGGAACATGTTTCCTGCCTCTAACGTGTCCAACCCCTTAATAATCATACGTTTCGATAAGATCTCCTCTCATCCTTCTAAATTCCAGTGTATACAAGCCTAGTCTTTCAACATATGATAGTCCCGCCATTCCGGGAATTAACCTAGTAAACCTACGCTGCACGCCCTCAATAGCAAGAATATCCTTCCTCAAATTTGGAGACCAAAACTGCACACAGTACTCCAGGTGCGGTCTCACTAGGGCCCTGTACATCTGCAGAAGGACCTCTTTGCTCCTATACTCAACTCCTCTTGTTATGAAGGCCAACATTCCATTGGCTTTCTTCACTGCCTGCTGTACCTGCATGCTTCCTTTCAGTGACTGATGCACTAGGACACCCAGATCTCGTTGTACATCCCCTGTTCCTAACTTGAGTAGGACCTTGAGTACTGTAATAGGTTTAGGTTGAGGTTTCGGTTTACTGTTGTTATGTGTAGCGAAAAGCTTTGCTTTTGCTTGCTCTCCAAACAGATCAGGTCTACTGTGCAATCAGCCCAAACTCATGTACATTAGGAGGAATGAGGAAGATACACAGAGTGCAGGATAGACAGTAGTTCTCAGCATTGTAGCGCATCAGTTCTATAGACAAGGCCCAATGTCCACAATGGAGTAGAGGTGAATCGGACAGTACCCTAGATTATGGATATCATACAGTCGCAGAGTGATACAGCGTAGAAACAGGCCCTTCAGCCCAACTTGCCCTCGTCCGCCAACCATTCCCCTGGTGCTACAGAGCATGGCCAAGGTTTGAGCTCAACACACTGCAACGATTTCAGCTTCTGCTTCATGGCAAGAATAATACAAGATTAGTGCAGCGCGGTGGTAGAGATGTTGCCTTGCAGTGCCAGAGACCCGGGTTCCATCCCGACTACGGGCGCCGTCTGTACGGAGTTTGTACGTTCTCCCCGTGACCTGCGTGGGTTTTCTCCGAGATCATCGGTTTCCTCCCGCACTCCAAAGACGTGCAGGTTTGCAGGTTCATGTGTAAATTGTCCTCTAGTGCGTGGAGGGTCGTGTTAGTGTGCGGGGATCGCTGGTCGGCGCGGACCCGGTGGGCCAAAGGGCATGTTTCCGCGCTGTATCTCTAAACTAAACTATGCTAAACAGTCGGCCCTTGCCATGTTGGTTTTGGGAGTCGGCTGTTCCTTTCCTCCTCTGCTTTCCCGCGATGATCAGGGTTCTGTGCAATGCTGAGCACTGATGCATAGACGCCAGTCTCTACAATAATATCAACGTTAACACAGACAACAATGTTTAGTCCAGGGTAAAACAGCTCCCCTTTTGTGTCACTGCAGAGATCTGAAATTCTTCAAACATAACAGGAAATGCCAGTGGTGGAAATCTGTTGAAAATATGAATTGAAATTTTTTTTGTGAGTGGGCCTCAGTATTGAAAAGTAGAAACGTAGAAAATAGGTGCAGAGGTAGGCCATTCGGCCCTTTGAGCCTGTACGCACCGCTATTCAATGTGATCATGGCTGATCATCCACAATCAGTACCCCGTTCCTGCTTTCTCCCCATATCCCTTGATTCCTTTAGCCCTAAGAGCTAAATCTAACTCTCTCTTGAAAATATCCAGTGAATTGGCCTCCACTGCCTTCTGTGGCAGAGAATTCCACAGATTTACAACTCTCTGGGTGAAAACGTTTTTCCTCATTTTCGTTTAGTTTAGATTAGTTTAGTTTAGTTTAACGATACAGTGCGGAAACAGACCTTTTGGCCCACCAGGTCAATACACAATGGGTGCAGGAGGAGGCCATTCGGCCCTACGCATCAGCACTGCCATTCAATGTGATCATGGCTGGTCATTCTCAATCAGTACCCCGTTCCTGTCTTCTCCCCATACCCCCTGACTCAGCTATCCTTAAGAGCTCTATCTATCCCTCTCTTGATTGCATTCAGAGAATTGGCCTCCACTGCCTTCTGAGGCAGAGAATTCCACAGATTCACAACTCTCTGGCTGAAAAAGTTTTTCCTCATCTCAGTTCTAAATGTCCGACCCCTTAGTCTTAAACTGTGTGGCCCCTGGTTCTGGACTCCCCCAACATTGGGAACATGTTTCCTGCCTCTAACGTGTCCAACCCCTTAATAATCTTATACGTGCAGCGTAGGTTCACTAGGTTAATTCCCGGAATGGCGGGACGGTCATATGTTGAAAGACTGGAGCGACTAGGCTTCTATACACTGGAATTTAGAAGGATGAGTGGGGATCTTATTGAAACGTACAAGATTATTAAGGGGTTGGACACGTTAGGTAGAGGCCGTGAGGAGAGATCAGGGCATTTCGCGAGAGAAAGACAGGTGGAGGTTAAACAGCGTGGGACAGTGATAGGGGAGATGGGAGAGAGAGCGAAGGAGAGAAAGAGAGGGAGAGAAGGAGGGAGAGAGAGAGGGATGGAGGGGGGAGAGAGGGAGCAAGAGTGGGGGAAGGGGAGAGATGAGAGAGAGAGAAGGGGAAAGGGGAGAGAGAGGGAAGGAGGGAGAGGGAGGGATGGACAGAGAAAGAGAGGGGGAGGGAGAGAAAGTGGGGAGAGAGAGAGGGAGGGACAGACAGAAGGAAAGAGATGGGAAGAGAGGGAGTGTGTGGGGGAAAGAGAGAGAGAGAGGGAAAGGGGGTGAGAGAGAGGGGGAAAGGGAGAGGGGATGAGAGAGAGAGAGAGAGAGGGGATAGGGGGTGAGGAGGAGAGGGAGAGAGAGACGGGGAAAGTGACGGGGGTGAGAGGGTGTGAGAGAGGGGGGGAAAGGGAGAGCGGGAGAGAGAGAAAGAGGGGAAAGGGAGAGGGGGTGAGAGAGAGAGAGAGAGAGTCCTGACTGAGATGTGTGTGAGACACAGGGGCAGGTTAATGCCAAGCGTGGCCATGCTTATTTTCTTTAGCAGATGTTTACAGTCCGGGCGATATTCGAGTAAACTACAGCCTGTGGCTCTCTTTCCTCGGCCAAACTTCTGCAGATGCTGAGCTGGGGAACAAGAGAGTTTTTATCTGAAACAAACGGGTTTGGAGTCAGTGCGCGAGGGTGATGTTGCTCCACTCCTCTCACCCCCCCCCCCCCCGGCCGAGACTCCTGCTCGCCCCGTCTTACAGCGACGGGTGACGTGATAACTGGACAGGTGGGTGGGTGACTGCAGGTTAGCCAGGTAAAGCAAAGGGCAGCGAGCCCTGGGAATGGACACATTGCAGGGAGGTGTTGCAATGGAAGTGCGGACAAGGTTTCACTTGGTGGACTGGTTGTGTGTGATACCTCTTGGCCACAGCACAATCTGGGGACCCCCCGTGCTTTTCCAAAGAAGCTTCAGTCATAGAGTCGTAGAGGCAAATGCAAACAGGCCCTTCGGCCCATTAATGAAGGGATTAAAAGTACCATTAGCAAATTTACAGATGATACAAAGCTGGGTGGCAGTGTGAACTGTGAGGAAGATGCTATGAGGTTGCAGGGTGACTTGGACAGGTTGTGTGAGCGGGCGGATGCATGGCAGATGCAGTTTAATGTGGATGTGTGAGGTTATCCACTTTGGTGGTAAGAATAGGAAGGCAGAGTATTATCTGAATGGTGTCAAGTTAGGAAAAGGGGACGTACAACGAGATCTGGGTGTCCTAGTGCATCAGTCACTGAAAGGAAGCATGCAGGTACAGCAGGCAGTGAAGAAAGCCAATGGAATGTTGGCCTTCATAACAAGAGGAGTTGAGTATAGGAGCAAAGAGGTCCTTCTGCAGTTGTACAGGGCCCTAGTGAGACCACACCTGGAGTACTGTGTGCAGTTTTGGACTCCAAATTTGAGGAAGGATATTCTTGCTATTGATGGCGTGCAGCGTAGGTTTACTAGGTTAATTCGCGGAATGGCGGGACTATCAAATGTTGAAAGACTGGAGCAACTAGGCTTGTATACACTGGAATTTAGAAGGATGAGAGGAGATCTTATCGAAACGTATAAGATTATTAAGGGGTTGGACACGTTAGAGGCAGGAAACATGTTCCCAATGTTGGGGGAGTCCAGAACAAGTGGCCACCGTTTAAGAATAAGGGGTAGGCCATTTAGAACTGAGATGAGGAAAAACTTTTTCAGTCAGAGAGTTGTGAATCTGTGGAATTCTCTGCCTCAGAAGGCAGTGGAGGCCAATTCTCTGAATGCATTCAAGAGAGAGCTGGATAGAGCTCTTAAGGATAGCGGAGTCAGGGGGTATGGGGAGAAGGCAGGAACGGGGTACTGATTGAGAATGATCAGCCATGATCACATTGAATGGCGGTGCGTACAGGCTCGAAGGGCCGAATGGCCTCCTCCTGCACCTATTGTCAATTGTAACTTGCCCGTGCCGACCGACGTGCCCCCTCTACACGCGTCCCACCTGCCCATGTTCAGCCCACATCCCTCTGAGCTTCACCTGTACATACCTGTTCACAAGTCCACAAGTTATCGGAGTAGAATTAGGCCGCTCGGCCCATCGAGCCCAGTCCGCCATTCAATCATGGCCGATCTATCTCTGCCTCCTCACCCCATTCTCCTGCCTTCTCCCCATAACCATTGCCCAAGTACTTAGAGAGGGGGTGGGAGCAGGAAGGGGAGGGAAAGTGGAGGGAGGGGAGTGAGAGTGAGGGTGGGTGGAGGGAGGGGGAGGGTGGGTGGGGTAGGGTGGAGGGAAGGGTGAGGGGATGGATCGGGAGGAGGGAAGGGAGGGTGAGGGAAGGGGAGGGGTGGTGGGAGGGGGGGTGTGTGGTGGGGCTGTAGCTCAAGGTATTGTCCAAGCCCGTAGAGAGGTTGGACGGCGGGAGGGTGGGTGTTTGGACTGTGGAGGGAGTGGGTGGGTGAGGGAGAGGGAGGGAAGGTGGGTGGGGGGAGTGGGTGGGTGAGGGAGGGGAGATTGGGAGGGTGAGGGAGGGGGGAGTGGAGGGGCTGTAGCTCAAGGTATTATCCATGCTCACTACTCCACGTTCACTCACACAGATCTCCTGGGCCCAGCGTGTGAAGTAGGATTGCGCCCCCTGATCATGGGGTCTCCCAGGCCCGGCCCACCCCCTCTACCCACACAGCCAACCCTTGTCAGGCCCTGAGAGGTCTATTATGGGCAGTGCTGGACGTGGACCAAACACAGCACTTCCACAGCCGACAAGGGAGATGGGGAAGAAAGAGGGACAGAGTGCAGGGAAAGGAAAATACGATATATTATTACCTTGGCATTTCCACAACAACTTAGGTCTTTCTTAGCGGAGCGGAGAGCCAGAAAGGACCAGTGTCAGAGCAGCTAACACCCGCATGCAAATAACCAGGCCTCTATCCCAGCATAGAAGCCATATCCTGCATTCTTGGCCTCTGTGATGTTTACTTTCATGTTGCCTTTCAAATAAAATAATGTAAACACGGTATGTTAATGAAGAGGGGATCGGGCCAGGCTCTGGTTTCATCTAACAAGGATTGCCTTATGGCCGTCCCCTGCACCGCGCTCGATATCAAAGGGCCTCCACTGTAGGCCCTGCGCGTACAGGCCCAGCACCAGGACTGGGCCCTGCTCCTGCACGCCACACCCTGGCAGAGGGTCACGCTGCAGGAACGACACCAGCCTCTGCCTCTCCAGCTGGACTCACTGACAGTGCCACACTTCACCCTCACCCACAGCTAGAGTTGCCAACTTTCTGACTCCCAAATAAGGGACAAAAGGTGACGTCACCACTCCCCCAATCTCACCCCCCCCCCCGGGGCTACAGTGTCCTGGCCTACAGCGGCCCCCGGGCCTACAGTGTCTGGGCCTACAGTGGACCCTGGGCCTACTGTGTCCAGGTCTACAGCAGCCCCTGGGCCTATAGTGTTGGGGCCTACAGCAGCCCCTGGGCCTACTGTGTCCAGGCCTATAGCAGCCCCTGGGCCTATAGTGTCTGGGCCTACAGCGGTCCCAGGGCCTACTGTGTCCAGGCCTACAGCAGCCCCTAGGCCTATAGTGTCAGGGCCTACAGTGTCAGGGCCTACAACGGCACCCAGGCCTATAGTGTCTGGGCCTACAGTGGTCCCCGGGCCCAAAGTGTGCAGGCCTACAGCGGCCCCCGGGTCTACTGTGTCCAGGCCTACAGCGGCCCACTGTGTCCAAGCCTACAGCAGCCCCTGGGCCTACAGTGTTGGGACCTACAGCGGCCCCCGGGCCTAATACGGGACAAGGGCGGCTCCACATGGAACATACCAACTTGGCCCAATATACGGGATGTCCCAGCTAATACGGGACAGTTGGCAACCCTAGTCCCAGCCTGCCCTAAACGCTCCACCACACAGGCATATAATGCTCAGGCTTTCTAGGCCACTGTGTGTGAAGGAACTGTAAATGCGGGTTTAGACACAAAAAGCTGAAGAAACTCAGCGGGACAGACAGCATCTATATAGAGAAGGCATGGGTGAAGAAGGGCTTCGAGCCTAAACGTCGCCCATTCCTTCTCTCCACAGATGCTGCCTGACCCGCTGGGTTACTCCAGCACTCTTTGAAACGTCACCTATCCATGTTCTCCACAGATGCTGCCTGACCCGCTGAGGTACTCCAGCACTCTGTGAAACGTCACCTATCCATGTTCTCCACAGATGCTGCCTGACCCGCTGAGTTACTCCAGCACTCTGTGAAACGTCACCTATTCATGTTCTCCACAGATGCTGCCTGACCCGGAGTTACTCCAGCACTCTGTGAAACGTCACCTATCCATGTTCTCCACAGATGCTGCCTGACCCGCTGAGTTACTCCAGCACTCTGTGAAACGTCACCTATCCATGTTCTCCACAGATGCTGCCTGACCCGCTGAGTTACTCCAGCACTCTGTGAAACGTCCCGCTGAGTTAGGCCAGCTTCTTTGTGTTTGTAGGCCACTGGGCAGGCCGCATCTAGTTTAGTATCCAGATACTCCGTGGAAACAGGCCCTTCGGCCGACCATGTCCGTGCCAACCAGCGGTCCTCGTACACTAATACTACCCTACACACACTAGGGACAATCTACAATTATACCAAGCCAATTAACCAACAATCCTGTGGGTCTTTGGAGTGTGGGAGGAAACCGGAGCACCCGGAGAAAACCCACACAGGTCACGGGGAGAACTTACAAACTCCGTGCAGACAGCACCCGTGGTCAGGATCGAACCCGGGTCTCCGGCGCTGTGAGGCAGCAACTCCACTGTGCCGCTCTGGAGAGATGTGAGCAGGTTTGGGCCCCGAATCTGAGGAGGGATATGCTGGCACTGAAGACGGTTTACGAGAAAGATCCCAGGAAATGATTGGGTGAAGGCATGATTAACTTTTGCCGGTACTGGGGCATGTATTTGTTGGAGTTTAGAAGGATGAGGGGGGACCACATTGAAGATTATCGAATGGTGAAAGAGACCGCTGAACTCTGAGTCTTTATTTGTAAACCAGCGCCTGCAGATCCTGGTGCAGACAACCCAATCCCCATTCCCCCATCCCTCTCCACCTGCATCCCATCCTCACGCCTCACATTTCAGGTCTCTTCTCTCCTTATCTCTCAGCCTTTTGTCTTCCTTCCATCACTGTCCAATCATCGGCCCATCAACTTCCCCCCTCCCCACCTGTATCCACCTATCACTCACCAGATTTTGCCTCCAACCCATGTTGTCCAGAGATGCTGCCTGACCCTCTGAGTTACTCCAGCATTCTGTGAAACGTCACCTATCCATGTTCTCCACAGATGCTGCCTGACCCGCTGAGTTACTCCAGCACTCTGTGAAACGTCACCTACCCATGTTGTCCAGAGATGCTGCCTGACCCGCTGAGTTACTCCAGCACTCTGTGAAACGTCACCTATCCATGTTCTCCACAGATGCTGCCTGACCCGCTGAGTTACTCTAGCATTGTGTGTCTTTTTTTTGTAAACCAAGCCTGCGGTTCCTTATGTCCACTTGCAGATTTGATGATGAGTAGCAGGTAAGTGGTGCCCATGAACAGACAATGCCCAGACAGAGGATGCAGATCCAGAACCAGACAGGACTCAATGGCGGCCTGATTTACTGGTCACTGGCACAGGGTGAGTGAGCAAAGTCTGGGTGGATGGAGGCTTCAGTAAACACAGGTCTGAGGCCCTGACACCAAAGTAAACATGTTCCTGGAAACATGTGCACGGAACCAACCCAATCTACAGCTTTCATTCAGGAAGCTTTCTCTGTCTCTGGTCTCTCTCTCTCTCCTCCCCCCCCCCCCCCCCCCCCACCTCTCTCTCTTGTATACACTGGAATTTAGAAGGAAGAGCGGGGATCTTATCGAAACGTATAAGATTATTAAGCGGTTGGACACGTTAGAGGCAGGAAACATGTTCCCGATGTTGGGGGAGTCCAGAACAAGGGGCCACAGTTTAAGAATAAGGGGTCGGCCATTTAGAACTGAGATGAGGAAAAAAAAATTCAGTCAGAGAGTTGTGAATCTGTGGAATTCTCTGTAGGCAGTGGAGGCCAATTCTCTGAATGCATTCAAGAGAGAGCTGGATAGAGCTCTTAAGGATAGCGGAGTCAGGGAGTATGGGGAGAGGGCAGGAACGGGGTACTGATTGAGAATGATCAGCCATGATCATATTGAATGGCGGTGCTGGATCGAAGGGCCGAATGGCCTCCTCCTGCACCTATTGTCTATTGTCTCTCTCCCCATCCCCTCTCTCTCACCCTCTCTTTCTCTCTCTCCCCATCTCCCCTCTCTCTCTCCCCCGTTTCTCTCTCCCCCCCCCCTCTCTCTCTCACACACTTTCTCTCTCTCTCTCCTCCCCTGACCCACGTTCACTGGCCATCTTCCCCAGCTTGCTGGTGACGTTAACCACTGGTACATTTCCCCCTGGGCCAGCCTGGTTCTGGCATCAGGGCCCATGAGGTAATGCGATGTATCTCCCCCTGGCCGCCAAGACCTCACCCCTCACCTGTCCTCCACGGGTCAGTTTCACATCTGCCCGTTCAGGGGCACATTTCCAAACTCCGCCAACCCAGAGATGTGTATTTCCACACTGGGTGCATCGCTGGGTCCTAAATTGTGTGTAGCTCGCGTACAAATTGCTTGCCCTCTGTCGCTGGTGGCCAACGGGTCTCGGTCCCAGAACTGCGACGAGATGCAACGAGACCTGGGTGTCGTGGTACACCAGTCATTGAAAGTAGGCATGCAGGTGCAGCAGGCAGTGAAGAAAGCGAATGGTATGTTGGCATTCATAGCGAAGGGATTTGAGTATAGGAGCAGGGAGGTTCTGCTGCAGTTGTACAAGGCATTGGTGAGACCACACCTGGAGTATAGCGTACAGTTTTGGTCTCCTAATCTGAGGAAAGACATTCTAGCCATAGAGGGAGTACAGAGAAGGTTCACCAGATTGATTGCTGGGATGGCAGGACTTTCATATGAAGAAAGATTGGATAGACTCGGCTTGTACTCGCTGGAATTTAGAAGATTGAGGGGGGATCTTATAGAAACTTACAAAATTCTTAAGGGGTTGGACAGGCTAGATGCAGGAAGATTGTTCCCGATGTTGGGGAAGTCCCGAACAAGGGGTCACAGTTTAAGGATAAGGGGGAAGTCTTTTAGGACCGAGATGAGAACGTTTTTTTTCACACAGAGAGTGGTGAATCTGTGGAATTCTCTGCCACAGAATGTAGTTGAGGCCAGTTAATTGGTTATATTTAAGAGAGTTAGATGTGGCCCTTGTGGCTAAAGGGACCAGGGGGTATGGAGAGAAGGCAGGTACAGGTTACTGAATTGGATGATCAGCCATGATCATATTGAATGGCGGTGCAGGCTCGAAGGGCCGAATGGCCTACTCCTGCACCTATTTTCTATGTTTCTATGGGAACATGAGACTTCCAGAAGAAGTTGTTGTGTTTTACTTCCTCTGCCGTTCCCGGCCGCCTGTTGTGCTGCCTCGCTGGCTCAGGGCCCAAGTTCCTCGGGCCTTCTTCATTCCACCCCTGGAATGTCCAACCTACTCCTGTTGGTGCCAGGAGCTTCAGCGGTGAGTAAAGTGTTCAGGGAACAGGCCCATGTCCAGCAGCAGATCCCATTCCAGCTGAGGTCATGCCCTCGTCTCCATATCGCCCACACTCTGTGGCGATGGTGAGGGGACCTTGGCAATCTGTGGCCCATCCCCTGTACAGGAAGGAACTGCAGATGCTGGTTCACACTGCAGATAGACACAGAAATGCTGGAGTAACTCAGCGGGACAAGCAGAGAAGGCACTGAAGAAGAGTCTGAAGAAAGTTCTCCCCTTCCTCCGTAGGCCGAGCTGAGACAGTTTCGGCTGGGAAGAAACTGTCTGTCAATGTCTCCCCGGCTGTTATCAGGCAACAATATCACCCCGCCACAACCAGAGAGCAGCGCTGAACTACTATCTACCTCATTCCCGACCCTCGGACTATCCCTGACCGGACTTTGCGGGCTTTACCTTGCACTAAACGTTATTCCCTTATCATGTATCTGTACACTGTAAATGGCTCGGTTGTGATCATGTGTTGTCTTTCCGCTGACTGGTTTAGATTTTTATTTTAGATTCAGAGATACAGCGCAGAAACAGGCCCTTCGGCCCACCGGGTCCGCCCCGCCCAGCGATCCCCGCACACTAGCACTATCCTGCACCCACTCGGAACAATTTTTACATTTGCCCAGCCAATTAACCTACAAACCTGCACATCTTTGGAGTGTGGGAGGAAACCGAAGATCTCGGAGAAAACCCACGCAGGTCACGGGGAGAACGTACAAACTCCGTACAGACGGCGCCCGTAGTCAGGATCAAAACTGGTTAGCACGCAACAAAAAGCTTTTCACTGTACCACGGTACACCTGACAGTAAACTACACTGAACTGAGCTCGCCAGTCTGAGCACAACACGGGTCCTCAACACCACAAGCCCACGAGGGAGAAACAAAGAACTGCAGATGCTGGTTTACACCAATGAAAGACACAAAGTGCTGGAGTAACTCAGCGGCTCAGACAGCATCTCTGGAGAATGTGGATGGGCAACGTTTCAGGTCGGGACCTTTCTTCAGACTGCCAATTAACTGCACGAATTGGCGTCAAAGGCATCACAGTTCCAAAACCAGGTGAGTTTTGTGTCTCTGCTCTCCCCGCAGTACCGGCTCCCAGCAGCAGGTGGGGGTGCTGCGCCGTCAAACTGCACCGTGCTCTGGACAGCTCGCCATCGCCATCGTCTGGTTACAAGCATTACAACTGTCCCGGACTGACACCTGAAAGACCCATCTCAGATCATTAGACAGGAACAGAATGAGATCATTCGGTCCATTAAGTCTGCTTGGATGAAGGGGTTAAAAGCACCATTAGCAAATTTGCAGATGATACAAAGCTGGGTGGCAGTGTGAACTGTGAGGAAGATGCTATGAGGTTGCAGCGTGACTTGGACAGGTTGTGTGAGTGGGCGGATGCATGGCAGATGCAATTTAATGTGGATAAGTGTGAAGTTATCCACTTTGGTGGTAAGACTAGGAAGGCAGATTATTATCTGAATGGTGTCAGGTTAGGAAAAGGGGACGTACAACGAGATCTGGGTGTCCTAGTGCATCATTCACTGAAAGGAAGCATGCAGGTACAGCAGGCAGTGAAGAAAGCCAATGGAATGTTGGCCTTCATAACAAGAGGAGTTGAGTATAGGAACAAAGAGGTCCATCTGCGGTTGTACAGGGCCCTAGTGAGACCGCACCTGGAATACTGTGTGCAGTTTTGGTCTCCAAATTTGAGGAAGGATATTCTTGCTATTGAGGGCGTGCAGCGTAGGTTTACTAGGTTAATTCCCGGAATGGCGGGACTATCATATGTTGAAAGACTAGGCTTGTATACACTGGAATTTATGATTATTAAGGGGTTGGACACGTTAGAGGCAGGAAACATGTTCCCAATGTTGGGGGAGTCCAGGACAAGGGGCCACAGTTTAAGAATAAGGGGTAGGCCATTTAGAACTGAGATGAGGAAAAACTTTTTCGGTCGGAGAGTTGTGAATCTGTGGAATTCTCTGCCTCAGAAGGCAGTGGAGGCCAATTCTCTGAATGCATTCAAGAGAGAGCTAGATAGAGCTCTTAAAGATAGCGGAGTCAGGAGGTATGGGGAGAAGGCAGGAACGGGGTACTGATTGAGAATGATCAGCCATGAATGGCGGTGCTGGCTCGAAGGGCCAAATGGCCTCCTCCTGCACCTGTTGTCTATTGTCTATTGTCTACACGTTATGGGGAGAAGGCAGGAGAATGGGGTTGGGAGGGAAAGATGGTTCAGGCATGATTGAATGGTGGAGTAGACTCGATGGGCCGAATGGCCTGATTCTGCTCCAATGACTCGTGGACCTGCACCAGCGGAAGCGGTTAGTGGTTGTTGACGGTGGAGAGCTCAAACATTCCTGGAGGCTGAGGGAAGTGTGAGAGTAAAAAGGCTTTGCAGATGTTGAGCAAGGCACCGCAGGGAAAGGCAGGCGCTGTGGTCGGGGCTGGGACCAGTGGTCACGTCTCGACACATTCCACGGCGCCACAGAGCGAGCTGGCCTCACTGGGAGAGTGGCCGCTGGTGTGAACGCAACCCACGCCAGGTCAGCCTTCAGTCTGAACTCTTCCCAGCACCGCCCCAGCGGACAAACCCTCCCGTGTGTCCTCTCTGGGTGCCGCCGTGAGCAGTCCAGTCACTCCCCCACCTCTGTCAGGTATGTAGGAAAATAACTGCAGATGCTGGCACAAATCGAAGGGATCACAAAATGCTGGAGTAACTCAGCGGGTCAGGCAGCATCTCAGGAAAGAGGGAATGGGAGACGTTTCGGGTCGAGACCCTTCTTCAGATTGAAGACTCTCCTAGATGCTGCCTGACCTGCTGAGTTACTCCAGCATTTTGTGACCCCACTTCTGTCACCTCCCTCTCCATCACATCTGAAATTGCGAAACCCTGGAACATTCAGCTGCTACGCCTGTCCCTCTCGCAACCAGGTCCCGCTAACTGTTTCTAATATGTGTATGTATGTATGTATCTAATATGTGTATGCATCTAATATGTGTATGCATGTATGTATATATATAAACACACGTATACGTATATATATGCACATCTATGTATATACACGACCAAGTCGACCCGTTGGGCCCAAACCTCTCCTGCATTGGTGCAGCACCCTCTCCTCTCCTCCCCCCTCCCTCCACTCCCCCCTCCCTCCTCGCTCCACATCCCCCTCCCTCCCTCCACTCCCCCTCCTCCCTCCACTCCCCGTCCCTCCTCGCTCCACTCCCCCTCCCTCCCCTCCCACTCCACCCCTCCCTCCCCCTCAACCCCCCTTATCCTCCCTCCCCCCCTCCCTCCCGCTCTCCAGTCTCTCCCTAGGAGATAAATTTAAACTTTAAAATGTGAATAACTTAAAAAATATAACACCGATTTCAATGAAACTTCTTCCATTGGCACCAAAGGGACAACGGTGAATAAGGTGGGCCTAAACATTGTCACGCTATCGTGTACCATTTTGGCTGTAGTTCAGGAACAAACAAACAAACAAACAAACAAACGTGAGTTTTAGTATATACTAGACCAAGTGGGGCCCGTTCCTCGTAGGGTTTCCATTGCGACCTGGGGAAATCACGTTTTTCCTTTAAAATAAATTGTCTGTTAAAAAACTAATTTAAAAATCTCAATGGGGTGGGGAGAGGAGGGGTGGGTGAGGAGGGGGGAATGGTGTGGGGGAGGGGAAAGGGGACAGGGAGCCACTGACACCGTCCTGCCAACTTCTTTCTCCTTCACTGTGGTGCCGTGCTCCTCCAGGGGAGGGGGATCGCAATTAAAGGCGGTACAGGGAAGGGGAGAGGGTGTGACCGAGGAGCCTTGGACGCAAAGCCTCTCCTGTATTGGTGCAGCAGCCTCAACCCCCTACTCAATCCCCCTTATCCCCCCCCTCCCTACCCCCAACTCTCCCATCTTCCCTGACCCCCACTGTTCCCTTCTCCCCCACCACAACCCCTCCTCCCCCCCACCCCTACGCTCCCCTTCCCCCCACCCCTCCTACCCATCCCCACTCTTCCCTCCTACCCACCCACCCAGCCCGCCTCCCCAGTCTCTCTCCCTCCCACCCCCACTCACTCTCCTCCACCCCTCCATTCCCCCCCACCCCCCTTTCCACCACTCTCCCCTCCCCCCCACTCACTCCTCCCCAACCCCTCACTCCCCAGCCACCCTTTCCCCCCACTCTCTCCTCCCCCACCTACGTATCCCCCACATTCTCCTCCCCCAGCCCCACGCTCACTATCGCCCACCCCCCCCTCTCATCCACCACGCCTCCCCACCTTCATCCCCTCCCACCCCTACCCTCCCCTCCACCCACCCCACCCGCATTCTCATTGTCCCCCTCCCCCCACCCCCTCTCCCATCTTCCCCAACCACTCTCCCCTGACCCCACTGTCCCTCTTCCCCCACCACCACCCCCCTTTCCCCCACACCCCGTCTCCCCCCCACCCTCCCCCTTTCAATCTCACTGTTCCCTTCCCCCCCACCCACCTTCCCCCCTTTTCCCTCCCACCCCCATTCTCTCTTCCCCTCACCACCACCCCCTCCCCGTCCCACCCCCACTCTCTGCCCCTCCCAACCTTCCCCACCCCCTCTTCCCTGACCCCCACTGTCCCCCTTCCCCCTCCCCCCACCCCTCCTCCTCCTCCTCACCCGCACTCTGCCCTCCTCCCCAGTCCCACTCTCCCTCCCACCCCCACTCCCCCCACCCCCCTTTCCTCCACTCCTCCCCCCACCCCCTCATTCTCTTCTCTCCTCCCCCAACCGCACTCTCCCCCACCCCCCCTTTTCCCACCACCCCCCCTTTCCCCACCAACCCCCCTTTCCCCACCACCACCCCTTTCCACACCACCACCCCTTTCCACCACTCTCTCCTCCCCCAGCCCGACTCTCCTCCACCCCGCTCCTCTCCTCCCCCCACCCTCACCCCCTCCACTCCACCCACTCGCCCCACCCCCATTCACACTGTTCCCCTGCCCCCCACCTCTTCCCCACCCCCTCTCTTCCCCCCCACCACCACACCCCCTTGCCCCCACACCCCTCTCTCCTCCCCCCCCACTCTTCCCAGACCAACCCTGTCCCCTACCACCCCCACTCTCTTCCCCCTCCCCCACTGTCCCCCTCCCCAGTCCCACTCTCCCTCTCACCCCCACTCTCGGCTCTCCCACCCTCCCCCTCTCCCCTAACCCACACTGTCCCCCTTGCCACCAACCTCCACTCTCTCTTCCCCCTCCCCCCTCCCCTGTTGTCCCCCCCAGTCCCACCCTCCCTCTCACCCCCACTCTCTGCTCCCCCCACCCTCCCCCCATTCTCTCCTCCCCCCACACTCCCCCTCCCCGCCAATCTCTTCTCCACTCCCTCCAGCCCCACTCTCACCCACCCCCCCTCTCCTCCACCCCTCTTCCCCCCACCCTCCCCTCCACACTCGCCCCACCGCCATTCTCACTGTCCCCCCACACCCTCTCTCCTCTCCCAGTCTGCCCCTCCTCCCCTCCCTCCTCTCCACCCCCTCCTCCCCTTTCACTCTCACTGTCCCCTTCCCCCACCTTCTCCCTCTTCCCCAACCACCCCCACTGACCCCCCTCCCCAGTCCCACTCTCCCCCTCCCCCCACTCTCTCCTCACCCACCCCCCCCTTTCCCCCACTCTCTCCTCCCCCCACCCTCACACCCCTCCCACCCCCACCCTTCCCTCCACCCACTCGGCCCCCACGTCCACTCCCCTCCGTGGAGCCGTTGGCGGCGAAAGGCACTTACCGATCGTGCAGGGAGGAGGAGGGAGCTCCGGACTACTGGAGTCGGGCGGCGGAGGTGGGACTACTCGAGGCGGGCCGGCGGGTCTGGGAGAGTGGGGAGGGGGGGGAGAGAGGAGAGAGACGCGGCGGGAGGCCCGCACAAGATGGCGGAGCGTGAGGAGAGCGGCCGCCATCTTTGTGAAGTCGCGACGGGGCCGTCGGTGGCAGCGGCCGCTGAAGGAGGAGGAGGAGGAGGAGAAGCTGCCCGCTGCGCTGCGGCTTGTGTGCGGTAACGGTGCGGGACGCGGGGCGCTGGGCCCGGGCGGGAGGGGGGGAGGGGGGACTCGAGGACGCCGTGCGTGTTGAAGCTGCCCTCTGCGATGATGGAGCCGGTCCTCAACCAGCGGCAGCAGCAGCAGCAGCAGCAGCGCGCGGTGGGGCTGTCGGCGACGGCAGTTGGTGGAGACCGCGTCATCAAGCGGCAGTTGGTGGAGACCGCGTCATCAAGCGGCAGTTGGTGGAGACCGCGTCATCAAGCGGCAGCAGCAGCAGCGCGCGGTGGGCTGTCGGCGACGGCAGTTGGTGGAGATCGCGTCATGAAGCGGCAGTTGGTGGAATCCGCGTCATCAAGCGGCAGCGGCAGCAGCAGCAGCGCGCGGTGGGCTGTCGGCGACGGCAGTTGGTGGAGACCGCGTCATCAAGCGGCAGTTGGTGGAGGACGCGTCATCAAGCGGCAGCAGCAGCAGCGCGCGGTGGGCTGTCAATAGACAACAGACAATAGGTGCAGGAGGAGGCCATTCAGCCCTTCGAGCCTGTACGCACCGCCATTCAATGCGATCATGGCTGATCACTCTCAATCAGTACCCCGTTCCTGCCTTCTCCCCATACCCCCTCACTCCGCTATCCTTAAGAGCTCTATCCAGCTCTCTCTTGAATGCATTCAGAGAACTGGCCTCCACTGCCTTCTGAGGCAGAGAATTCCACCCCTTCACCACTCTCTGACTGGAAAAGTTCTTCCTCATCTCCGTTCTAAATGGCCTACCCCTTATTCTTAAACTGTGTGGCCCCTGGTTCTGGACTCCCCCAACATTGGGAACATGTTTCCTGCCTCTAACGTGTCCAACCCCTTAATAATCTTATATGTTTCAATAAGATCCCCCCTCATCCTTCTAAATTCCAGTGTATACAAGCCTAGTCGCTCCAGCCTTTCAACATACGACAGTCCCGCCATTCCGGGAATTAACCTAGTGAACCTACGCTGCACGCCCTCCATAGCAAGAATATCCTTCCTCAAATTTGGAGACCAAAACTGCACACAGTACTCCAGGTGCGGTCTCACCAGGGCCCGGTACAACTGTAGAAGGACCTCTTTGCTCCTATACTCAACTCCTCTTGTTACGAAGGCCAACATTCCATTGGCTTTCTTCACTGCCTGCTGGACCTGCATGCTTCCTTTCAGTGACTGATGCACTAGGACACCCAGATCACGTTGAACATCCCCTCTTCCTAACTTGACACCATTCGGATAATAATCTGCCTTTCTATTCTTACTTCCAAAGTGAATAACCTCACACTTATCTACATTAAACTGCATCTGCCATGTATCCGCCCACTCACACAACCTGTCCAAGTCACCCTGCAGCCTTATTGCATCTTCCACACAATTCACACTACCCCCCAGCTTAGTATCATCTGCAAATTTGCTAATGGTACTTTTAATCCCTTCATCTAAGTCATTAATTTTAATCGTAAATAGCTGGGGTCCCAGCACCGAACCTTGCGGTACCCCACTGGTCACTGCCTGCCATTCCGAAAGGGACCCATTTATCCCCACTCTTTGCTTTCGGTCTGTCAACCAATTTTCTATCCATGTCAGTACCCTACCCCCAATACTATGTGCTCTAATTTTGCCCACTAATCTCCTTTGTGGGACCTTGTCGAAGGCTTTCTGAAAGTCGAGGTACACCACATCCACTGACTCTCCCCTGTCAATTTTCCTCGTTACATCCTCAAAAAATTCCAGTAGATTTGTCAAGCATGATTTCCCCTTCGTAAATCCATGCTGACTCGGAATGATCCCGTTACTGCTATCCAAATGCTCAGCAATTTCGTCTTTTATAATTGACTCCAGCATCTTCCCCACCACTGATGTCAGACTAACTGGTCTATAATTACCCGTTTTCCCTCTCCCTCCTTTCTTAAAAAGTGGGATAACATTTGCTATCCTCCAATCCACAGGAACTGATCCTGAATCTATAGAACATTGAAAAATGATCTCCAATGCTTCCACTATTTCTAGAGCCACCTCCTTAAGTACTCTGGGATGCAGACCATCAGGCCCTGGGGATTTATCAGCCTTCAGTCCCATAAGTCTACCCAAAACCATTTCCTGCCTAATGTGGATTTCCTTCAGTTCCTCCATCACCCTAGGTTCTCCGGCCCCTAGAACATTTGGGAGATTGTGTGTATCTTCCTCAGTGAAGACAGATCCAAAGTAACGGTTTAACTCGTCTGCCATTTCTTTGTTCCCCATAATAAATTCCCCTGCTTCTGTCTTCAAGGGACCCACGTTTGCCTTGACTATTTTTTTCCTCTTCACGTACCTAATAAAACATTTGCTATCCTCCTTTATATTATTGGCTAGTTTACCCTCGTACCTCATCTTTTCTCCCCGTATTGCTTTTTTAGTTAACTTTTGTTGCTCTTTAATGTGCGATAGATATATATAGGTATGTGTACGTGTGTGGATATACACACACACCCATATATACACGCACACATACACACATATATTTTAAGAAAATAACTGCAGATGCTGGTACAAATCGATTTATTCACAAAATGCTGGAGTAACTCAGCAAGTCAGGCAGCATCTCGGGAGAGAAGGAATGGGTGACGTTTCAGGTCGAGACCCTTCTTCAGACTGATGTCGGGGGTGGGACAAAGGAAGGATATAGGTGGAGACAGGAAGATAGAGGGAGATCTGGGAAGGAGGAGGGGAAGGGAGGGAAAGGGAGGGACAGAGGAGCTATCTGAAGTTGGAGAAGTCGACGTTCATACCACCGGGCCGCAAACTGCCCAGGCGAAATATGAGGTGCTGCTCCTCCAATTTCCGGCGGGCATCACTATGGCACTGGAGGAGGCCCATGACAGAGGTCAGACTGGGAATGGGAGGGGGAGTTAAAGTGCTGGGCCACCGGGAGATCAGTTGCGTTAATGCGGACCGAGCGCAGGTGTTCAGCGAAGCGATCGCCTAGCCTGCGCTTGGTTTCGCCGATATAAATAAGTTGACATCTAGAGCAGCGGATGCAATAGATGAGGTTGGAGGAGGTGCAGGTGAACCTCTGTCTCACCTGGAAAGACTGTTTGGGTCCTTTGATGGAGTTGAGGGGGGAGGTAAAGGGACAGGTGTTGCATCTCGTGCGGTTGCAAGGGAAAGTGCCCGGGGTTAGGGTGGTTTGGGTAGGAAGGGACGAGTGGACCAGGGAGTTGCGGAGGGAACGGTCTCTGCGGAACGCAGAGAGGGGAGGGGATGGGAAGATATGGCCAGTGGTGGGGTCCTGTTGTAGGTGACGGAAATGTTGGTGGATGATATGTTGGATCCGCTGGCTGGTGGGGTGGAAGGTGAGAACGAGGGGGATCCTGTCCTTGTTGCGAGTGGGGGGAGGGGGAGCAAGAGCGGAGCTGCGGGATGTAGAAGAGACCTTAGTGAGAGCCTCATCTATAATGGAGGAGGGGAAGCCCCGTTTTCTGAAAAACGAGGACATCTCGGAATCCCTAGTCTGAAACACCTCATCCCGGGCGCAGATGCGGCGTAGACGGAGGAATTGGGAGTAGGGGATAGACTTTTTGCAGGGGACCGGGTGGGAAGAAGTGTATACACACATATATTCACTGGAGCCCTGTCAACCGGGCGTTGAGAAGATTGTCCCAACTTTGGTAATGTTTACCTTTCTTTAGTTAAGAGATACAGGCCCTCCGGAAACAGGCCCTCCGGCCCACCGAGTACACGACGACCATCGATCGCCCGTTCACACATGTACAATGTCATTACACTTTCTCATCCACTCCCGACACACGAGGGGCAATTTACAGAGGGGCCGATTAACCTACAAACTTGTATCTCTAGAGTGCGGGGGAGGAAACCGGAGCAACCGGTGGAACCAGCACATTTCATGCGCAAACCCGTCTAACCACAAGTGTCTGTGTGTTTATAAAGCCAAGCACAAGACACATGACCTGTACAACCCCGTTTATTGTTAGCACAGAGATTCATTGCTGAAAATTACAAAACAAATCATGTAATCCTTGTTATTCGGTTCATTTGTCGATGTTATGTGGTGTCATCGTTCCAACAGTCCTGTAAATATATTCGCTCCCCCTAATAATCCCTTCCTCCAAAGGTTTTACTGTAACGTGTAAATAACACCTATCCATGTTCTCCACAGATGCTGCCTGACCCGCTGAGTTACTCCAGCACTCTGTGAAACGTCACCTATCCATGTTCTCCACAGATGCTGCCTGACCCGCTGAGTTACTCCAGCAGTCTGATTTCATTGGGATCGTCTCTCCAAACGGGGTGACACAGTACCAGGTGCCCAATACACACACTCTCAGCAGGGAAACAGGCCCTTTGGCCCACCTCGTCCATACCGACCACGATGTCCCATCTACACTAGTCCCACCTGTCCCCATGTGTCCCATAGCCCTCTGAACCTTTCCTACCCATGCACCTGTCTAAATGTTTTTAAATATTGTTACATTTCGCCTGCTGCCTGCCCTGTCCGACCAATTGAGTTTTGTGTTACTGCTCTCCCCGCAGTGTTGGCCTTCATAACAAGAGGAGTTGAGTATAGGAGCAAAGAGGTCCTTCTGCAGTTGTTCAGGGCCCTAGTGAGACCGCACCTGGAGTACTGTGTGCAGTTTTGGACTCCAAATTTGAGGAAAGATATTCTTGCTATTGAGGGCGTGCAGCGTAGGTTTACTAGGTTAATTTTCGGAATGGCGGGACTGTCATATGTTGAAAGACTGGAGCGACTGGGCTTGTATACCCTGGAATTTAGAAGGATGAGGGGGGGATCTTATCGAAACATACAAGATTATTACGGGGTTGGGCACGTTAGAGGTAGGAAACATGTTCCCAATGTTGGGGGAGTCCAGAACCAGGGGCCACACAGTTTAAGAATAAGGGGTAGGCCATTTAGAACGGACACGAGGAAAATCTTTTTCAGTCAGAGGGTGGTGAATCTGTGGAATTCTCTGCCTCAGAAGGCAGTGGAAGCCAGTTCTCTGAATGCATTCAAGAGAGAGCTAGATGGAGCTCGTAAGGATAGCGGAGTCAGGGGGTATGGGGAGAAGGCAGGAACGGGGTACTGATTATGAATGATCAGCCATGATCACATTGAATGGCGTAGCTGGCTGGAAGGGCCGAATGGCCTCCTCCTGCACCTGTTGTCTGTTGGAATTTGGGGGTTAAATGGGAGCCGTTCAGCGCCGACCTGTTGTCCACCGGGTTTCTGCCCCACAGCCCCTGAGCCCCGCTCCTGACGCCGGTCCCGGGACCCCACCCTTTTACACACCCGGAGCGGAACCGGAGCAGATTGTCATCCACTCGTCTTCCTCCCAAGGCCTAAAGAAAGGATAAAGTTTCTCCGTGAATTTGTTCCCAGTGAAGGTGTGGAGATGGGACTTGGTGCCCGCGTCGTAAAATGAAACTGTCCCGGACTGGTAACTGAGATAAACTCCCACCCTCCGGGGATGGGACGGGCGGGGAGACGGGATGGAGGGGAGGTGACTGCCTCAAACTCGTCATCCACCGCCCCCGCCTGATGCTCCAGACTCCAGTCTCCGGGGTCAGTGTGACCCGTCCCATCCTCTCCACAGACTCTGCGGCGACTCCCAGACTCCAGCCCTCACTCCCCGCCACCTCCACCTCCCAGTAATGTCTCCCCGATGTGAATCCCTCCGATCCCAGCACACACGGCCAGTCTGTAAACCTCTTCCCGGTGTCAGGGAGACTCCTCTCTGTCCGGGCCCGTCTCACCCTCTTCCGATCCTCAGACACCTCGAGCTGCGCATGCGCTGTTTCCACATCCAGGGTGACGGAGACTGGGGGGAGAAGCAGAGAATCAGAGAGTCCCCGGGGGGGGGGGGGTCGGGGGGAGACTCGGGCAGCGCGGCCCCGGGACCGGGGGAGAGGCCGCTCGGCCTCGGGCACAGGCGGGCGGACAACTGGACGATATCCCGGGGATTTCCCGCCCCCCCCGCCAACATCCCACGGACAAAAACATGTTTCCCGGCGTTTCCTAATCGGGGCGGAACCGGGTGAACGGTGAGAAATAAAAACAAACTGCTGGAGGAAGTCCGCGGGTCAGGCAGCACATGTGTAAGGAAATGACAGAACACGTTCAGGTCGGGACGCTGCTTCATTCTCATGCTCCCCTCTGCTCCCCCGGGACACAGAGGTGCAGCAAAATACTCGTAACATACATATATGTGCGTGTATTAGAGTGTGTGTGTGTGCGTGAGTGTGCGTTTGTACATATGCACAGTCACACATACACAAACATATACACACACGCACAATCAAACACATTCACACACCTACATACACAGACACAAACATATACACACGCACACTCATTCACACACACACGTACATAGACACACAAACACACACACAAACACGCACATATAGACACACACACACACACACACATATACAAACATATACACACACGCACACTCATAAACACATTCACACAGCAGTGTAAGAAAATAACTGCAGATGCTGGTACAAATCGAAGGTATTTATTCACAAAATGCTGGAGTAACTCAGCAGGTCAGGCAGCATCTCGGGAGAGAAGGAATGGGTGACGTTTCGGGTCGAGACCCTTCTTCAGTCTGACCTGCTGAGTTACTCCAGCATTTTGTGAAATAAACACATTCACACACACACATACACAGACACACAAACAAATACACACGCACACTTATTCACAGACTCACACACATACACAGACACACACACACATACATAGACACACACACAAACACACATACAGACACACATACATACACTCACACACGTATGCACACATCCACACACACACTTATGCACACACACACAGATGCATAGACACACATATGCACAGACACGCACACATACACACTCACACTGATGGATATTCACTTTCCAAGCCAAAGGCTTGTTCACTCCTTAGGTCCAAATGCTTTTTGCTAAACTCAGATTTTTAGCACAGTAACTGGGTTCAAGATGTTTGTTGTTCAGTGAGTTAGGAATCTAATCATAGAAACAGAAAATTTAATTCAGCCCATCGAGCCAGCACCGCCATTCAATATGATCATGGCTGTTCATCCAGAATCTGTACCCCGTTCCTGCTTTCTCCCCATGTCCCTTGATTCCGTTAGCCCTCAGAGCTCTATCTAACTCTCTCTTGAAAACATCCAGTGAATTGGCCTCCACTGCCTTCTGTGGCAGAGAATTCCACAGATTCACAACTCTCTGGGTGAAAATGTTTTTGCTTATCTCAGTTCCAAATGGCCGACCCCCTTATTCTTATAATGTAACACCTGGTTCTGGACTCCCCAACATGCGGAACATTTTTTCTGCATCTAGCCTGTCCAATCCCTTAAGAATTGTATATGTTTCTATAAGATCCCCATCTTATCCTTTTAAATTCCAGTGAATACAAGCCTAGTCGACCCATTCTTCCGACCCAGCGCGGGGCTTTGTTCACCCAGAGGCCCAGAAGCGGTTGGAGCAGCGTCCGGGCGGTAGGTTTAAAAACCCAGCGCGGGGCTTTGTTCACCCAGAGGCCCAGAAGTGGTTGGAGGCGGTTGGAGATAAAAACGTTCCCTCACACTTCAAAAGAAGTGTTCTGGAGGAAGCCGCTGATTGGTGGAAGCGGACTAGAGGAAGCAGCTTTTTGTTCGTACTTTTAGTTAAGGGTTCAGTGAGTTAAGGGTTCAGTGAGTTCAGGGTTCAGTGAGTTCAGGGTTCAGTGAGTTAAGGGTTCAGTGCTTTTTAGTAAAGATACAGTTTAAAGGATTAAGAGGGATTTGATTTAATTTGGGGGTAAGACATGTCAGATGAGATCGGCCCCGTGGATTGCTCATCCTGCAACATGTGGGAGATCAGGGATATTGTCGGTGTCCCTGATGACTACGTGTGCAGGAAGTGTGTCCAGCTGCAGCTCCTGGCAAACCGCATTGAACGGTTGGAGCTGCGGTTGGACTCATACTGGAGCATCCACGATGCTGAGAAGGTTGTGGATAGCACGTATAGTGAGTTGGCCACACCACAGGTAAAAGATAAGCGAACAGAAAGGAAACGGGTGGCTACTAGGCAGCGTAGCAGTAGGCAGGTAGTGCAGGAGTCCCCTGCGGTCATCTCCCTCCTAAACAGATATACCATGTTGGATACTGTTGGGGGAGATGGCTCACCAGGGGAAGGCAGCAGCAGCCAAGTTCATGGCACCGTGGGTGGCTCTGCGGCAAAAGAGGGGAGGAAAAAGAGTGGAAGGGCTATAGTGATAGGGGATTCAATTGTAAGGGGAATAGATAGGCGTTTCTGCGGCCGCAAACGAGACTCCAGGATGGTATGTTGCCTCCCTGGTGCAAGGGTCAGGGATATCTCTGAGCGGCTGCAGGACATTCTGAAGGGGGAGGGTGAGCAGCCAGTTGTCGTGGTGCACGTTGGCACCAACGATTTAGGTAAAAAACGGGATGAGGTCCTACAAGGTGAATTTAGAGAGCTAGGAGATAAACTAAAAAGTAGGACCTCAAAGGTAATAATCTCTGGATTACTACCAGTGCCGCATGCTAGTCAGAGTAGGAATAGGAGGATATTTCAGATGAATACGTGGCTTGAAAAATGGTGCAAGGGGGAGGGATTCAATGTTTTAGGACATTGGAACCAGTTCTGGGAGAGGTGGGACCAGTACAAACAGGACGGTCTGCACCTGAGCTGGAATGGAACCAATGTCCTAGGGGGAGTGTTTGCTAGTGCTGTCGGGGAGGATTTAAACTAATGTGGCAGGGGGATGGGAGCAGGAGCAGAGAGACAGAGGGGTGTAAAATGAGGGTAGAAGCAACAGGTAGCAAGGTGAAAAGTAAAAGTGGTAGGCAGACAAATCCAGGGCAAAAATCAAAAAGGGCCACTTTTCAACATAATTGTATAAGCGGTAAGAGAGTTGTAAAAACAAGCCTGAAGGCTTTGTGTCTCAATGCAAGGAGTATACGTAATAAGGTGGATGAATTAAATGTGGAGATAGTTATTAATGATTATGATATAGTTGGGATTACGGAGACATGGCTCCAGGATGACCAAGGCTGGGAGCTCAACATCCAGGGATATTCTATATTCAGATGGGATAGACAGAAAGGAAAAGGAGGTGGGGTAGCGTTACTGGTTAGAGAGGAGATTAAAGCAGTGGAAAGGAAGGACATTAGCTTGGAGGAAGTGGAATCGATATGGGTAGAGCTACGAAACACTAAGGGGCAGAAAACGCTAGTGGGAGTTGTGTACAGGCCACCTAACAGCAGTAGTGAGGTTGGGGATGGCATCAAGCAGGAAATTAGAAATGCATGCACTAAAGGTGCAGCAGTTATAATGGGTGACTTCAATCTACATATAGATTGGGTGAACCAAACTGGCAGGGGTGCTGAGGAAGAGGATTTCTTGGAATGTTTGAGAGATGGTTTTCTAAACCAACATGTCGAGGAACCAACGAGAGAACAGGCCATTCTAGACTGGGTATTGAGTAATGAGGAAGGGTTAGTTAGCAGTCTTGTTGTGCGAGGCCCCTTGGGCAAGAGTGATCATAATATGGTAGAGTTCTTCATTAGGATAGAGAGTGACAAAGTCGATACAGAAACAAGTGTTCTGAACTTAAAGAAAGGTAACTTTGAGGGTATGAGGCGTGAATTGTCCAAGATAGACTGGCGATTGATGCTGAAAGGGTTGACGGTGGACATGCAATGGAAGGCATTTAAAGGTCGCATGGATGAACTACAACAAGTGTTCATCCCAGTTTGGCAAAAGAACAAACCAGGAAAGGTAGTGCATCCGTGGCTAACAAGGGAAATCAAGGATAGTATTAAAACAAAAGATGAAGCATACAGATTAGCCAGAAAAAGTAGCATACCAGAGGACTGGGAGAAATTCAGAGTCCAGCAGAGGAGGACAAAGGGCTTAATTAGGAAAGGGAAAATAGACTATGAGGGAAAACTGGCAAGGAACATAGAAACAGACTGCAAAAGCTTTTATAGATATGTCAAGAGAAAAAGATTAGTTAAGGCAAATGTAGGTCCCTTGCAGTCGGAAACAGGTGAATTGATCATAGGGAACAAGGAGATGGCAGACCAATTGAACAAATACTTTGGTTCTGTCTTCACTAAGGAAGACATAAACTGTCTGCCGGAAATAGCGGGGGACCGGTGGTCTAATGAGATGCAGGAACTGAGGGAAATCCAGGTTAGTCGGGAAGTGGTGTTAGGTAAATTAAATGGATTAAAGGCAGATAAATCCCCAGGGCCAGATAGGCTGCATCCCAGAGTGCTTAAGGAAGTAGCCTCAGAAATAGTGGATGCATTAGTGATAATTTTTCAAAACTCTTTAGATTCTGGAGTAGTTCCTGAGGACTGGAGGGTAGCTAATGTAATCCCACTTTTTAAAAAGGGAGGGAGAGAGAAAACGGGGAATTATAGACCAGTTAGCCTAACATCGGTAGTGGGGAAAATGCTAGAGTCAGTTATTAAAGATGTGATAGCATCACATTTGGAAAGTGATGAAATAATCGGACAAAGTCAGCATGGATTTACCAAAGGCAAATCATGTCTGACGAATCTTATAGAATTTTTCGAGGATGTAACTAGTAGAGTGGATAAGGGAGAACCAGTCGATGTGTTATATCTGGACATTCAGAAGGCCTTCGACAAGGTCCCACATAGGAGATTGGTGTACAAACTTAAAGCACACGGTATTGAGGGTTCAGTTTTGAGGTGGATAGAAAATTGGTTGGCGGACAGGAAGCAAAGAGTAGGAATAAACGGGTCCTTTTCGGAATGGCAGGCAGTGACTAGTGGGGTACCGCAAGGCTCAGTGCTGGGACCCCAGATATTTACAGTGTATATTAATGATTTGGACGAGGGAATTGAATGCAACATCTCTAAGTTTGCGGATGACACGAAGCTGGGTGGCAGTGTTAGCTGTGAGGAGGATGCTAGGAGGCTGCAGAGTGACTTGGATAGATTAGGCGAGTGGGCAAATGCATGGCAGATGCAATATAATGTGGATAAATGTGAGGTTATCCACTTTGGCGGCAAGAACAGGAAAGCAGAGTATTACCTGAATGGTGACCGATTGGGAGAAGGGGAGATGCAACGTGACCTGGGTGTCATGGTGCACCAGTCATTGAAAGCAAGCATGCACGTGCAGCAGGCAGTGAAGAAAGCGAATTGTATGTTGGCATTCATAGCAAGAGGATTTGAGTTTAGGAGCAGGGAGGTTCTGCTGCAGTTGTACAGGGCCTTGGTGAGACCGCACCTGGAGTATTGTGTGCAGTTTTGGTCTCCTAACCTGAGGAAAGACGTTCTTGCCTTAGAGGGAGTACAGAGAAGGTTCACCAGATTAATCCCTGGGATGGCGGGACTTGCATATGAGGAAAGACTGGATAGACTGGGCTTGTACTCGCTGGAATTTAGAAGACTGAGGGGGGATCTTATAGAAACATATAAAATTCTTAAGGGGTTGGAGAGGCTAGATGCGGGAAGATTGTTCCCGATGTTGGGGGAGTCCAGAACCAGGGGTCACAGCTTAAGGATAAGGGGGAAGTCTTTTAGGACCGAGATGAGAAAACATTTCTTCACACAGAGAGTGGTGAGTCTGTGGAATTTTCTGCCACAGAAGGTAGTTGAGGCCAGTTCATTGGCTATATTTAAGAGGGAGTTAGATGTGGCCCTTTTTGCTAAAGGGATCAGGGGGTATGGAGAGAAGGCAGGTACGGGATACTGAGCTGGATGATCAGCCATGATCATATTGAATGGCGGTGCAGGCTCGAAGGGCCGAATGGCCTACTTCTGCACCTATTTTCTATGTTTCTATGTTTCTATCATATGTCAGTCCCGCCATCCCGGAAATAACCTGGTGAACCTACGCTGCACTCCCTCAATAGCAAGAATGTCCTTCCTCAAATTAGGAATCCTTCCTCATGCCAATACCCAGTCTATGACGTCTGCCCTCCAGTTGGTTACTCTACATATTGGCTTAGAAAACCATCCCGTATATATTCTATGAAATCCTCCTCCTCTGTGTTGTTACCAATTTAGTTGGCCCAAAATATATGTAGATTAAAGTCACCCATGACAACTGATGAACTGCTTGTTCCTCGGCTGCTCATTGGTATGTTATCCTCAATTGTTAGAATTATACTTGTGTTTTGGAAATCCTATGTAAACTATGACCACTGTTAAAATTACTCCTCAGAATTAAACGTGCTTCATTTAAAACTATAACTGTGTTTATTCTGCGTCGTTAGCTGGAAGTGACCGCGCCTTGTTTGGGAGGGACGACCCACGGCTGTGAATAGTGATTATTGACACCTAACCCCTTCAGCAGTGGGCACAGCAGTGAAATAAGTCAGTCTTTGAGATAAAGGTTGATGCAGTGTAACCCCCTTATAGCGAGAACACATGTAGGTGCTTATAACAGATAAGACTGAAAGACGACTTTAGTTTATGGTCTCAGACTGGTAATCTCAATATCATCACCACACGCACATACACATACACGCACACGCACACACACACTACACACACACATACACACACACACTACACACGCACAGAGACACGCACTCACACACGACACACACTACACACACACACACACACTACACACTCACACACACACACACGTACACACACACTCACTCATACACACACGCACACAGTCCCACACACACGCACTCACACATTACACATTCACACACTCACACACGCGCACACACACACACACACACACACAGTTACACACACACAGACACGCACAGCCACACAGACACAGACAAGCACTCACATACTACAACACACACACACACACTCACTCACACACCCACACTCACTCACGTACACACACACAGTCCCACACACACGCACTCACACACTACACACTCTCACACACACACACACAGGCACACAGTCACACACACACACACACAGACACTCTCACGCGCACTCACACACACACAGTCACACACACACAGACACTCTCACGCGCACTCACACACACACAGTCACACACACACACTCACACTCTACACTCACACACACACAGTCACACACAGACACGCACACCACACTCACGTAAACCAAGATCTTACCTTGGTGGCCACGTATCCTCTTCCACTCTGAAAACAGAAACAACAAACAAGACTGAAGAAAACTCGCTGGAATCTAATCTACTATTAATTTCATAGCAAAGAGCTTTAAATGTGTAGAGATGCTTCCCGTGGACCCACTGCGGTTTCACTACAAGCTGACCATGGTGATCATTTTGCTTCACATTGTTACCTACAGTCACTCTCCACCATATCTATCTCTGCGGTTTAGTAGGATATCGTGCCCACATTTCCTCACCAGTCCATCCCACAGTTAAAGCTCAGATATGTGGACACTGAGACCCGCTGATGGCAAATGCTGTTTTTGCCAGAGTTCAGCTGACCGGATTTTAAGGGATTCCCCAGGTTACACCAGCTGATGGAAACAAATTGACAGGTTTGGTCCGGAAATTCTGAGCCCCCCTCGGTCATGGCTGACCATGGGTGAGAGATGTGTGGTCGGATGCAAGCCTGGGCGATGTCACATGAAGGACAGGCTTTTGCCCATGCAGCACGTCCCCCCTCTCCACGTTGCTGATCGATCCAAAGGAACAGCAGGGCCATTACAGTTTGGCACCAGTGCCGTGGCAGGAGCTGCTAGCATGACGTTGTAGACAACGACAAACTGCCTTCGGGACTCTGGATTTTCTTGAGGTTTACTCCTGGAGCCTTTTCCGTGACTGAATACAACCACAAGGCAGTGGAGGTTTTAGACCAGGGTCTTCCCTCTGCTACATGGACTGCTTTCCCAGGCTGACCAGCCTCATCCGCCCGAGACGCGAGGGGGCAGGAGGGGGAGGGGGAGGGGGAAGGGGAGGGGGAGGGGGATGGGGAGGAGGGGTAGCGGGATGAGATAGAGAAGGGGGGAGAGAGAGAGAGAGAAATAGGCAAAAACATGGCAAACATGTACAGCACACCGATGCACACGCGCGCAGACATGTGCAACCTCATGCACTTGTGTGCATACAGTTCTATCGTCATCCCAGGATCAGGATGGAGAATAATCCGGTCACCTAACTTGTTTAGCTGAAAAACCTGTGAGATGCCCAGACTACAATGCAGCAGTGTGTGTGTGTGTGTGAGTGCGTTTGTGTGTGTGTGTGAGTGTGTGCGTGTGTATGTGTTTGTGTGTGTGTTTGTGTGAGTGTATTTGTGAGTGTGTGTGAGCGTGTGTGTGTGCGAGTATGATTGTGTGTGTGAATGTGTGTGTGTGAATGTGTGTGTGTGAATGTGTGTGTGAATGTGTCTGCGTGTGAATGCGTGTGCGTGTGAATGCGTGTGTGTGCGTGAGTGTGTGTGCGCGTGTGTGTGTGCGTGTGTTTGGTGGGGAGGGGTGAGGAACATACCTGACTGAACAAGGTGTGTCCATTGTCCTAAAAAGAAACAGGAAAGGTAAGGCATGAATAAAGTCCTTCAGAACACGCATCAGTGAACAAAGGCCCAGGTTTGCTTTAAGGACACATTCATAGCAAGGGGATTCGAGTATAGGAGCAGGGAGGTTCTGCTGCAGTTGTACAGGGCCTTGGTGAGACCACACCTGGAGTATTGTGTACAGTTTTGGTCTCCTAATCTGAGGAAAGACATTCTTGCCATAGAGGGAGTACAGAGAAGGTTCACCAGATTGATTCCTGGGATGGCAGGACTTTCATATGAAGAAAGACTGGATAGACTAGGCTTATTCTCGCTGGAATTTAGAAGACTGAGGGGGGATCTTATAGAAACATATAAAATTCTTAAGGGGTTGGAGAGGCTAGATGCAGGAAGATTGTTCCCGATGTTGGGGGAGTCCAGAACCAGGGGTCACAGTTTAAGGATAAGGGGGAAGTCTTTTAGGACCGAGATGAGAAAACATTTCTTCACACAGAGCGTGGTGAGTCTGTGGAATTCTCTGCCACATAAGGTAGTTGAGGCCAGTTCATTGGCTATATTTAAGAGGGAGTTAGATGCGGCCCTTGTGGCTAAAGGGATCAGGGGGTATGGAGAGAAGGCAGGTACAGGATACTGAGTTGGATGATCAGCCATGATCATATTGAATGGCGATGCGTACAGGCTCAAAGGGCCGAATGGCCTACTCCTGCGCCTATTTTCTATGTTTCTAAACATAGCACAAAAAGTAAGGAAATTTGTGTTTGGTAGATTATTTCTTTGTTGTAACAATGCTTCGTGGCAATAAATCTTATACCGTTGGAAAGCCTGTTTATTTCCCTTTTAAATGGTGCCACATTTGTAAGGAACATGCATTTGTGGGATGAGCAGCAGAGCTGAGTATATGGGTTGCGCCCATGAAAAATTTGCCAAATCTTCTCTGCCAATGCCAAACAGCTTATTCTACTGTTTCTATTGACTCTTGTTTTGAGCTTCTGGTACCCCCAGGTGCTGACAATCAGGTGCCTGATTGGCACCTGATTGGCAGCATCTGTGAGCATGGGCCCTGCTACAGTGGTCAGTAGGTGTCTGCTCCAAGAATCGGCATGTCACGTTTGACTGATCTGGATAGGGCCCGTGCGATAGGGCAATTTCAAGCTGGTGTTCCGCAAAACCAAGTTGCGGCATTATTTGGAGTGAGCCCTAGTACCATCTCCAAAGTGAAGGCCAAGTTCCATATAACGGGGGATGTCAGAGACAGGCCGCGAAGTGGGCGTCCCAAGAAGACAACACCCGAAGAAGACCGTTTCCTCACCCTGTCAGCACTTAGGAACCGTAGGCTGTCTTCTACAGATTTGCAGTCAAGGTTTGCAGGACGATATGGCCGACGGCTCTCTGCCCAGACAATTCGGAACAGACTGCACGCAGCCGATCTCTGGTCTCATAGGGCTGCCAGGAGGCCTGCCATGACTGCCATTCACCGTCAGGCCCGTTTGCGCTGGTGTCGGCAACACGTGCACTGGAACCTGAACATGTGGAGGAACGTTATGTTCAGCGATGAGTCCAGATTCTGCCCACGGCAGTTGGATCATAGGGTCAAAGTGTGGAGAAGACGTGGAGAACGCTATGCTGATTGCTGCATCGATAGAGTAACATCTTTTGGTGGAGGCAGTGTGATGGTGTGGGGCGGCATCTCCCTCACTGGAAAAATGAGGCTTGTCATCATTGGAGGCAATCTAAATGCAGAGAGATATCGAGATGAGATTCTGCAACCAGTGGCAATCCCATATCTCCATAGTCTGGGACCGAACTCTATCCTCCAAGATGACAATGCTCGCTCCCACAGAGCAGGGTTTCTCAGAGACTACCTCCAGAATTTGGGAATGGAGAGGATGGAATGGCCTGCCAGCAGTCCTGACCTCAACCCCATTGAACACTTGTGGGATCAGCTTGGGCGTGCTGTTCGTGCCAGAGTGACCAACACAACCACATTGGCTGACTTGCGACAAATGCTGGTTGAAGAATGGGATGCCATCCCACAACTTACAAAATGGCGGCACTGCCCTAGCAGCTGCCGCTCACCTGCGGTCCATTTGTCTTTGTGTTTTTGTTGGTTTTTTTTGGTCTTAATTGTAGTTGTGATGTGGTGTTTTTGTGTTTGTGTACTGTGTGTGTATGTGGGGGGGAGGGGGAAACTGTAAATATGTGTCCCTTCAGAACGGAGACCCGACCTTTGTTTTCTGGGCCGTGTCTCCGTTCCAGCTGCGGCCTACCATCGGCCCAACTCCTGGAGCTGGCGGCCTCCAGGGCTCTGGTTCGCAGAGCCCGCGGATCGGACTTACCACCACCGGAGCCGGCCGTCTTCGGAGGCTGCGGGAGCGGCTGCGACTGCGACTTGCCTTAGGCTCGGGCCGCGTGGATGCCGACATCGGGAGCTCCGGCAGCGGCAGCGGGTTCGCCCGCCCCGGATCACGGGGCTTGGGTCGCGGACATTTCACCGTCCGGCGCGGCCTAAGATGGCCGCGGGATATTTCTCTGCTGGGCGGGGGCTTCAATGTCGGGAGCCACGACCGCCCCGACGTGCAGCAACAGCGGCAGCAGCAGCGTGTTCGCCCGCCCCGGATCGGACTTATCATCGGCGGAGCCGGCCGTCTTCGGAGGCTGCGGGAGCGGCTGCGACGCGACGCGCCTTGGGCTTGGCCCGCTGTGGACCGTCCGGCGCGGCCTGCAACCACAACAACCTGACTGCGGGCAAGGACAGCAGGAGAAGGGAAAGACATTGTGGCCTTCCATCACAGTGAGGAGAGAGAGGACTGGAGGAGACTCACTGTGATGGATGTTTCTTTGATGGATGTTTCTTTTTTTTGTGTGTTTTTGGGGTTGGGTGGTTTGAGTGCCTGTTTGATGCTTTTGTTGTTGGACTGTGTTTTTGGGGGTTTTGGGGTGTGTGATTTGAATGCCTATTTAATGCTTCTATTGTTGGACTGTGTTTTGGGGGGTTTTTGGGGTTGGGTAATTTGGGTGCCTGTTTAGTGGTTTTATTGTTGGACTGTAGGTGATTGAATTAACATTTTGTTCAAGATGGCCGCGCCGTTGTTTTTGGCTGCCTGCCACTGTATGTTTCTTTTTTTTCCTAGTCAGATGTGCAGCACTTTGGTCAACGTGGGTTGTTTTTAAATGTGCTATACAAATAAATTGACTTGACTTGACTTGACTAACAGTGTGTGACCAGGCTGGTGACCAGCATGAGGAGGAGGTGCCAGGCTGTTGTGGCTGTATATGGTTCTTCCACACGCTACTGAGGCTCCTGTTTATTAAATGAATAAATTGTTAAATTGCCAATATGTCTTGTTTCTTGTTTCAAACAACACCGAACAAGAGTCAATGGCAGAATAAGCTGTTTGGCATTGGCAGAGAAGATTTGGCAGATTTTTCATGGGCGCAACCCACATACTCAGCTCTGCTGCTCATCCCACAAATGCATGTTCCTTACAAATGTGGCACCATTTAAAAGGGAAATAAACAGGCTTTCCAACGGTATAAGATTTATTGCCAAGAAGCATTGTTACAACAAAGAAATAATCTACCAAACACAAATTTCCTTACTTTTTGTGCTATGTTTATGTTATGGATTCGAGCAACAGATTAAAGGCACTAGCCTGGGTTTAACCTCCCACTGCGTGAATCCCTGCCTGTGTTGCCCTGCTGTGTCACGGTGTAGGTACACGCCACGCCATGACCTTACTCCACCAGGTGGGTGTCTCTGGTCCCCAATACACCTACTAACACAGCTATGGCCGAGTAGGGAAGTCACTGGGGAGGAGGATGTAAGTATGCTTGTCCCACGGCTGTACTCTGGTATTATTCCCATTGCTCTACCTGTTGGACGTATATGGCTTGATCTCATTCATGTATAATATGATGATTTAATGGGATAAAACACAGCCAAAATATTCTCACCGTGTCGGAGTACAAGGAGCAATAATAAACCAACGATAGACACAGAAAGCTGGAGTAACTCAGCGGGACAGACAGCATCTCTGGAGAGAAGAAAGTTTCGTGTCGAGACCCTTCTTCCTAATAATAAACCAACGATAGACACAGAAAGCTGGAGTAACTGGAGACCCTTCTTCCTAATAATAAACCAACGGCAGGATTAGGTTTAGGGATTTCGGTGTATTATTGTCACGTGTGATGAGGTACAGTGAACAGCTTTGTTTCGCATGCCATCCAATCAGATCAGATAATACGATGCATAAATACTTTCAAGTCCAACTCAAGTCCAATAGGTAGAGCAATGGGGGATATACAGAGTGGAGAATGTAGTTCCCAGCATTGTTCAAGTCCAATAGGTAGAGCAAAGGGGGAGATACAGAGTGCAGAATGTAGTTCCCAGCATTGTAGCGCATCAGTTCCACAGACAATGTCCAATGTCCGCAATGGGGTCGAGGTGAATCGGACTGTGCCCCAGCTTATGGAAGGGCCGTTCAGAAGGCTGATAACAGCGTGCAAGAAGCTGTACCCGAGTCTGGTGGTGCGCGCTTTCTAGCTTCTGTACCTTCTGTCAGACGGGTGCAGGAAAAAGAATGAACGACTGGGAGTGGGACAGGGACAAGTCTTTGATTATGTTGGCTGCTTTTCCGAGGCAGCGTGATGTGCAGATGGAGCCAATTGTGGGGAGTTTAATCTGTGTGATGGACAGGGCTACATCTACAATGTTGGGGAGTGTGGTGTGTGTGATGGACTGGGCTACATATACAATGTTGGGGAGTGGGGTGTGTGATGGACTGGGCTACATCTACAATGGTGGGGAGTGTGGTGTGTGTGGGCCACATCTACAATGGTGGGGAGTGTGGTGTGTGTGGGGGACTGGGCTACATCTACAATGGTGGGGAGTGGGGTGTGTGTGAATTACTGGGCTACATCTACATCTCTCAGCAATTTCTTGTGATCTCGGCTGGACATGCTGAATTTCCTCAGTCTCCTAAGCAAGTAGACATTGAGTGGCATCTTGGTTGTTGCTTCACTCTGCCTGGTCCACAACAGATCAGTGGGAATATTAACACCGAAATACATGAGGCTCACAACCACTTGCACTTCGCACCAGTGATGCTGATTGGGGCCTGTACTCCATTGGCATTACTGAAATTAACGCACAAACCCGCACGTCTTCGGGATGTGGAAGGAAACCGGAGGACACCGGTCACAGGGAGAACATGCAAACTCCACACAGACAGCACCCGGGGTCAGGATCGAACCCATGTCTCTGGCGCTGTGAGATATCAATTCTACCAGCAGCGCACTGTGTCGCCATTCCTTCTCTTTTGTGAATATTTCTATACTAAATTCTTACCAAGTTCTACGATGGATTTGCGCCGTTCCAGCTCTGGAAGGAGAAACCAGTGTTACATTGGAACAACGAGCATCAGAGACAATGAACATCAGAGTCAGGGGGCAATCCAAACAAGGATGGAAATAAGTGCAGCACAATGAGGGAAGTTCCACGTGCACACACAGATGTCACATCTGCCCGTTTACCCCATTACCCCACCTCCCGGGCCACTGATACTCTCTCCAGGCCCAGGGGCAGCAATTACCACTGGAAGGTCAGAGCCCGCGGAGAGTGCTCTGGTTTCCCACTGAACCTACACTGGGAATCAGGGATTTCCTGACCCGCATCTCACGCTGTTGTTTAACGCACCTTTAATGCGTCTGTTTTGTTTCACGTTCCAAAGAAACACAGCACCGTTGGCGGCAATGAGAAGACAAATGGTGAGGACCAGCGGCAGGACCCAGTCAGGATCCCCAGCAGGGAAGATCTCATCTGCAGAGTGAAGACAGTGAATCAGACAGTGACAGTGTCTGACACACACACACAACAGCTTCCCCCGCAACCTCCCGCCGTGACATCAGTGTATACTGGGGAAGCTGTTGTGTATGTGTGTCAGACATGTGTGTATTATAAATAAATAAATATATATATATATATTTATAAGTTTATGTATCAGCATACATACATACACACATATACAAACACACATACACACACACACATACAAATATTCACATACAAATACACATACATATACCTTTACATATACACACACACATATATATATATACCAGTTTATGTATCAGCATATATACTGTATATATCTGTAACAATATGTATCCTCACGTGGGCTACAAATTTAAGTTTTGATGTAATTCCCAAGGATGAATACTGGAGCGGGTGGGAGGAGCCAGCCACTTGGTCTAGATGATGCCCCAACATGGTCCATGCCGGACAACGCCACAGATTGTTGGTCTTCCCTTCCATGGGGTGGCAGCAGCGGTTTGCAATGTGGTGCATCCCGACACGCACACGTGGAACCTCGCTCTCCCAGCGGGCAGAGCAGCGACTGGATGGAGGTTTACAGTGACGGGCAATTAGATACTCATGGGTTACCCTTGTAGACGTGGACAGAGAGCCTTCAATTCGGGGTAGTCATGAAAAGACAACGTTGGAGGTGACGCTTCTGTTTATACCGCGTCCCCACAACTATTCAGATCAAAGCTTCATCTACATTCACAGTCTTGTGATTCACTCAGACACTGGTGTCAGGGTGATTCAAGTGAACCCAACCCAATGGAACAGATCCCTCTTCCCCCCGCACTGGGACCACTGCCTGACGACTTGGAGCCCATTTCCCCCACAATGATTGTGGACCCCTATGGTAACTGCATGACCCCATTCGCCCGGTGCCAATTTCCACATGTCTCGGGTAGTCATCCAGACACCGTTCCCTTCACGGTTCTGCTTTGTAATCGGACCATGACGGCTCCATCAGTAGAACCTTCATCCCAGTCCTAGCGGCGTCAATGGTTCCCATGTGGTCAATGTGACAGGGCCGTGCGTGACAATGTTCTGGCAGTCCTCATGGTTTGTCCATTTAAGACCTTTCAGGAGAGCGTCATGGATTTAAAAGAGTTTGTGTCGATGTCCAACCTGTTTGGACAAGTTGTGGACTCAGTTGGCCTTGCATGCAGATGAATGAAGGAATAAGTTTATTGGCCAAGTATGTGCACATACAAGGAATGTGCCTTGGTGCTCCCCTCACAAATGACAACACAAACAATAGACATTAGACAATAGACCATATGTGCTGGACGAGGCCATTCGGCCCTTCGAGCCAGCACCGCCATTCAATTTGATCATGGCTGAACATTCTCAATCAATACCCCGTTCCTGCCTTCTCCCCATACCCCCTGACTCCACTATCCTTAAGAGCTCTATCTAGCTCTCTCTTGAATGCATTCAGAGAATTGGCCTCCACTGCCTTCTGAGCAGAGAATTCCACAGATTTACAACTCTCTGACTGGAAAAGTTTTTCCTCATCTCATTTTTAAATGGCCTAACCCTTATTCTTAAATGGTGGCCCCTTGTTCTGGACTTCCCCAACATTAGGAACATGTTTCCTGCCTCTAACGTGTCCAAACCCTTAATAATCTTATACATTTCGATAAGATCTCCTCTCATCCTTCTGAATTCCAGTGTATACAAGCCTAGTCGATCCAGTCTTTCAACATACGACAGTCCCACCATTCCGGGAATTAACCTAGTAAACCTACGCTGCACGCCCTCAATAGCAAGAATATCCTTCCTCAAATTTGGAGACCAAAACTGCACACAGTACTCCAGGTGCGGTCTCACTAGGGCCCTGTACATCTGCAGAAGTACCTATTTGCTCCTGTACTCAACTCCTCTTGTTATGAAGGCCAACATTCAATTGGCTTTCTTCACTGCCTAACATACAGTTAACAATTAAGAATAAATTATGATGCAGATTTAAAAGGCAGTAAAGCAGCAGGATCGGCGCATGCAGTAAACATTCTTTAAAAATCAGTGATAATTTCCCCACAGAAGTGAGATGTTGCTGAACCGTCAGTGAGAAACATGTGAATACCCCAGTGAACATTCTGGGCAGTCGGGGTTTCAATGGGTTGTAAATCTCTTCATACTTCAATGATCAAACAGAAACGTTTACAAACCTGATATCTTAACAATTGCCTCATGTCGTATGTTCAACCATCTGTATCGAACAACACACTTGAACTTGTTCGTTGACTGCCTCGTTACTGTCACGTTGCTCTCCACATTTATAAGACCTTCCGTGTCTTCATGGTATCTTGTTTCAGCTTGTGGTAAAACCTGTCCATCCTCGCCGTTCCACACCATCTCTGGGCCAGGATACCATCCACCGGATTTACACACGAGCTGGATTCCATCTCCCTGGTATCCCAGCAACTGAATCCGGGGCTTACTCCCCAAACCTGCATCAGTGACAGATGTAGAAATAACAATAGTCAGGAAGAATAGCAACTTCGACCAGACAGCATTTTGTTCAAGGTGCCAAACCCTCTTGCAACAATACTTATACAATTTACAATTATTTCTAGTTCCAATGCAAAGTCTTTGAGCTGAAACATCAACTCTGCTTCTCTCTCCCCAGTCGCTGCTTGACCTGCTGAGTGTTTTCAGCATTTCTGTAAATAAATGCAGGTGGGGGTTACATGGTAAATGACTGGGCCCTGGAGAGTGTGGTGGAAAGGAGATCCTGACTACGGGTGCTGTCTGTTCGGAGTTTGCACGTTCTCCCCGTGACCTGCGTGGGTTTTCTCCGAGTTCTTCGGTTTCCTCCCACACTCCAATGACGTACAGGTTTGTAGATTAATTGGCTTGGTGTATGTGTAAATTGTCGATAGTGTGTATAAGATAGTGTTAATGTGCCAGCATCGCTGGTCGGTGTGGTGGGCCGAAGGGCCTGTTTCCGCGCTGTATCTCTAAATTAAACATTCCTTTAAAGTTAATAATATCAATGCATTTACTTACTCACCTTGAACTCGCAGTTGAGCTGGAGATGCTTCATTCTCAGTTCTGTCTGTAACTGAACATGTATATTTCCCTTCATCAAGCCTCCTTACGTTCATTATTCTGAGGGAAATGTTCCCTTTGGCCAGTTCATCTTTAAACAGTTGGGCCCTTGCTCTGTAATCCTGGTGTTGAGCGAGGGCGTCACTTTGTCCATGTCTGTACACGAGGACTGGCGAGGCCAGACCTGACTTCCTCCACTGCACCTCCATGTCGCTGGTCAATATATCTGCCACAAGCTGACACTCCAACACCGCATCTCCACCTACAGTGGCTGCAAAACCACCATCGCCCGGAACAATTACGGCAAATTCACCTGGGGATCAATGCAAATAATTGAAAACATAATTATTTAAGGAATCAATAATGTAAAAATAGAAAACAAAATTAACATCAGGAAAGTTGCATCGTTCTGTGCACACAAAGACCAACAGCATTTATTTCATGAGGGCTTGAATACAAAAACAGGGATGTAATGCTGAGGCTCTCGAGGGCACTGGTCAGGTCGCATTTGGAGAATTGTGAGCAATTTTGGGCACCATAACAGAGGAAGGATGAGCTAGCTCTGGAGAGAGTTCAGAAGTGGTATCTCAGAATGATCCCACGAACCAAGAGTTTGACGGCACAAGTTTAGAAGGAAAACGTAAAAACATACAAACATACAAAATAGGTGCAGGAAGAGGCCATTCTGCCCTTCGAGCCAGCACCGCCATTCATTGTGATCATGGCTGATCATACACAATCAGTAACCCGTGCCTGCCTTCTCCCCATATCCTTTGATCCCACTAGCCCCCAGAGCTCTATCTAACTCTCTTTTAAATCCATCCAGTGATTTGGCCTCCGCTGCCCTCTGTGGCAGGGAATTCCACAAATTCACAACCCTATGGGGGAAAAAGTTCCCTCTCACCAGAGTTTTAAATGGCCTCCCCTTTATTATTAGACTGTGACCCCTGATTCTGGGCTCCCCCAACATTGGGAACATTTTTCCTGAATCTAACTTGTCTAGTCCTTTTATAATTTTATATGTCTCTATAAGATCCCCTCTCATCCTTCTAAACTCCAGTAAATACAGGCCTTGTCTTTCCAATCTTTCCTCATATGACAGTCTCGCCATCCCACGGATTAACCTCATGAACCTGCATTGCACTGCCTCAATAGCAAGGGGGGGGGGCTCAGTGAATGGTGGAGTAGACTTGATGGGCGGAATGACCCTAATTCGCTCCTATCGCTTATGACTGGATGACCTTCTGAAGCCAGGATATTACCATTTTCACTGGCTGTTCACGATTTATTTTATATCTAAGGTTGGCGTCTCAACACCAATCCGCGTGGGGCACCACTACTTACATCTTCCCACCCAGGGAGACAAAATACATTAGTCCCCACTCTCTGCTTCCTGCTGACTTATACATGGCCTATACATCAGGAGGTGCAGATCCAGAGCCAGCAACATTATGGGGGACCCCTACCACCCCAGCAACGGACTGTTCCAGCTGCTACGGTCAGGCAAACGCCTCCGCTGTCACGCTGTGAAATCAGAGAGGATGAGTCGGAGTTTCTTCCCACAGGCCATCAGGACTGTTAACTCTCATATCACCAGGGACTAATTTAATTTACGGTATTAATTTATTTTTTGTGTTAAAAAAAAAATCTATTCTGTTTTGTAGTTTTAGCACAATCCGCAGGCGTTGCCACTTTCATTTCACTGCACATCTGCTATATGTATGTGACAAATAAAGTTGACTTGACTTGACTTGATTATCCATGAGAATGAGGTTGCCTCCTGCTCCTGCTCCTGCAGTCCCCATCGTCGCCCACAGAGGGAGCACGGACCTTGCACCTGATCGTATTAAGTGATGTGGACAAATGCATTAAAATGGGCGATTTTAAAATATGAATCTTCTGACTCCATGAAGCCCCCTCCATGAGATAAATAAATATCAATCAGACAAGATGTTGTGGTTATTACCGTGGACTGAGGTGAGGATCCCGTGCAGTAGCAACACAGCGCAGTGAAACAGTCCCATCCCAGCAGAGAGGTCAGTGCCTGAGGGAGAGGGGGAGAGAGAGGGAGAAGTGTTAGACCCGTGATGGGCGGGAAGCTGTGATCTCCCCCCCCCCCCTCCCCCTCCGTCCCCGCCGCCGGTGGTGTCCACCCCCCCCCCCCCCCCCCCCCCCACCCCCACTCACTGCTGACCGGGGGCTGAAAGGTCACACCTTGTGCCGGGTGGCCAATGACAACCGGTGGCCAAAGGGCTCCAGTCCCCGCACCGAGACCCCGGCTCCCTTTAGAATCTGCTCCTTGAGTCTCCTGTCACGGGGGTCGGGTCCGGGACGATCCTTCTCCCGGGAATTTCTTCAGTCACCCCGGCCATCAAACCTGTCAAAGGACAGAAATTGATTCTGAAGTCAAAAGATGTGGGAACAATAAAAATAATTGGGGGTGAGATGAGGGTAAATCAACTCATTTACGGAGTTGGGTGTCACTGACTGGGACATCTGTTATTCCCAGGTCGGCACTGTTCGGTTATATCCGAGGCCAGTGTGGGAAGCGAGAGGAGGAAAATAGACAATAGGTGCAGGAAGAGGCCATTCGGCCCGTCGAGCCAGCACCGCAATTCAATGTGATCATGGCTGATCATTCACAATCATTATCCCATTCCTGCCTTCTCCGGATATCCCCTGTCTCCGCTATCCTTAAGAGCTATATCTAGCTCTCTCTTGAATGCATTCAGAGAATTGGCCTCCACTACCTTCTGAGGCAGAGAATTCCACAGATTTGCAACTTTTTGACGGAAGAAGTTTTTCCTCATCTCCGTTCTAAATGGCCTACCCCTTATTCTTAAACTGTGGCCCCTTGTTCTGGACTCCCCCAACATCGGGAACATGTTTCCTACCTTTAACATGTCCAATCGCTTAATAATCTTATATGTTTCAATAAGATCCCCTCTCATCCTTCTAAATTCCAGTGAATACAAGCCCAGTCGCTCCAGTCTTTCAACGTACGACAGTCCCGCCATTCCGGGAATTAACCTAGTAAACCTACGCTGCATGCCCTCAATAGCAAGAATGTCCTTCCTCAAATTTGAAGACGAAAACTGCCACAGTACTCCAGGTGCGTCTCACCAGGGCCCTGTACACCCGCAGAAGGACCTCTTTGCTCCTATACATAAATCGTCTTGTCATACAGGCCAACATGCAATTAACTTTTTTCACTTTCTGCTGTACCCGCATGTTTACGTCCAGTGATTGATGAACAAGGACATGCAGACGCCATGGCTGAGATAAATGTCAACATTAGACACCAGTGAGGTGCTGGAACACTTGAAGTTACCCCTCAGATTCCGATTACATCTTTCCCCCTTCACCTTGAACCTATGTCCTCTGGTCCTCGATTCCCCGACTCTGGGACCGGGGTTCCACAGAGAAACCGCGCCGGGTTTGAGGGAGTGGGGTAAAGTTGGACGGGAAGGAGTGGGTTAGTGAGGAGGCAACCGCTGTAATGGCTGCAACAGTCGGAGTAAAGGTTCGTGTTTCAGCTGCCCACGCACAGCCCAGGAATGTGGGACAAACAAAAGTATTTAGTAACATGATCACACTCGCTCTCCTGTGTTGAAATATTTTGTTGTCTATAAAAAAAACCTGTTGATAGATTCACGGAGAGAAGCTCCATTGGAACACGCCCTTCGGCCCACTGAGTTTGTGATATCAGTAAACACACATGTTCACGAATCCGACCGCACTCATTAATGCTCCCACGTTGCCATCAACTGCCCACCGATCCCATCCCTCAGATTCATACAGGGTCGTTGTACAGCGGCCAATCTGCCGAGAGATCAGCTCGTCTTTTGGACGCGGAAGAACCCGGAGCACCCGGGGCAAATCCATGCGGTTCTGGGGAGAACGTGCAAACTCCACATAGGGAGCAGTGGAGGTTAGGCTGCAAGCTGGATCACTGCAACTGTGCGGCAGTGACTCTACTATCTGAGCCACTGAACTCCGGGTTCAGTTCAATTAACATGTTCCCAGCAGTAACACATTAACCTCCGTCTCAGCGCAGTTTGTTCCCGCGCTCGCTGCTCGGGACGCCACCGGCGCCACATAGTTTCAGAGAGTGTAGCAAGGAGTTCCCTTCTTGCCCATCGCGGCCACTTCGCGCCCGTCACAGACTGAACGTGGCCGCTGGGAATAAACAAATCCCGGTGACCGACCAGCTCTCCCGAGCGAGGACTCACCGACAGCCGCCTCCCTCCCTGACCCGCACCGCACCGGCTCCCGCTCTCTCCGCTCTCCCGACCGGCCAGACTCGCCGCTCCGGCCCCGACAACCAACCGAGGTCTCGGCCTGAGCCGCGCCCCGGGGGCAGTGGGCGGGGCCGGGCCGGGTGGATGCAGCGGGGTTTCACTATCACCCAATCCCGCTGTCAAACAGGGGAGTGAGTGACCACTGTGTCCCAGCGGCTCCGGCGCCCTCAGTTGTCCCGGAGCCCCGCTCACCTGATCAATCCCCGGCCGGGACCCTCCGCTTCCCCTCCCCGGCCGGGACCCTCCTCCGTGCCCGCTCCCTGTCCCCGCTCCCCGGGGGCCGAGTCTGTAACCGGCGCCCAGCGACAGCGCGGAGCAACCGGCGTCAGAGAGACCGCTTTCCTCAGCGTGGAATCACACAGGGAAACGGTGGCCGCCGTGGGAGAGAAATCGGCTCAAGTTGTCATGAAATGGACGCGATAAATGGGCGGGGAGGGGAATGGGGAACAAGGTTAAGAACAGTTTCTACCATCAGGCCATCAGGCTTCTGAACTCAGAAACACATTTCACATCATATATGTTGATTATTTTATTATTGTCTTTTTATCTTACTAATGTCTTTTTTTATCTTATTTATCCTTGGAATATTACTGCTGAGGTGACCCGTTGTCTTGTCAAATACATTTAATTCTACCGTTCACCCTGTGCCAACCTACAGATCACAAATTAAAAAAAAAATTTTTTTTAATTAAATTAAGTTAATTCAATTTAAATTAAAAATTAAATTAAATTAGGTGAGGAATTTGTGAAATCAGGAAAACCTGCGATCGTTCAGTGCCGGCCGGAATCTTGCACAACTCTGACCGAGTGGCTCAGTGTTCTGTTCAGTCCCATCTTATCAGCCGCTCCCCCCCCCCCCCCCCCCGCTCCACCCGCCCCTCACTCTGTCCTCCCCCTCGGACCTCTCTCAGTCCCGGGGCAGCGCTGCCCGAGTCTCCCCCCGACTCCCCGGGACTCTCTGATTCTCTCCCCAGTCTCCGTCACCCTGGATGTGGAAACAGCGGGTCCGCGTCTCGAGGTGTCTGAGGATCGGAAGAGGGTGAGACGGACCCGGACCCGGAGGAGTCTCCCTGACACCGGAAAGAGGTTTACAGTCAGTGCGTGTGTGCTGGGATCGGAGGGATTCACATCGGGGAGACATTACTGGGAGGTGGAGGTGGGGGGGAGTCGGGGCTGGAGTCTGGGAGTCGCCACAGTCTGTGGAGAGGGAGGGGGAGGTTGACCTGGGCATTTTGTCGGCTAAGTTGGGCCTTCCCCTGACTGTCGGAAGAAGGGTCCCCACCCAAAACATTACAATAAACAATAGACAATACGTGCAGGAGGAGGCCATTCGGCCCTTCGAGCCAGCACCGCCATTCAATGTGATCATGGCTGATCATTCTCAATCAGTACACCGTTCCTGCCTTCTCCCCATACCCCCTGACTCCGCTATCCTTAAGAGCTCTATCCAGCTCTCTCTTCAATGCATTCAGAGAATTGGCCTCCACTGCCTTCTGAGGCAGAGAATTCCACAGATTCACAACTCTCTGACTGAAAAAGTTTTTCCTCATCTCAGTTCTAAATGGCCTACCCCTTATTCTTAAACTGTGGCCCCTTGTTCTGGACTCCCCCAACATTGGGAACATGTTTCCTGCCTCTAACGTGTCCAACCCCTTAATAATCTTATACGTTTCGGTAAGATCCCTTCTCATCCTTCTAAATTCCCGTGCCCGGGCCTACAGTGGTCGCCGGGCCCACAGTGTTGGGGCCTACAGCGGCCCCGGGCCTAATACGGGACAAGGGCGGCTCCACATGGAACAAACCAACATGTCCCAATATAAGGGATGTCCCAGCTAATACAGGACAGTTGGCAACCCTAGTCCCAGCCTGACGTAAACTCTCCACCACACAGGCATATAATGCTCGGGCTTTCTAGGCCACTGTGTGTGAAGGAACTGTAAATGCGGGTTTAGACACAAAAAGTTGGAGAAACTCAGCGGGACAGACAGCATCTCTGGAGAGAAGGAATGGGTGAAGGGCATCGAGCCTAAACGTCGCCCATTCCTTCTCTCCACAGATGCTGCCTGACCCACTGAGTTACTCCAGCACTCTGTGAAATGTCACTTATCCATGTTCTCCACAGATGCTGCCTGACCCGCTGAGTTACTCCAGCACTCTGTGAAACGTCACCTATCCATGTTCTCCACAGATGCTGCCTGACCCGCTGAGTTACTCCAGCACTCTGTGAAACGTCACCTATCCATGTTCTCCACAGATGCTGCCTGACCCACTGAGTTACTCCAGCACTCTGTGAAACGTCACCTATCCATGTTCTCCACAGATGCTGCCTGTCCCGCTGAGTTAGGCCAGCTTTTTTGTGTTTGTAGGCCACTGGGCAGGCCGCATTTAGTTTAGTATCGAGATACTCCATGGAAACAGGCCATTCGGCCCACGATGTCCGTGCCAACCAGCGGTCCTCGTACACTACCACTACCCTACACACACTAGGGACAATCTACAATTATACCGAGCCAATTAACCAACAAACCTGTAGGTCTTTGGAGCGTGGGAGGAAACCGGAGCACCCGGAGAAAACACACGCAGGTCACGGGGTGAACGTACAAACTCCGTGCAGACAGCACCCGTGGTCAGGATCGAACCTGGGTCTCCGGCGCTGTGAGGCAGCAACTCCACTGTGCCGATCTGGAGAGATGTGAGCAGGTTTGGGCCCCGTATCTCAGGAGGGATATGCTGGCACTGGAGACGGTTTACGAGAAAGATCCCAGGAAAAGATTGGGTGAAGGCATGATTAACTTTTGCCGGTACTGGGGCATGTATTTGTTGGAGTTTAGAAGGATGAGGGGGACCACATTGAAGATTATCGAATGGTGAAAGAGACCGTTGAACTCTGAGTCTTCTTTTGTAAACCAGTGCCTGCAGATCCTGGTGCAGACAACCCAATCCCCATTCCCCCATCCCTCTCCACCTGCATCCCATCCTCACATTTCAGGTCTCCTCTCTCCTTATCTCTCAGCCTTTTGTCTTCCTTCCATCACTATCCAATCATCGGCCCATCAACTCCCCTCCCCCCCCCCCACCTGTATCCACCTATCACTCATCAGATTTTGCCTCGCCCCTCCTGCCTTACAGCCACTACAATCACTGAAGAGTCCTGACCCGAAATGTCACCTACCCATGTTCTCCACAGATGCTGCCTGACCCGCTGAGTTACTCCAGCACTCTGTGAAACGTCACCTATCCATGTTCTCCACAGATGCTGCCTGACCCGCTGAGTTACTCCAGCACTCTGTGAAACGTCACCTATCCATGTTCTCCACAGATGCTGCCTGACCCGCTGAGTTACTCCAGCACTCTGTGAAACGTCACCTATCCATGTTCTCCACAGATGCTGCCTGACCCGCTGAGTTACTCCAGCATTGTGTGTCTTTTTTTTGTAAACCAAGCCTGCGGTTCCTTGTGTCCACTTGCAGATTTGATGATGAGTGGCCGGTAAGTGGTGCCCATGAACAGACCGTGCCCAGGGAGAGGATGCAGATCCAGAACCAGACAGGACTCAATGGTGGCCTGATTTACTGGTCGCTGGCACAGGGTGAGTGAGCAAAGTCTGGGTGGATGGAGGCTTCAGTAAACACAGGTCTGAGGCCCTGACACCAAAGTAAACATGTTCCTGGAAACATGTGCACGGAACCATCCCAATCTACAACTTTCTCTGTCTCTCTGTCTCTCTCCTCTCCCCCCCCCCCCTCCCTCTCTCTTCCCCTCTCTCTCTTGTATACACTGGAATTTAGAAGGATGAGAGGGGATCTTATCGAAACGTATAAGATAAGAAGGCAGGAACGGGGTACTGATTGAGAATGATCAGCCAAGATCACATTGAATGGCGGTGCTGGCTCGAAGGGCCGAATGGCCTCCTCTTGCACCTATTGTCTATTGTCTCTCTCCCCCATCTCCTCTCTCTCCCCCCTCTCTCTCTCACTCACCCTTTCTCTCTCTCACCCCCCCCCCCTCTCTCTCTCTCTCTCACTCTTTCTCTCTCTCTCTCCTCCCCTGACCCACGTTCACTGGCCATCTTCCCCAGCTTGCTGGTGACGTTAACCACTGGTACATTTTGCCCTGGGCCAGCCTGGTTCTGGCATCAGGGCCCATGAGGTAATGCGACGTATCTCCCCCTGGCCGCCAAGACCTCACCCCTCACCTGTCCTCCACGGGTCAGTTTCACATCTGCCCGTTCAGGGGCACATTTCCAAACTCCGCCAACCCAGAGATGTGTATTTCCACACTGGGTACATCGCTGGGTCTAAATCGTGTGTAGTCCATGTACAAATTGCTCGCCCTCTGTCGCTGGTGGCCAACGGGTCTCGGTCCCAGAACTGCGACGAGATGCAACGAGACCTGGGTGTCGTGGTACACCAGTCATTGAAAGTAGGCATGCAGGTGCAGCAGGCAGTGAAGAAAGCGAATGGTATGTTGGCATTCATAGCGAAGGGATTTGAGTATAGGAGCAGGAAGGTTCTGCTGCAGTTGTACAGGGCAGTGGTGAGACCACACCTGGAGTATAGCGTACAGTTTTGGTCTCCTAATCTGAGGAAAGACATTCTAGCCATAGAGGGAGTACAGAGAAGGTTCACCAGATTGATTGCTGGGATGGCAGGACTTTCATATGAAAAAAGATTGGATAGACTCGGCTTGTACTCGCTGGAATTTAGAAGATTGAGGGGGGATCTTATAGAAACTTACAAAATTCTTAAGGGGTTGGACAGGCTAGATGCAGGAAGATTGTTCCCGATGTTGGGGAACAAGGGGTCACAGTTTAAGGATAAGGGGGAAGTCTTTTGGGACCGAGATGAGAACGTTTTTTTTCACACAGAGAGTGGTGAATCTGTGGAATTCTCTGCCACAGAATGTCGTTGTGGCCAGTTCATTGGCTATATTTAAGAGAGAGTTAGATGTGGCCCTTGTGGCTAAAGGGACCAGGGGGTATGGAGAGAAGGCAGGTACAGGTTACTGAGTTGGATGATCAGCCATGATCATATTGAATGGCGGTGCAGGCTCGAAGGGCCGAATGGCCTACTCCTGCACCTATTTTCTATGTTTCTATGGGAACATGAGACTTCCAGTTGTTGTGTTTTACTTCCTCTGCCTTTCCCGGCCGCCTGTTGTGCTGCCTCGCTGGCTCAGGGCCCAAGTTCCTCGGGCCTTCTTCATTCCACCCCTGGAATGTCCAACCTACTCCTGTTGGTGCCAGGAGCTTCAGCGGTGAGTAAAGTGTTCAGGGAACAGGCCCATGTCCAGCAGCAGATCCCATTCCAGCTGAGGTCATGCCCACGTCTCCATATCGCCCGCGCTCTGTGGCGATGGTGAGGGGACCTTGGCAATCTGTGGCCCATCCTCTGTCCAGGAAGGGACTGCAGATGCTGGTTCACACTGCAGATAGACACAGAAATGCTGGAGTAACTCAGCGGGACAGGCAGGGAAGGCACTGAAGAAGAGTCTGAAGAAAGTTCTCCCCTTCCTCTGTAGGCCGAGCTGAGACAGTTTCAGCTGGGAAGAAACTGTCTGTCAATGTCTCCCCGGCTGTTATCAGGCAACAATATCACCCCGCCACAACCAGAGAGCAGCGCTGAACTACCATCTACCTCATTCCCGACCCTCGGACTATCCCTGACCGGACTTTGCTAGCTTTACCTTGCACTAAACGTTATTCCCTTATCATGTATCTGTACACTGTAAATGGCTCGATTGTGATCGTGTGTTGTCTTTCCGCTGACTGGTTTAGATTTTTATTTTAGATTCAGAGATACAGCGCAGAAACAGGCCCTTCGGCCCACCGGGTCCGCCCCGCCCAGCGATCCCCGCACACTAACACTATCCTGCACCCACTCGGGACAATTTTTACATTTGCCCAGCCAATTAACCTACAAACCTGCACGTCTTTGGAGTGTGGGAGGAAACCGAAGATCTCGGAGAAAACCCACGCAGGTCACGGGGAGAACGTACAAACTCTGTACAGACGGCACCCGTAGTCAGGATCGAACCTAGTTAGCACGCAACAAAAAGCTTTTCACTGTACCTCAGTACACCTGACAGTAAACTACACTGAACTGAGCTCGCCAGTCTGAGCACAACACGGGTCCTCAACACCACAAGCCCACGAGGGAGAAACAAAGAACTGCAGATGCTAGTTTCCACCAATGAAAGACACAAAGTGCTGGAGTAACTCAGCGGCTCAGACAGCATCTCTGGAGAATGTGGATGGGCAACGTTTCGGGTCGGGACCTTTCTTCAGACTGCCAATTAACTGCACGAATTGGCGTCAAAGGCACCACAGTTCCAAAACCAGGTGAGTTTTGTGTCTCTGCTCTCCCCGCAGTACCGGCTCCCAGCAGCAGGTGGGGGTGCTGCGCCGTCAAACTGCACCGTGCTCTGGACAGCTCGCCATCGCCATCGTCTGGTTACAAGCATTACAACTGTCCTGAAAGACCCATCTCACTCAGGTCATTAGACAAGCTCAGGTCATTAGACAGGAACAGAATGAGATCATTCGGCCCATTAAGTCTGCTTGGATGAAGGGGTTAAAAGCACCATTAGCAAATTTGCAGATGATACAAAGCTGGGTGGCAGTGTGAACTGTGAGGAAGATGCTATGAGGTTGCAGCGTGACTTGGACAGGTTGTGTGAGTGGGCGGATGCATGGCAGATGCAATTTAATGTGGATAAGTGTGAGGTTATCCACTTTGGTGGTAAGAATAGGAAGGCAGATTATTATCTGAATGGTGTCAGGTTAGGAAAAGGGGATGTACAACGAGATCTGGGTGTCCTAGTGCATCATTCACTGAAAGGAAGCATGCAGGTACAGCAGGCAGTGAAGAAAGGAATGTTGGCCTTCATAACAAGAGGAGTTGAGTATAGGAGCAAAGAGGTCCTTCTGCAGTTGTACAGGGCCCTAGTGAGACCGCACCTGGAGTTTTGGTCTCCAAATTTGAGGAAGGATATTCTTGCTATTGAGGGCGTGCAGCGTAGGTTTACTAGGTTAATTCCCGGAATGGCGGGACTATCATATGTTGAAAGACTGGAGCGACTAGGCTTGTATACACTGGAATTTAGAAGGATGAGAGGGGATCTTATCGAAACGTATAAGATTATTAAGGGGTTGGACAGGTGAGAGGCAGGAAACATTATCCCAATGTTGGGGGAGTCCAGAACAAGGGGCCACAGTTTAAGAATAAGGGGTAGGCCATTTAGAACTGAGATGAGGAGAAACATTTTCAGTCAGAGAGTTGGGAATCTGTGGAATTCTCTCCCTCAGAAGGCAGTGGAGGCCAATTCTCTGAATGCATTCAAGAGAGAGCTGGATAGAGCTCTTAAGGATAGCGGAGTCAGGGGGTATGGGAAGAAGGCAGGAACGGGGTACTGATTGAGAATGATCAGCCATGAATGGTGGTGCTGGCTCGAAGGGCCGAATGGCCTCCTCCTGCACCTGTTGTCTATTGTCTACACGTTATGGGGAGAAGGCGGGAGAATGGGGTTGGGAGGGAAAGATGGTTCAGGCATGATTGAATGGTGGAGTAGACTCGATGGGCCGAATGGCCTGATTCTGCTCCAATGACTCGTGAACCTGCACCAGCGGAAGCGGTTAGTGGTTGTTGACCGTGGAGAGCTCAAACATTCCTGGAGGCTGAGGGAAGTGTGAGAGTAAAACGGCTTCGCAGATGTGAAGCAAGGCACCGCAGGGAACGGCAGGAACAGGCAGGCGCTGTGGTCGGGGCTGGGACCAGTGGTCACGTCTCGACACATTCCACAGCGCCACAGAGCGGAGCTGGCCTCACTGGGAGAGTGGCCGCTGGTGTGAACGCAACCCACGCCAGGTCAGCCTTCAGTCTGAACTCTACCCGCACCGCACCAGCGGACAAACCCTCCCGTGTGTCCTCTCATGGTGCCGCCGTGAGCAGTCCAGTCACTCCCCCACCTCTGTCAGGTATGTAGGAAAATAACTGCAGATGCTGGCACAAATCGAAGGAATCACAAAATGCTGGAGTAACTCAGCGGGTCAGGCAGCATCTCAGGAGAGAGGGAATGGGTGACGTTTCGGGCCGAGACCCTTCTTCAGATTGAAGACTCTCCTAGATGCTGCCTGACCTGCTGAGTTACTCCAGCATTTTGTGACCCCACTTCTGTCACTTCCCTCTCCATCACATCTGAAACTGCGAAATACTGGAACATTCAGCTGCTACGCCTGTCCCTCTCGCAACCAGGTCCCGCTAACTGTTTCTAATATGTGTATGTATGTATGTATCTAATATGTGTATGTATGTATGTATATATATAAACACACGTATACGTATATATATGCACATCTATGTATATACACGACCAAGTGGACCCGTTGGGCCCAAACCTCACCTGCATTGGTGCAGCACCCTCTCCTCTCCTCTCCCCTCCCTCCACTCCCACTCCCCCCTCCCTCCTCGCTCCACATCCCCCTCCCCCCTTCCCCCTCCCACCTCCCTCCCTCCACTCCCCCTCCTCCCTCCTCGCTCCACTCCCCCTCCTTCCCCTCCCACTCCACCCCTCCCTCCCCCTCAATCCCCCTTATCCTCCCTCCCCCCTCCCTCCCGCTCTCCCCTCTCTCCCTAGGATAAATTTAAACTTTAAAATGTGAATAACTTAAAAAATATAACACCGATTTCAATGGCACCAAAGGGACAACGGTGAATAAGGTGGGCCTAAACATTGTCGCGCTATCGTGTACCATTTTGGCTGTAGTTCAGGAACAAACACAACAAACGTGAGTTTTAGTATATACTAGACCAAGTGGGGCCCGTTCCTCGTAGGGTTTCCATTGCGACCTGGGGAAATCACGTTTTTCCTTTAAAATAAATTGTCTGTTAAAAAAATAAAGAAATAAATCCAATGGGGTGGGGAGAGGAGGGGTGGGTGAGGAGGGGGGAGTGGGGTGGGGGAGGGGAAAGGGGACAGGGAGCCACTGACACCGTCCTGCCATCTTCTTTCTCCTTCACTGTGGTGCCGTGCTCCTCCAGGGGAGGGGGATTGCAATTAAAGGCGGTACAGGGAAGGGGAGAGGGTGACCGAGGAGCCTTGGACGCAAAGCCTCTCCTGTATTGGTATAGCAGCCTCTACCCCCTACTCAATCCCCCTTATCCCCCCCCCCTCCCTACCCCCAACTCTCCCATCTTCCCTGACCCCCACTGTTCCCTTCTCCCCCACCGCCACCTCTCCTCCCCCCCACCCCTACGCTCCCCTTCCCCCCACCCCTCCTACCCATCCCCTCTTCCCTCCTACCCACCTAGCCCTCCTCCCCAGTCTCTCTCCCTCCCACCCCCACTCGCACTCTCCTCCACCCCTCCATTCCCCACCACCCCCCTTTCCACCACTCTCCCCTCCCCCCACTCTCTCCTCCCCAACCCCTCTCACTCCCCAGCCACCCTTTCCCCCCACTCTCTCCTCCCCCTACCTACGTATCCCCCATTCTCCTCCCCCAGCCCCACGCTCACTCTCGCCCACCCCGCCTCCCCACCTTCATCCCCTCCCACCCCTACCCTCCCCTCCACCCACCCCACCTGCATTCCCCCCACCCCCTCTCCCATCTTCCCCAACCACTCTCCCCTGACCCCCACTGTCCCCCTACTCTCTTCCCCACCACCATCCCCCTTTCCCCCACACCCCGTCTCCCCCCCCACCCTCCCCCTTTCACTCTCACTGTTCCCTTCCCCCCCACCCACCTTCCCTCCTTTTCCCTCCCACCCCCATTCTCTCTTCCCCGCACCACCACCCCCTCCCCGTCCCACTCTCCCTCCCACCCCCACTCTCTGCCCCTCCCAACCTCCCCCACCCCCCTCTTCCCTGACCCCCACTGTCCCCCTTCCCCACACCCCTCCTCCTCCTCACCCGCACTCTGCCCTCCTCCCCAGTCCCACTCTCCCTCCCACCCCCACTCCCCCCATCAAGCGGCAGCAGCAGCAGCGCGCGGTGGGCTGTCAATAGACAACAGACAATAGGTGCAGGAGGAGGCCATTCAGTCCTTCGAGCCTGTACGCACCGCCATTCAATGCGATCATGGCTGATCACTCTCAATCAGTACCCCGTTCCTGCCTTCTCCCCATACCCCCTCTCTCCGCTATCCTTAAGAGCTCTATCCAGCTCTCTCTTGAAAGCATCCAACGAACTGGCCTCCACTGCCTTCTGAGGCAGAGAATTCCACACCTTCACCACTCTCTGACTGAAAAAGTTCTTCCTCATCTCCGTTCTAAATGGCCTACCCCTTATTCTTAAACTGTGGCCCCTTGTTCTGGACTCCCCCAACATTGGGAACATGTTTCCTGCCTCTAATGTGTCCAATCCCCTAATTATCTTATATGTTTCAATAAGATCCCCTCTCATCCTTCTAAATTCCAGTGTATACAAGCCTAATTGCTCCAGCCTTTCAACATACGACAGTCCCGCCATTCCGGGAATTAACCTAGTGAACCTACGCTGCACGCCCTCAATAGCAAGAATATCCTTCCTCAAATTTGGAGACCAAAACTGCACACAGTACTCCAGGTGCGGTCTCACTAGGGCCCGATACAACTGCAGAAGGACCTCTTTGCTCCTATACTCAACTCCTCTTGTTATGAAGGCCAACATTTCATTGGCTTTCTTCACTGCCTGCTGTACCTGCATGCTTCCTTTCATTGACTGATGCACTAGGACACCCAGATCTCGTTGAACATCCCCTCTTCCTAACTTGACACCATTCAGATAATAATCTGCCTTTCTATTCTTACTTCCAAAGTGAATAACCTCACACTTATCTACATTAAACTGCATCTGCCATGTATCCGCCCACTCACACAACCTGTCCAAGTCACCCTGCAGCCTTATTGCATCTTCCACACAATTCACACTACCCCCCAGCTTAGTATCATCTGCAAATTTGCTAATGGTACTTTTAATCCCTTCATCTAAGTCATTAATTTATATCGTAAATAGCTGGGGTCCCAGCACCGAACCTTGCGGTACCCCACTGGTCACTGCCTGCCATTCCGAAAGGGACCCATTTATCCCCACTCTTTGCTTTCTGTCTGTCAACCAATTTTCTATCCATGTCAGTACCCTACCCCCAATACTATGTGCTCTAATTTTGCCCACTAATCTCCTATGTGGGACCTTGTCGAAGGCTTTCTGAAAGTCGAGGTACACCACATCCACTGACTCTCCCCTGTCAATTTTCCTCGTTACATCCTCAAAAAATTCCAGTAGATTTGTCAAGCATGATTTCCCCTTCGGAAATCCATGCTGACTCGGAATGATCCTGTTACTGCTATCCAAATGCTCAGCAATTTCGTCTTTTATAATTGACTCCAGCATCTTCCCCACCACTGATGTCAGACTAACTGGTCTATAATTACCCGTTTTCTCTCTCCTTCCTTTCTTAAAAAGTGGGATAACATTTGCTATCCTCCAATCCACAGGAACTGATCCTGAATCTATAGAACATTGAAAAATGATCTCCAATGCTTCCACTATTTCTAGAGCCACCTCCTTAAGTACTCTGGGATGCAGACCATCAGGCCCTGGGGATTTATCAGCCTTCAGTCCCATAAGTCTACCCAAAACCATTTCCTGCCATTTCTTTGTTCCCCATAATAAATTCCCCTGCTTCTGTCTTCAAGGGACCCACATTTGCCTTGACTATTTTTTTCCTCTTCACGTACCTAAAAAAACTTTTGCTATCCTCCTTTATATTATTGGCTAGTTTACCCTCGTACCTCATCTTTTCTCCCCGTATTGCCTTTTTAGTTAACTTTTGTTGCTCTTTAACGTGCGATAGATATATATATATAGGTATGTGTACGTGTGTGGATATACACACACACACCCATATATACACGCACACATACACACATATATTCACTGGAGCCCTGTCAACCGGGCGTTGAGAATATTGTCCCAACTTTGGTAATGTTTACCTTTCTTTAGTTAAGAGATCCAGCACGGAAACAGGCCCTCCGGCTCACCGAGTACACGACGACCATCGATCGCCCGTTCACACATGTACAATGTCATTGCACTTTCTCATCCACTCCCGACACACGAGGGGCAATTTACAGAGCGGCCGGTTAACCTACAAACTTGTATCTCTGGAGTGTGGGGGAGGAAACCGGAGCAACCGGTGGAACCAGCACATTTCCTGCGCAAACCCGTCTAACCACAAGTGTCTGTGTGTTTATAAAGCCAAGCGCAAGGCACATGATCTGTACAGCCCCGTTTATTGTTAGCACAGAGATTCATTGGTGAAAATTACAAAACAAATCATGTAATCCTTGTTATTCGGTTCATTTGTCGATGTTATGTGGTGTCATCGTTCCAACAGTCCTGTAAATATATTCGCTCCCCCTAATAATCCCTTCCTCCAAAGGTTTTACTGTAACGTGTAAATAACACCTCTCCATCTTCTCCACAGATGCTGCCTGACCCATTGAGTTACTCCAGCACTCTATGAAACGTCACCTATCCATGTTCTCCACAGATGCTGCCCGACCAGCTGAGTTACTCCAGCACTCTGTGAAACGTCACCTATCCATGTTCTCCACAGATGCTGCCTGACCCGCTGAGTTACTCCAGCACTCTGTGAAACGTCACCTATCCATGTTCTCCACAGATGCTGCCTGACCCGCTGAGTTACTCCAGCAGTCTGATTTCATTGGGATCGTCTCTCCAAACGGGGTGACACAGTACCAGGTGCCCAATACACACACTCTCAGCAGAGAAACAGGCCCTTCGGCCCACCTCGTCCATACCGACCACGATGCCTCATCTACATTAGTCCCACCTGCCCCCATGTGCCCCATAGCCCTCTGAACCTTTCCTACCCATGCACCTGTCTAAATGTTTTTAAATATTGTTATATTTCGCCTGCTGCCTGCCCTGTCCGACCAATTGAGTTTTGTGTTACTGCTCTCCCCACAGTGTTGGCCTTCATAACAAGAGGAGTTGAGTATAGGAGCCAAGAGGTCCTTCTGCAGTTGTACAGGGCCCAAGTGAGACCGCACCTGGAGTACTGTGTGCAGTTTTGGACTCCAAATTTGAGGAAGGATATTCTTGCTATTGAGGGCGTACAGCGTAGGTTTACTAGGTTAATCCCCGAAATGGCGGGACTGTCATATGTTGAAAGACTGGAGCGTCTAGGCTTGTATACACTGGAATTTAGAAGGATGAGGGGGGGATCTTATCGAAACATACAAGATTATTAAGGGGTTGGGCACGTTAGAGGCAGGAAACATGTTCCCAATGTTGGGGGAGTCCAGAACCAGGGGCACACAGTTTAACAATAAGGGGTAGGCCATTTACAACGGACACGAGGAAAATCTTTTTCAGTGAGAGGGTGGCAAATCTGTGGAATTCTCTGCCTATGAAGGCAGTGGAAGCCAATTCTCTATATGCATTCAAGAGAGAGCTAGATAGAGCTCTTAAGGATAGCGGAGTCAGGGGGTATGGGGAGAGGGCAGGAACGGGGTACTGATTATGAATGATCAGCCATGATCACAGTGAATGGCGTAGCTGGCTGGAAGGGCCGAATGGCCTCCTCCTGCACCTGTTGTCTATTGGAATTTGGGGGTTAAATGGGAGCCGTTCAACGCCGACCTGTTGTCCACCGGGTTTCTGCCCCACAGCCCCTGAGCACCGCTCCTGACGTCTGTCCCGGGACTCGACCCTTTTAAACACCCGGAGCGGAACCGGAGCAGATTGTCACCCACTCGTCTTCATCCCAAGGCCCAAAGAAAGGATAAAGTTTCTCCGTGAATTTGTTCCCAGTGAAGGTGTGGAGATGGGACTTGGTGGCCGCGTCGTAAAATGAAACTGTCCCGGACTCGTAACTGAGATAAACTCCCACCCTCCGGGGGATGGGACGGGCGGGGAGAGGGGATGGAGGGGAGGTGAATGCAACAAACACGTCATCCCACCGCCTGATGATCCAGATTCCAGTCTCCGGGGACAGTGCGACCCATCCCTTCCTGTCCACAGACTCTGTGGCGACTCCCAGACTCCAGCGCCGACTCTCCCCCACCTCCACCTCCCAGTAATGTCTCCCCGATGTGAACCCCTCCGATCCCAGCACACACCACCAGTTTGTAAACCTCTTCCCGGTGTCAGGGAGACTCCTCTCTGTCCCGGTCCATCTCACCCTCTTCCGATCCTCAGACACCTCGAGCCACGGATGCGCTGTTTCCACATCCAGGGTGACGGAGACTGGGGGGAGAAGCAGAGAATCAGAGAGTCCCCGGGGGGTCGGGGGGAGACTCGGGCAGCGCGGCCCCGGGACCGGGGGAGAGGCCGCTCGGCCTCGGGCACAGGCGGGCGGACAACTGGACGATATCCCGGGGATTTCCCGCCCGCCAACATCCCACGGACAAAAACATGTTTCCCGGCGTTTCCTAATCGGGGCGGAAGTGGAGGGGAACCGGGTGAACGGTGAGAAATAAAAACAAACTGCTGGAGGAAGTCCGCGGGTCAGGCAGCACATGTGTAAGGAAATGACAGAACACGTTCAGGTCGGGACGCTGCTTCATTCTCATGCTCCCCTCTGCTCCCCCGGGACACAGAGGTGCAGCAAAATACTCGTAACATACATATATGTGCGTGCGTGAGTGTGCGTTTGTACATATGCACACACACACAGTCACACATACACAAACATATACACACGCGCACAAACACATTCACACACCTACATACACAGACACAAACATATACACACGCACACTCATTCACACACACACGTACATAGACACACAAACACACACACACAAACACGCACATATAGACACACACAAACACACACACATATACAAACATATACACACACGCACACTCATAAACACATTCACACAGCAGTGTAAGAAAATAACTGCAGATGCTGGTACAAATGCTGGAGTAACTCAGCAGGTCAGGCAGCATCTCGGGAGAGAAGGAATGGGTGACGTTTCGGGTCGAGATCCTTCTTCAGTCTGACCTGCTGAGTTACTCCAGGATTTTGTGAAATAAACACATTCACACACACACATACACAGACACACAAACAAATACACACGCACACTTATTCACAGACTCACACACATACACAGACACACATACAGACACACACACAAACACACATACAGACACACATACACACACACGTATGCACACATACACACACACACTTATGCACACACACACAGATGCATAGACACACATATGCACAGACACGCACACATACACACTCACACTGATGGATATTCACTTTCCAAGCCAAAGGCTTGTTCACTCCTTAGGTCCAAATGCTTTTTGCTAAACTCAGATTTTTAGCACAGTAACTGGGTTCAAGATGTTTGTTGTTCAGTGAGTTAGGAATCTAATCATAGAAACAGAAAATTTCATTCAGCCCTTCGAGCCAGCACCGCCATTCAATATGATCATGGCTGATCATCCAGAATCTGTACCCCGTTCCTGCTTTCTCCCCATGTCCCTTGATTCCGTTAGCCCTCAGAGCTCTATCTAACTCTCTCTTGAAAACATCCAGTGAATTGGCCTCCACTGCCTTCTGTGGCAGAGAATTCCACAGATTCACAACTCTCTGGGTGAAAATGTTTTTGTTTATCTCAGTTCCAAATGGCCGACCCCCTTATTCTTATAATGTAACCCCTGGTTCTGGACTCCCCAACATGCGGAACATTTTTTCTGCATCTAGCCTGTCCAATCCCTTAAGAATTGTATATGTTTCTATAAGATCCCCATCTTATCCTTTTAAATTCCAGTGAATACAAGCCTAGTCGACCCATTCTTCCGACCCAGCGCGGGGCTTTGTTCACCCAGAGGCCCAGAAGCGGTTGGAGGCGGTTGGAGCAGCGTCCGGGCGGTAGGTTTAAAAACCCAGCACGGGGCGTTGTTCACCCAGAGGCCCAGAAGCGGTTGGAGGCGGTTGGAGCAGCGTCCGGGCGGTAGGTTTAAAAACCCAGCGCGGGGCTTTGTTCACCCAGAGGCCCAGAAGCGGTTGGAGGCGGTTGGAGATAAAAACGTTCCCTCACACTTCAAAAGAAGTGTTCTGGAGGAAGCCGCTGATTGGTGGAAGCGGACTAGAGGAAGCAGCTTTTTGTTCGTACTTTTAGTTAAGGGTTCAGTGAGTTAAGGGTTCAGTGAGTTCAGGGTTCAGTGAGTTCAGGGTTCAGTAAGTTAAGGGTTCAGTGCTTTTTAGTAAAGATACAGTTTAAAGGATTAAGAGGGATTTGATTTAATTTGGGGGTAAGACATGTCAGATGAGATCGGCCCCGTGGAGTGCTCATCCTGCAACATGTGGGAGATCAGGGATATTGTCGGTGTCCCTGATGACTACGTGTGCAGGAAGTGTGTCCAGCTGCAGCTCCTGGCAAACCGCATTGAACGGTTGGAGCTGCGGTTGGACTCATACTGGAGCATCCACGATGCTGAGAAGGTCGTGGATAGCACGTACAGTGAGTTGGCCACACCACAGGTAAAAGATAAGCGAACAGAAAGGAAACGGGTGGCCACTAGGCAGCGTAGCGGTAGGCAGGTAGTGCAGGAGTCCCCTGCGGTCATCTCCCTCCTAAACAGATATGCCATTTTGGATACTGTTGGGGGAGATGGCTCACCAGGGGAAGGCAGCAGCAGCCAAGTTCATGGCACCGTGGGTGGCTCTGCGGAAAAAGAGGGGAGGAAAAAGAGTGGAAGGGCTATAGTGATAGGGGATTCAATTTTAAGGGGAATAGATAGGCGTTTCTGCGGCCGCAAACGAGACTCCAGGATGGTATGTTGCCTCCCTGGTGCAAGGGTCAGGGATATCTCTGAGCGGCTGCAGGACATTCTGAAGGGGGAGGGTGAGCAGCCAGTTGTCGTGGTGCACGTTGGCACCAACGATTTAGGTAAAAAACGGGATGAGGTCCTACAAGGTGAATTTAGAGAGCTAGGAGATAAACTAAAAAGTAGGACCTCAAAAGTAATAATCTCTGGATTACTACCAGTGCCGCGTGCTAGTCAGAGTAGGAATAGGAGGATATTTCAGATGAATACGTGGCTTGAAAAATGGTGCAAGGGGGAGGGATTCAATGTTTTAGGACATTGGAACCAGTTCTGGGAGAGGTGGGACCAGTACAAACAGGACGGTCTGCACCTGAGCTGGAATGGAACCAATGTCCTAGGGGGAGTGTTTGCTAGTGCTGTCGGGGAGGATTTAAACTAATGTGGCAGGGGGGTGGGAGCAGGAGCAGAGAGACAGAGGGGTGTAAAATGAGGGTAGAAGCAACAGGTAGCAAGGTGAAAAGTAAAAGTGGTAGGCAGACAAATCCAGGACAAAAATCAAAAAGGGCCACTTTTCAACATAATTGTATAAGGGGTAAGAGAGTTGTAAAAACAAGCCTGAAGGCTTTGTGTCTCAATGCAAGGAGTATACGTAATAAGGTGGATGAATTAAATGTGGAGATAGTTATTAATGATTATGATATAGTTGGGGTTATGGAGACATGGCTCCAGGGTGACCAAGGCTGGGAGCTCAACATCCAGGGATATTCTATATTCAGACGGGATAGACAGAAAGGAAAAGGAGGTGGGGTAGCGTTACTGGTTAGAGAGGAGATTAAAGCAGTGGAAAGGAAGGACATTAGCTTGGAGGAAGTGGAATCGATATGGGTAGAGCTACGAAACACTAAGGGGCAGAAAACGCTAGTGGGAGTTGTGTACAGGCCACCTAACAGCAGTAGTGAGGTTGGGGATGGCATCAAGCAGGAAATTAGAAATGCATGCACTAAAGGTGCAGCAGTTATAATGGGTGACTTCAATCTACATATAGATTGGGTGAACCAAACTGGCAGGGGTGCTGAGGAAGAGGATTTCTTGGAATGTTTGAGAGATGGTTTTCTAAACCAACATGTCGAGGAACCAACGAGAGAACAGGCCATTCTAGACTGGGTATTGAGTAATGAGGAAGGGTTAGTTAGCAGTCTTGTTGTGCGAGGCCCCTTGGGCAAGAGTGATTATAATATGGTAGAGTTCTTCATTAGGATAGAGAGTGACAAAGTCGATACAGAAACAAGTGTTCTGAACTTAAAGAAAGGTAACTTTGAGGGTATGAGGCGTGAATTGTCCAAGATAGACTGGCGATTGATGCTGAAAGGGTTGACGGTGGACATTCAATGGAAGGCATTTAAAGGTCGCATGGATGAACTACAACAAGTGTTCATCCCAGTTTGGCAAAAGAACAAACCAGGAAAGGTAGTGCATCCGTGGCTAACAAGGGAAATCAAGGATAGTATTAAAACAAAAGATGAAGCATACAGATTAGCCAGAAAAAGTAGCATACCAGAGGACTGGGAGAAATTCAGAGTCCAGCAGAGGAGGACAAAGGGCTTAATTAGGAAAGGGAAAATAGACTATGAGGGAAAACTGGCAAGGAACATAGAAACAGACTGCAAAAGCTTTTATAGATATGTCAAGAGAAAAAGATTAGTTAAGGCAAATGTAGGTCCCTTGCAGTCGGAAACAGGTGAATTGATCATCGGGAACAAGGAGATGGCAGACCAATTGAACAAATACTTTGGTTCTGTCTTCACTAAGGAAGACATAAACCGTCTGCCGGAAATAGCGGGGGACCGGTGGTCTAATGAGATGGAGGAACTGAGGGAAATCTAGGTTAGTCGGGAAGTGGTGTTAGGTAAATTAAATGGATTAAAGGCAGATAAATCCCCAGGGCCAGATAGGCTGCATCCCAGAGTGCTTAAGGAAGTAGCCTCAGAAATAGTGGATGCATTAGTGATAATTTTTCAAAACTCTTTAGATTCTGGAGTAGTTCCTGAGGACTGGAGGGTAGCTAATATAATCCCACTTTTTAAAAAGGGAGGGAGAGAGAAAACGGGGAATTATAGACCAGTTAGCCTAACATCGGTAGTGGGGAAAATGCTAGAGTCAGTTATTAAAGATGTGATAGCATCACATTTGGAAAGTGATGAAATAATCGGACAAAGTCAGCATGGATTTACCAAAGGCAAATCATGTCTGACGAATCTTATAGAATTTTTCGAGGATGTAACTAGTAGAGTGGATAAGGGAGAACCAGTCTATGTGTTATATCTGGACTTTCAGAAGGCCTTCGACAAGGTCCCACATAGGAGATTGGTGTACAAACTTAAAGCACACGGTATTGAGGGTTCAGTTTTGAGGTGGATAGAAAATTGGTTGGCGGACAGGAAGCAAAGAGTAGGAATAAACGGGTCCTTTTCGGAATGGCAGGCAGTGACTAGTGGGGTACCGCAAGGCTCAGTGCTGGGACCCCAGATATTTACAGTGTATATTAATGATTTGGACGAGGGAATTGAATGCAACATCTCTAAGTTTGCGGAAGACACGAAGCTGGGTGGCAGTGTTAGCTGTGAGGAGGATGCTAGGAGGCTGCAGAGTGACTTGGATAGATTAGGCGAGTGGGCAAATGCATGGCAGATGCAATATAATGTGGATAAATGTGAGGTTATCCACTTTGGCGGCAAGAACAGGAAAGCAGAGTATTACCTGAATGGTGACCGATTGTGAGAAGGGGAGATGCAACGTGACCTGGGTGTCATGGTGCACCAGTCATTGAAAGCAAGCATGCACGTGCAGCAGGCAGTGAAGAAAGCGAATTGTATGTTGGCATTCATAGCAAGAGGATTTGAGTTTAGGAGCAGGGAGGTTCTGCTGCAGTTGTACAGGGCCTTGGTGAGACCGCACCTGGAGTATTGTGTGCAGTTTTGGTCTCCTAACCTGAGGAAAGACGTTCTTGCCTTAGAGGGAGTACAGAGAAGGTTCACCAGATTAATCCCTGGGATGGCGGGACTTGCATATGAGGAAAGACTGGATAGACTGGGCTTGTACTCGCTGGAATTTAGAAGACTGAGGGGGGATCTTATAGAAACATATAAAATTCTTAAGGGGTTGGAGAGGCTAGATGCGGGAAGATTGTTCCCGATGTTGGGGGAGTCCAGAACCAGGGGTCACAGCTTAAGGATAAGGGGGAAGTCTTTTAGGACCGAGATGAGAAAACATTTCTTCACACAGAGAGTGGTGTGTCTGTGGAATTTTCTGCCACAGAAGGTAGTTGAGGCCAGTTCATTGGCTATATTTAAGAGGGAGTTAGATGTGGCCCTTTTTGCTAAAGGGATCAGGGGGTATGGAGAGAAGGCAGGTACGGGATACTGAGCTGGATGATCAGCCATGATCATATTGAATGGCGGTGCAGGCTCGAAGGGCCGAATGGCCTACTCCTGCACCTATTTTCTATGTTTCTATGTTTCTATCATATGTCAGTCCCGCCATCCCGGAAATAACCTGGTGAACCTACGCTGCACTCCCTCAATAGCAAGAATGTCCTTCCTCAAATTAGGAATCCTTCCTCATGCCAATACCCAGCCTATGACGTCTGCCCTCCAGTTGGTTACTCTACATATTGGCTTAGAAAACCATCCCGTATATATTCTATGAAATCCTCCTCCTCTGTGTTGTTACCAATTTCGTTGGCCCAAAATATATGTAGATTAAAGTCACCCATGACAACTGATGAACTGCTTGTTCCTCGGCTGCTCATTGGTATGTTATCCTCAATTGTTAGAATTATACTTGTGTTTTGGAAATCCTATGTAAACTATGACCACTGTTAAAATTACTCCTCAGAATTAAACGTGCTTCATTTAAAACTATAACTGTGTTTATTCTGCGTCGTTAGCTGGAAGTGACCGCGCCTTGTTTGGGAGGGACGACCCACGGCTGTGAATAGTGATTATTGACACCTAACCCCTTCAGCAGTGGGCACAGCAGTGAAATAAGTCAGTCTTTGAGATAAAGGTTGATGCAGTGTAACCCCCTTATAGCGAGAACACATGTAGGTGCTTATAACAGATAAGACTGAAAGACGACTTTAGTTTATGGTCTCAGACTGGTAATCTCAATATCATCACCACACGCACATACACATACACGCACACGCACACACACACTACACACACACTACACACTCACACACGCACAGAGACACGCACTCACACACGACACACACTACACACACACACTACACACTCACACACACACACGTACACACACACTCACTCATACACACACGCACACAGTCCCACACACACACACACACACAGTTACACACACACAGACACGCACAGCCACACAGACACAGACAAGCACTCACATACTACAACACACACACACACACTCACTCACACACCCACACTCACTCACATACACACACACAGTCCCACACACACGCACTCACACACTACACACTCTCACACACACACACACACAGGCACACAGTCACACACACACACACACTCTCACGCGCACTCACACACACAGTCACACACACACAGACACTCTCACGCGCACTCACACACACACAGTCACACACACACACTCACACTCTACACTCACACACACACGGTCACACACAGACACACACACCACACTCACGTAAACCAAGATCTTACCTTGGTGGCCACGTATCCTCTTCCACTCTGAAAACAGAAACAACAAACAAGACTGGAGAAAACTCGCTGGAATCTAATCTACTATTAATTTCATTGCAAAGAGCTTTAAATGTGTAGAGATGCTTCCCGTGGACCCCTTGCGGTTTCACTACAAGCTGACCATGGTGATCATTTTGCTTCACATTGTTACCTACAGTCACTCTCCACCATATCTATCTCTGCGGTTTAGTAGGATATCGTGCCCACATTTCCTCACCAGTCCATCCCACAGTTCAAGCTCAGATATGTGGACACTGAGACCCGCTGATGGCAAATGCTGTTTTTGCCAGAGTTCAGCTGACCGGATTTTAAGGGATTCCCCAGGTTACACCAGCTGATGGAAACAAATTGACAGGTTTGGTCCAGAAATTCTGAGCCCCCCTCGGTCATGGCTGACCATGGGTGAGAGATGTGTGGTCGGATGCAAGCCTGGGCGATGTCACATGAAGGACAGGCTTTTGCCCATGCAGCACGTCCCCCCTCTCCACGTTGCTGATCGATCCAAAGGAACAGCAGGGCCATTACAGTTTGGCACCAGTGCCGTAGCAGGAGCTGCTAGCATGACGTTGTAGACAACGACAAACTGCCTTCGGGACTCTGGATTTTCTTGAGGTTTACTCCTGGAGCCTTTTCCGTGACTGAATACAACCACAAGGCAGTGGAGGTTTTAGACCAGGGTCTTCCCTCTGCTACATGGACTGCTTTCCCAGGCTGACCAGCCTCATCCGCCCGAGACGCGAGGGGGCAGGAGGGGGAGGGGGAGGGGGAAGGGGAGGGGGAGGGGGATGGGGAGGAGGGGTAGCGGGATGAGATAGAGAAGGGGGGAGAGAGAGAGAGAGAAATAGACAAAAACATGGCAAACATGTACAGCACACCGATGCACACGCGCGCAGACATGTGCAACCTCATGCACTTGTGTGCATACAGTTCTATCGTCATCCCAGGATCAGGATGGAGAATAATCCGGTCACCTAACTTGTTTAGCTGAAAAACCTGTGAGATGCCCAGACTACAATGCAGCAGTGTGTGTGTGTGTGAGTGCGTTTGTGTGTGTGTGTGAGTGTGTGCGTGTGTATGTGTTTGTGTGTGTGTTTGTGTGAGTGTATTTGTGAGTGTGTGTGAGCGTGTGTGTGTGCGAGTATGATTGTGTGTGCGAGTATGATTGTGTGTGTGAATGTGTGTGTGTGAATGTGTGTGTGTGAATGTGTGTGTGAATGCGTGTGCGTGTGAATACGTGTGTGTGAGTGTGTGTGCGCGTGTGTGTGTGCGTGTGTTTGGTGGGGAGGGGTGAGGAACATACCTGACTGAACAAGGGTTGTCCATTGTCCTAAAAAGAAACAGGAAAGGTAAGGCATGAATAAAGTCCTTCAGAACACGCATCAGTGAACAAAGGCCCAGGTTTGCTTTAAGGACACATTCATAGCAAGGGGATTCGAGTATAGGAGCAGGGAGGTTCTGCTGCAGTTGTACAGGGCCTTGGTGAGACCACACCTGGAGTATTGTGTACAGTTTTGGTCTCCTAATCTGAGGAAAGACATTCTTGCCATAGAGGGAGTACAGAGAAGGTTCACCAGATTGATTCCTGGGATGGCAGGACTTTCATATGAAGAAAGACTGGATAGACTAGGCTTATACTCGCTGGAATTTAGAAGACTGAGGGGGGATCTTATAGAAACATATAAAATTCTTAAGGGGTTGGAGAGGCTAGATGCAGGAAGATTGTTCCCGATGTTGGGGGAGTCCAGAACCAGGGGTCACAGTTTAAGGATAAGGGGGAAGTCTTTTAGGACCGAGATGAGAAAACATTTCTTCACACAGAGCGTGGTGAGTCTGTGGAATTCTCTGCCACATAAGGTAGTTGAGGCCAGTTCATTGGCTATATTTAAGAGGGAGTTAGATGCGGCCCTTGTGGCTAAAGGGATCAGGGGGTATGGAGAGAAGGCAGGTACAGGATACTGAGTTGGATGATCAGCCATGATCATATTGAATGGCGGTGCGTACAGGCTCGAAGGGCCGAATGGCCTACTCCTGCGCCTATTTTCTATGTTTCTAATGTTATGGATTCGAGCAACAGATTAAAGGCGCTAGCCTGGGTTTAACCTCCCACTGCGTGAATCCCTGCCTGTGTTGCCCTGCTGTGTCACGGTGTAGGTACACGCCACGCCATGACCTTACTCCACCAGGTGGGTGTCTCTGGTCCCCAATACACCTACTAACACAGCTATGGCCGAGTAGGGAAGTCACTGGGGAGGAGGATGTAAGTATGCTTGTCCCACGGCTGTACTCTGGTATTATTCCCATTGCTCTACCTGTTGGACGTATATGGCTTGATCTCATTCATGTATAATATGATGATTTAATGGGATAAAACACAGCCAAAATATTCTCACCGTGTCGGAGTACAAGGAGCAATAATAAACCAACGATAGACACAGAAAGCTGGAGTAACTCAGCGGGACAGACAGCATCTCTGGAAAGAAGAAAGTTTTGTGTCGAGACCCTTCTTCCTAATAATAAACCAACGATAGACACAGAAAGCTGGAGTAACTGGAGACCCTTCTTCCTAATAATAAACCAACGGCAGGATTAGGTTTAGGGATTTCGGTGTATTATTGTCACGTGTGATGAGGTACAGTGAACAGCTTTGTTTCGCATGCCATCCAATCAGATCAGATAATACGATGCATAAATACTTTCAAGTCCAACTCAAGTCCAATAGGTAGAGCAAAGGGGGAGATACAGAGTGGAGAATGTAGTTCCCAGCATTGTTCAAGTCCAATAGGTAGAGCAAAGGGGGAGATACAGAGTGCAGAATGTAGTTCCCAGCATTGTAGCGCATCAGTTCCACAGACAATGTCCAATGTCCGCAATGGGGTCGAGGTGAATCGGACTGTGCCCCAGCTTATGGAAGGGCCGTTCAGAAGGCTGATAACAGGGCGCAAGAAGCTGTACCCGAGTCTGGTGGTGCGCGCTTTCTAGCTTCTGTACCTTCTGTCAGACGGGTGCAGGAAAAAGAATGAACGACTGGGAGTGGGACAGGGACAAGTCTTTGATTATGTTGGCTGCTTTTCTGAGGCAGCGTGATGTGCAGATGGAGCCAATTGTGGGGAGTTTAATCTGTGTGATGGACTGGGCTACATCTACAATGTTGGGGAGTGTGGTGTGTGTGATGGACTGGGCTACATCTACAATGGTGGGGAGTGGGGTGTGTGTGAATTACTGGGCTACATCTACAATGGTGGGGAGTGTGATGGACTGGGCTACATCTACAATGGTGGGGAGTGTGGTGTGTGTGAATTACTGGGCTACATCTACATCTCTCAGCAATTTCTTGTGATCTCGGCTGGACATGCTGAATTTCCTCAGTCTCCTAAGCAAGTAGACATTGAGTGGCATCTTGGTTGTTGCTTCACTCTGCCTGGTCCACAACAGATCAGTGGGAATATTAACACCGAGATACATGAGGCTCACAACCACTTGCACTTCGGCACCAGTGATGCTGATTGGGGCTTGTACTCCATCGGCATTACTGAAATTAACGCACAAACCCGCACGTCTTCAGGATGTGGGAGCACCCGGAGGACACCGGTCACAGGGAGAACATGCAAACTCCACACAGACAGCACCCGAGGTCAGGATCGAACCCATGTCTCTGGCGCTGTGAGATATCAATTCAACCAGCAGCGCACTGTGTCGCCATTCCTTCTCTTTTGTGAATATTTCTATACTAAATTCTTACCAAGTTCTACGATGGATTTGCGCCGTTCCAGCTCTGGAAGGAGAAACCAGTGTTACATTGGAACAGAGAGCATCAGAGACAATGAACATCAGAGTCAGGGGGCAATCCAAACAAGGATGGAAATAAGTGCAGCACAATGAGGGAAGTTCCACGTGCACACACAGATGTCACATCTGCCCGTTTACCCCATTACCCCACCTCCTGGGCCACTGATACTCTCTCCAGGCCCAGGGGCAACAATTACCACTGGAAGGTCAGAGCCCGCGGAGAGTGCTCTGGTTTCCCACTGAACTTACACTGGGAATCAGGGAGTTCCTGACCCGCATCTCACGCTGTTGTTTAACGCACCTTTAATGCGTCTGTTTTGTTTCACGTTCCAATAAAACACAGCACCGTTGGCGGCAATGAGAAGACAAATGGTGAGGACTAGCGGCAGGACCCAGTCAGGAACGCCAGCAGGGAAGATCTCATCTGCAGAGTGAAGACAGTGAATCAGACAGTGACAGTGTCTCACACACACGCACGCACGCACCCACACACACACACACAGACACACACACACGCAGATGCACACACACACACACACACACACACACACACACTCACGCACACAAACACAGATGCACACACACACACACACACACAGATACACACATACACACACACACACATACACTCATACACACATACACACACACACACATACACTCATACACACACACACATACACTCATACACACATACACACACACAAACATACATTCATACACACACACACACACATACACTCATACACACACACACACACAAACATACACATACACTCATACACACACACACACACACACATACACTCATACACACACACACACTCACAAACATACACACATACACTCATACACACACACTCATACACACATACACACACACACACACAAACATACACTCATACACACACACACACACATACACTCATACACACACACACAAACATACACTCATACACACACACATACACTCATACACACATACACACACACACACATATACATACAAATACACATACACACACATATATCTTAACATATACACATATACACACACATATATACATATATATACCAGTTTATGTATCAGCATATATAGTGTATATATCTGTAACAATATATATCCTCACGTGGGCTACAAATGTAAGTTTTAATGTAATTCCCAAGGATGAATTTTGGGACGGGTGGGTGGAGCCAGCCACTTGGTCTAGATGATGCCCCAACATGGTCCATGCCGGACAACGCCACAGATTGTTGGTCCTCCCTTCCATGGGGTGGCAGCAGCGGTTTGCAATGTGGTGCATCCGACACGCACACGTGGAACCTCGCTCTCCCAGCGGGCAGAGCAGCGACTGGATGGAGGTTTACAGTGACGGGCAATTAGATACTCATGGGTTACCCTTGTAGACTTGGACAGAGAGACTTCAATTCGGGCTAGTCATGAAAAGACAACGTTGGAGGTGACGTTTCTGTTTATACCGCGTCCCCACAACTATTCAGATCAAAGCTTCATCTACATTCACAGTCTTATGATTCACTCAGACACTGGTGTCAGGGTGATTCAAGTGAACCCAACCCAATGGAACAGATCCCTCTTCCCCCCGCACTGGGACCACTGCCTGACGACTTGGAGCCCATTTCTCCCACAATGATTGTGGACCCCTATGGTAACTGCATGACCCCATTCGCCCGGTGCCAATTTCCACAGGTCTCGGGTAGTCATCCAGAAACCGTCCCCTTCACGGTTCTGCTTTGTAATCGGACCATGACGGCTCCATCAGCAGAACCTTCATCCCAGTCCTAGCGTCGTCAATGGTTCCCATGTGGTCAATGTGACAGGACCGTACATGCCAATGCTCTGGCAGTCCTCATGGTTTGTCCATTTAAGACTTTTCAGGAGAGCGTCAGGGATTTAAAAGAGTTTGTGTCGATGTCCAACCTGTTTGGACAAGTTGTGGATTCAGTTGGCCTTTCATGCAGATGAATGAATGAATACGTTTATTGGCCAAGTATGTGCACATACAAGGAATGTGCCTTGGTGCTCCGCTCACAAATGACAACACAAACAATAGACAATAGGTGCAGGAGGAGGCCATTCGGCCCTTCGAGCCAGCACCGCCATTCAATGTGATCACAACAGAGCACATATCCAGAAGCAGCCCACATCATAGCCGGGGACTTCAATCATGCAGACCTAAAGTCAGTTCTCACTAAACTTGAACAACACATAAGATGTGCTACCAGGGGGAAAAACACACTAGACAAGGTTTATTCAAATATTAAGAAGGGTTTCAGGTCAGCACCACTACCACACCTGGGGCAGTCAGATCACCTGTCCATATTCTTAACTCCAGCATACACCCCACTCAGGAGGAAAGCTCCAGTCACCATAAAGACTGTTAAGACATGGCCTGAAGGAGCTTCCTCGCAGCTGCAGGATTGCTTCGAAAGGACCAACTGGGATATTTTTGGGGATCAGGACTTGGAGGAGTATACATCAACTGTACTCTGCTACATCCAAAACTGTGTTGACAATGTCACCGTCGACAAACGTATCCGGTTGTATCCCAATCAGAAGCCCTGGATGACAAAGGATGTCAGGTCTCTCCTCAAGGACCGTAACACCGCCTTCAGGTCTAGTGATAGAGCTCTATACAGTGCTGCTAGAACCAACCTGAAGAGAGGCATCAAGGATGCCAAAGCGTCCTACAAGAGGAAGATTGAGGACCACTTTACCAACAATGACCCACGGTGGGTATGGCAAGGCATCCAGCACATCACCAACTACAAGACCAGCAACCGCACGACTGCCGACGGCGACGCCTCGCTGGCAGAGGAACTTAACTGTTTCTTTGCTCGTTTCGAGGTGAAAGCTGCAGTGGCAGACATAACACCCTCTCCAGCACCTGACAGCAACACCTTCACTGTGCAGGAGTATGATGTTAAGCGCGTGCTCAGAGCAGTGAATCCCAGGAAAGCTGCAGGCCCCGATGGTGTGACAGGCAGAGTGCTGAGGGAATGTGCAGACCAATTATCTGAGGTCTTCACAAAAATCTTCAACCTGTCCCTTTTAAAATCCACCATCCCTCCCTGCCTGAAGTCCGCCACAATCATCCCACTGCCGAAAAAGTCTGTCATCAGCGGCCTTAACGACTACCGTCCGGTAGCACTCACACCGGTCATCACAAAGTGCTTCGAGAGACTGGTCCTGCTGCACATCAAAGCCAGCCTCCCACCCACCTTCGACCCATACCGGTTTGCCTACAGAGCAAATAGGTCTACAGGGGATGCCATCGACACTGCTCTTCACACTGCACTGACCCACCTTGAACACCAGGGGAGCTATGTGAGGATGCTCTTCCTCGACTTCAGCTCTGCCTTTAACACGGTCATCCTGAGCAGACTGGTCACCAAACTTTCTGACCTTGGATTTTACCAAACCATCTGCCAATGGATCAAGGACTTCCTGACCAACCGCCCCCAGACCGTCAAAATAAGCCCTCGCCTCTCCTCCACCATTACACTGAGCACCGGCTCACCACAGGGCTGTGTGTTGAGCACCATCCTTTACTCCCTCTACACTCACGATTGCGCCCCCAACCATCCCACCAAAACCATCATCAAGTTCGCGGATGACACGACTGTGGTTGGACTCAATAGACAATAGGTGCAGGAGTAGGCCATTCAGCCCTTCGAGCCAGCACCGCCATTCAATGCGATCATGGCTGATCACTCTCAATCAGTACCCCATTCCTGCCTTCTCCCCATACCCCCATATCCTTAAGAGCTCTATCCAGCTCTCTCTTGAAAGCATCCAACGAACTGGCCTCCACTGCCTTCTGAGGCAGAGAATTCCACCCCTTCACCACTCTCTGATTGAAAAAGTTCTTCCTCATCTCCGTTCGAAATGGCCTACCCCCTATTCTTAAACTGTGGCCCCTTGTTCTGGACTCCCCCAACATTGGGAACATGTTTCCTGCCTCCAATGTGTCCAATCCCCTAATTATCTTATATGTTTCAATAAGATCCCCCCTCATCCTTCTAAATTCCAGTGTATACAAGCCCAATCGCTCCAGCCTTTCAACATACGACAGTCCCGCCATTCCGGGAATTAACCTAGTGAACCTACGCTGCACGCCCTCCATAGCAAGAATATCCTTCTTCAAATTTTGAGACCAAAACTGCACACAGTACTCCAGGTGCGGTCTCACCAGGGCCCGGTACAACTGTAGAAGGACCTCTTTGCTCCTATACTCAACTCCTCTTGTTACGAAGGCCATTGGCTTTCTTCACTGCCTGCTGTACCTGCATGCTTCCTTTCATTGACTGATGCACTAGGACACCCAGATCTCGTTGAACTCCCCCTCCTCCTAACTTGACACCATTCAGATAATAATCTGCCTTTCTATTCTTACTTCCAAAGTGAATAACCTCACACTTATCTACATTAAACACAACCTGTCCAAGTCACCCTGCAGCCTTATTGCATCTTCCTCACAATTCACACTACCCCCCAGCTTAGTATCATCTGCAAATTTGCTAATGGTACTTTTAATCCCTTCGTCTAAGTCATTAATGTATATCGTAAATAGCTGGGGTCCCAGCACCGAACCTTGCGGTACCCCACTGGTCACTGCCTCCCATTCCGAAAGGGACCCATTTATCCCCACTCTTTGCTTTCTGTCTGTCAACCAATTTTCTATCCATGTCAGTACCCTACCCCCAATACCATGTGCCCTAATTTTGCCCACTAATCTCCTATGTGGGACCTTGTCGAAGGCTTTCTGAAAGTCGAGGTACACCACATCCACTGACTCTCCCCTGTCAGTTTTCCTAGTTACATCCTCAAAATATTCCAGTAGATTTGTCAAGCATGATTTCCCCTTCGTAAATCCATGCTGACTCGGAATGATCCTGTTACTGCTATCCAAATGCTCAGCAATTTCGTCTTTTATAATTGACTCCAGCATCTTCCCCACCACTGATGTCAGACTAACTGGTCTATAATTACCCGTTTTCTCTCTCCCTCCTTTCTTAAAAAGTGGGATAACATTTGCTATCCTCCAATCCACAGGAACTGATCCTGAATCTATAGAACATTGAAAAATGATCTCCAATGCTTCCACTATTTCTAGAGCCACCTCCTTAAGTACCCTGGGATGCAGACCATCAGGCCCTGGGGATTTATCAGCCTTCAGTCCCATCAGTCTACCCAAAACCATTTCCTGCCTAATGTGGATTTCCTTCAGTTCCTCCATCACCCTAGGTTCTCCGGCCCCTAGAACATTTGGGAGATTGTGTGTATCTTCCTCAGTGAAGACAGATCCAAAGTAACGGTTTAACTCGTCTGCCATTTCTTTGTTCCCCATAATAAATTCCCCTGCTTCTGTCTTCAAGGGACCCACATTTGCCTTGACTATTTTTTTCCTCTTCACGTACCTAAAAAAACTTTTGCTATCCTCCTTTATATTATTGGCTAGTTTACCCTCGTACAGGAGGAGATGAGACAGCCTACAGGGATGAAATCCAAAGGCTGGCAGCATGGTGTTCAGTGAACAATCTTGTCCTGAACTCCTCCAAAACAAAGGAACTTATAATAGACTTCAGGAAAACCGGTGCAGAACACGACCCACTCTACATCAATGGGGTCTGTGTGGAAAGGGTACCCACTTTCAGGTTCCTGGGTACGCACATCGCAGAGGATCTTACCTGGTCTACCAACACCATCACCACAGTGAAGAAGGCACAGCAGAGACTCCACTTCCTGAGGATCCTCAGGAAGACCAACCTGCAGGAGAAGCTCATGATGTCCTTCTATCGCTGCTCCATCGCGAGTGTGCTGGCATATTGTATAACCACATGGTATGCCAGCTGCTCAGAAAAGGACAGGAAGGCCCTTCAGAGGGTCATCACGACGGCCCATTAGATCATCGGCTGCTCACTGCCCTCCCTGGAGCACCTGTTCAGCCTACGCTGCCTCAGTAGAGCAGGCAAAATAATAAAAGCTCCATCCCACCCCGGCCACCGTCTGTTTGTTCATCTGCCCTCTGGTCGACGTTTCAGGTCGATCAAATCCCGAACAAACAGACTTAAGAACAGTTTTTACCCCAGGGCCATATGAGAACTGAACACTACTTTCTGCACTAGGCAACTCTGTTAAAACTTTTGTACTTAATATAATTGTATTTATTTGTTTTTGCATTTATTGCATATATGTTTTTACGCACCGTTAGGATTGGCTATTTTTTAAATTTCGTTGGACTCGTTGCAATGACAATAAATGAATATTATTATTATTATTATTATCATTCTCAATCAGTACCACGTTCCTGCCTTTTCCCCATACCCCCTGACTCTGCTATCCTTAAGAGCTCTATCTTAGCTCTCTCTTGAATGCATTCAGAGAATTGGCCTCCACTGCCTTTTGAAGCAGAGAATTCCTCAGATTTACAACTCTCTGACTGAATTTTTTTTTCCTCATCTCAGTTCGAAATGGCCTACACCTTATTCTTAAACTGTGGCCCCTTGTTCTGGACTCCCCCAACATTGGGAACATGTTTCCTGCCTCTAACATGTCCAAACCCTTAATAATCTTATACATTTCGATAAGATCTCCTCTCATCCTTCTAAATTCCAGTGTATACAAGCCTAGTCGATCCAGTCTTTCAACATACGACAGTCACGCCATTCCGGGAATTAACCTAGTGAACCTATGCTGCACGCCCTCAATAGCAAGAATATCTTTCCTCAAATTTGGAGACCAAAACTGCACACAGTACTCCAGGTGCGGTCTCACTAGGGCCCTGTACATCTGCAGAAGTACCTATTTGCTCCTGTACTCAACTCCTCTTGTTATGAAGGCCAACATTCAATTGGTTTTCTTCACTGCCTAACATACAGTTAACAATTAAGAATAAATTATGATGCAAATTTAAAAGGCAGTAAAGCAGCAGGATCGGCGCATACAGTAAACATTCTTTAAAAATCAGTGATAATTTCCCCACAGAAGTGAGATTTAGCTGAACCGTCAGTGAGAAACATGTGAATACCCCAGTGAACATTCTGGGCAGTCGGGGTTTCAATGGGATGTAAATCTCTTCATACTTCAATGATCAAACAGAAACGTTTACAAACCTGATATCTTAACAATTGCCTCATGTTGTATGTTTAACCATCTGTATCGAACAACACACTTGAACTTGTTCGTTGACTGCCTAGTTACTGTCACGTTGCTCTCCACATTTATAAGACCTTCCGTGTCATCATGGTATCTTGTTTCAGCTTGTGGTAAAACCTGTCCATCCTCGCCGAACCACAGCATCTCTGGTCCAGGATACCATCCACCGGATTTACACACGAGCTGGATTCCATCTCCCTGGTATCCCAGCAACTGAATCCGGGGCTTACTCCCCAAACCTGCATCAGTGACAGATGTAGAAATGACAATAGTCAGGAAGAATAGCAACTTGGACCAGTCAGCATTTTGTTCAAGGGGCCAAACCCTCTTGCAATAATACTTATACAATTTACAATTATTTCTAGTTCCAATGCAAAGTCTTTGAGCTGAAACATCAACTCTGCTTCTCTCTCCCCAGTCGCTGCCTGACCTGCGGAGTGTTTTCAGCATTTCCGTAAATAAATGCAGGTGGGTTTTATTTACATGGTAAATGACTGGGCCCTGGAGAGTGTGGTGGAAAGGAGATCCCGACTACGGGTGCTGTCTGTTCGGAGTTGGTACGTTCTCCCCGTGACCTGCGTGGGTTTTCTCCGAGTTGTTCGGTTTCCTCCTACACTCCAAAGACGTACAGGGTTGTAGATTATTTGGCTTGGTGTATGTGTAAATTGTCGATAGTGTGTGTAGGATAGTGTTAATGTGCCAGCATCGCTGGTCGGTGTGGTGGGCCGAAGGGCCTGTGTCCGCGCTGTATCTCTAAACTAAACATTCCTTTAAAGTTAATAATCTCAATACATTTACTTACTCACCTTGAACTCGCAGTTGAGCTGGAGATGCTTCATACCCAGTTCTGTCTGTAACTGAACATGTATATTTCCCTTCATCAAGCCTCCTTACGTTCATTATTCTGAGGGAAATGTTCCCTTTGGCCAGTTCATCTTTAAACAGTTGGGCCCTTGCTCTGTAATCCTGGTGTTGAGCGAGGGCGTCACTTTCTCCATGTCTGTACACGAGGACTGGCGAGGCCAGACCTGACTTCCTCCACTGCACCTCCATGTCGCTGGTCAATATATCTGGCACAAGCTGACACTCCAACACCACATCTCCACCTACAGTGGCTGCAAAACCACCATCGCCCGGTACAATTACGGCAAATTCACCTGGGGATCAATGCAAATAATTGAAAACATAATTATTTAATGAATCAATCATGTAAAAATAGAAAACAAAATTAACATCAGGAAAGTTGCATCGTTCTGTTCGCACAAAGACCAACAGCATTTATTTCATGAGGGCTTGAATACAAAAACAGGGATGTAATGCTGAGGCTCTCGAGGGCACTGGTCAGGTCGCATTTGGAGAATTGTGAGCAATTTTGGGCACCATAACAGAGGAAGGATGAGCTGGCTCTGGAGAGAGTCCAGAAGTGGTATCTCAGAATGATCCCACGAACCAAGCGTTTGACGGCACAAGTTTAGAAGGAAAACGTAAAAACATAGAAACATACAAAATAGGTGCAGAAGGAGGCCATTCTGCCCTTCGAGCCAGCACCGCCATTCATTGTGATCACGGCTGATCATACACAATCAGTAACCCGTGCCTGCCTTCTCCCCATATCCTTTGATCCCACTAGCCCCCAGAGCTCTATCTAACTCTCTTTTAAATCCATCCAGTGATTTGGCCTCCGCTGCCCTCTGTGGCAGGGAATTCCACAAATTCACAACCCTATGGGGGAAAATGTTCCCTCTCACCAGAGTTTTAAATGGCCTCCCCTTTATTATTAGACTGTGACCCCTGATTCTGGGCTCCCCCAACATTGGGAACATTTTTCCTGAATCTAACTTGTCTAGTCCTTTTATAATTTTATATGTCTCTATAAGATCCCCTCTCATCCTTCTAAACTCCAGTAAATACAGGCCTAGTCTTTCCAATCTTTCCTCATATGACAGTCTCGCCATTCCACGGATTAACCTCATGAACCTGCATTGCACTGCCTCAATAGCAAGGGGGGGGGGGGGGGGCTCAGTGAATGGTGGAGTAGACTTGATGGGCGGAATGACCCTAATCTGCTCCTATCACTTATGACTGGATGACCTTCTGAAGCCAGGATATTACCATTTTCACTGGCTGTTCACGATTTATTTTATATCTAAGGTTGGCGTCTCAACACCAATCCGCGTGGGGCACCACTACTTACATCTTCCCACCCAGGGAGACAAAATACATTAGTCCCCACTCTCTGCTTCCTGCTGACTTATACATGGCCTATACATCAGGAGGTGCAGATCCAGAGCCAGCAACATTATGGGGGACCCCTACCACCCCAGCAACGGACTGTTCCAGCTGCTACGGTCAGGCAAACGCCTCCGCTGTCACGCTGTGAAATCAGAGAGGATGAGTCGGAGTTTCTTCCCACAGTCCATCAGGACTGTTAACTCTCATATCACCAGGGACTAATTTAATTTACTGTATTAATTTATTTTTTGTGTTAAAAAAAAAAATCTATTCTGTTTTGTAGTGTTAGCACAATCCGCAGGCGTTGCCACTTTCATTTCACTGCACATCTGCTATATGTATGTGACAAATAAAGTTGACTTGACTTGATTATCCATGAGAATGAGGTTGCCTCCTGCTCCTGCAGTCCCCATCGTCGCCCACAGAGGGAGCAAGGACCTTGCACCTGATCATATTAAGTGATGTGGACAACTGCATTCAAATGGGCGATTTTAAAATATGAATCTTCTGACTCCATGAAGCCCCCTCCATGAGATAAATAAATATCAATCAGACAAGATGTTGTGGTTATTACCGTGGACCGAGGTGAGGATCCCGTGCAGTAGCAACACAGCGCAGTGAAACACTCCCATCCCAGTAGAGGGGTCAGTGCCTGAGGGAGAGGGGGAGAGAGAGGGAGAACAGTGTAAGTGTTAGACCCGTGATGGACGGGAAGCTGTGATCTCCCCCCCTCCCCTCTCCCTCCGTCCCCGCCGCCGGTGTCCCCCACCCCCACTCACTGCTGACCGGGGGCTGAAAGGTCACACCTTGTGCCGGGTGGCCAAGGACAACCGGTGGCCAAAGGACTCCAGTCCCCGCACCGAGACCCCGGCTCCCTTTAGAATCTGCTCCTTGAGTCTCCTGTCACGGGGGTCGGGTCCGGGACGAACCTTATCCCGGGAATTTCTTCAGTCACCCCGGCCATCAAACCTGTCGAAGGACAGAAATTGATTCTGAAGTCAAAAGATGTCGGAACAATAAAAATAATCAGGGGGTGAGATGAGATTTGCGATTCATTTACGGAGTTGGGTGTCACTGACTGGGACATCTGTTATTCCCGGGTCGGCGCCGCCTGCAGCCACGCTTGTGGAATTCTCTCTGTCCATGGACAGTGGATCATTGGATGTATTGAAAGAGGAGGTGGATATACAGCACCTTCAACCATTTGCTGATTGGAAGCAGACTGCCTGTGTAGTCATTCCCCAGACTGCATTGGTCTGCTTTCTCTCTCAGCATATTTTACCTGCTTCACCATCTCAAAGGCTTTTTAACGTTTTTTGTCTCTGTAACGCACAGTCGAGATGAACTCTGGCACTGATCAGTTACATCCGAGGCCAGTGTGGGAAGCGAGAGGAAAATAGACAATAGGTGCAGGAAGAGGCCATTCGGCCCCTCGAGCCAGCACCGCAATTCAATGTGATCATGGCTGATCATTCACAATCAGTACCTCGTTTCTGCCTTCTCCCGATATGCCCTGACTCCGCTATCCTTAAGAGCTATATCTAGCTCTCTCTTGAATGCATTCAGAGAATTGGCCTCCACTGCCCTCTGAGGCAGAGAGTTCCACAGATTTGCAACTTTCTGACGGAAGAAGGTTTTCCTCATCTCCGTTCTAAATGGCCTACCCCTTATTCTTAAACTGTGGCCCCTTGTTCTGGACTCCCCCAACATTGGGAACATGTTTCCTGCCTTTAACATGTCCAATCACTTAATAATCTTATATGTTTCAATAAGATCCCCTCTCATCCTTCTAAATTCCAGTGAATACAAGCCCAGTCGCTCCAGTCTTTCAACGTACGTCAGTCCCGCCATTCCGGGAATTAACCTAGTAAACCTACGCTGCATGCCCTCAATAGCAAGAATGTCCTTCCTCAAATTTGGAGACAAAAACTGCACACAGTACTCCAGGTGCGTCTTACCAGGGCCCTGTACACCCGCAGAGGGACCTCTTTGCTCCTATAACATATAACATATAACAACTACAGCATGGAAACAGGCCTGTCCGGCCCTACCAGTCCACACCGACCATTCTCCCTGACCTAGTCTCATCTACCTGCACTCAGACCATAACCCTCCAATCCCCTCCTATCCATATACCTATCCAATTTACTCTTAAATAATAAAATCGAGCCAGCCTCCACCACTTCCACCGGAAGCCCATTCCATACAGCCACAACCCTCTGAGTAAAGAAGTTCCCCCTCATGTTACCCCTAAACCTTTGTCCCTCAATTCTGAAGCTATGTCCCCTTGTTGGAATCTTCCCCACTCTCAAAGGGAAAAGCCTACCCACGTCAAATCTGTCCGTCCCTCTCAAAATTTAAAAAACCTCTATCAAGTCCCCCCTCAACCTTCTACGCTCCAAAGAATAAAGACCCAACCTGTTCAACCTCTCTCTGTAGCCTAAGTGCTGAAACCCAGGCAACATTCTAGTAAATCTCCTCTGTACCCTCTCCATTTTGTCGACATCCTTCCTATAATTTGGCGACCAGAACTGCACACCATACTCCAGATTCGGCCTCACCAATGCCCTGTACAATTTCAACATTACATCCCAACTTCTATACTCGATGCTCTGATTTATAAAGGCAAGCATACCAAACGCCTTCTTCACCACCCTATCCACATGAGATTCCACCTTCAGGGAACAATGCACAGTTATTCCCAGATCCATCTGTTCCACTGCATACCTCAATTCCCTACCATTTACCCTGTACGTCCTATTTTGATTTGTCCCACCAAAATGCAGCATTAAACTCCATCTACCATCTTTCAGCCCACCCTTCCAAAAGGCCCAAGTCTCTCTGTAGACTTTGAAAATCTACCTCACTATCAACTACTCCACCTATCTTAGTATCATCTGCATATTTACTAATCCAATTTGCCACACCATCATCCAGATCATTAATGTAAATGACAAACAACAGTGGACCCAACACAGATCCTTGGGGCACTCCACTAGACACTGGCCTCCAACCTGACATACAATTGTCAACCGTTACCCTCTGGTATCTCCCATTCAGCCATTGTTGAATCAATCTTGCAACCTCACTATTAATACCCAACGATTTAACCTTCTTAATCAACCTTCCATGTGGAACCTTGTCAAATGCCTTACTGAAGTCCATATAGACAACATCCACAGCCTTGCCCTTATCAATTTCCCATGTAACCTCTTCAAAAAATTCAAGAAGATTAGTCAAACATGACCTTCCAGGCACAAATCCATGTTGACTGTTTCTAATCAGGCCTTGATTATCCAAATAATTATATATATTGTCCCCAAGTATCTTTTCCATTAATTTTCCCACCACAGACGTCAAACTAATAGGTCTATAATTGCTAGGTTTACTTTTAGAACCTTTTTTAAACAAAGGCACAACATGCGCAATGCGCCAATCTTCCGGCACCATCCCTGTTTCTAATGACGTTTGAAATATTTCCGTCATAGCCCCTGCTATTTCTGCACTAACTTCCCTCAATGTCCTAGGGAATATCCTACCAGGACCTGGAGACTTATCCACTTTTATATTCTTCAAAAGTGTCCGTACCTCCTCTTCTTTAATCCTCCTAATTTCCATCACTACTCTACTTGTTTCGCTTACCTCACATAATTCAATATCCTTCTCCTCGGTAAATACCGAAGAAAAGAAATTGTTTAATATCTCCCCCATTTCTTCCGGCTCAGCACATAGCTGTCCACTCTGACTCTCTAATGGACCAATTGATCCCTCACTATCCTTTTGCTATTGACATATCTGTAGAATCCCTTGGGGTTTACTTTTACATTACTTGCCAAAGCAGCCTCATATCTTTTTTTCGCTTTTCTAATTTCCTTTTTAAGATTCCTTTTACATTCTTTATATTCCTCAAGAACCTCATTTACTCCCTGCCGCTTATATTTATTGTATATCTCCCTCTTTTTCCGAACCAAGTGTCCAATTTCCCTGGAAAACCACGGCTCTTTCAAATTATTATTCTTTCCTTTCCACCGAACAGGGACATAAAGACTCTGTACTCTCAAAATTTCACCTTTAAATATCCTCCATTTCTCTATTATATCCTTTTCATAAAACAACAATTTCCATTTCACTCCTTTTAAATCCTTTCTCATCTCCTCAAAATTAGCCTTTGTCCAATCCAAAATCTCAACCCTTGGTCCAGATTTGACCTTCTCCATTATGATATTGAAACTAATGGCATTATGATCACTAGACCCAAAGTGCTCCTCAACACATACCTCCGTCACCTGACCCATCTCATTTCCTAACAGGAGGTCCAACACTGCCCCTTCTCTGGTAGGCACCTCTAAGTATTGCTGCAAAAAACTATCCTGCACACATTTTACAAACTCCAAACCATCCAGCCCTTTAACAGAATGTGATTCCCAGTCTATATATGGAAAATTGAAATCACCCACAATCACCACTCTGTGCTTACTACTAATATCTGCTATCTCCTTACATATTTGCTCTTCCAATTCTCGTTCCCTATTTGGCGGTCTATAATACACCCCTATAAGTGTTGCTAAACCTTTCTCATTTCTGAGTTCCACCCAAACAGCCTCCTTAATCGAGCCTTCTAGTCTGTCCTGCCAAAGCACTGCTGTGATATCCTCCCTGACAAGCAATGCAACACCCCCACCTCTTGCCCCTCCGATTCTATCACATCTGAAACAATGAAATCCTGGAATATTTAATTGCCAATCGCAACCCTCCTGCAACCATGTTTCACTGATCGCCACAACATCATACTTCCAGATGTCAATCCAGGCTCTAAGCTCATCCACCTTTCTTACAATGCTCCTAGCATTAAAATATACACATTTAAGGGACCCATCATTTCTTATTCTCAGTTTATTTCTTTTCCCTTCTTTCTCTCCTACATATTGGGTCTGAGTGTTTCCCTTTTCTGCCTCCTGCCTCACACACTGCCTATTAGCTATCTGTGTTTGAGTCCCTCCCCCCAACCGTACTAGTTTAAAGTCTCCACAGTTATTTTAGCAAATCTCCCCGCCAGGATATTGGTTCCCCTCGGGTTCAGATGCAACCCGTCCTTTTTGTATAGGTCATACTTCCCCCAGAAGAGGTCCCAATGATCCAGAAACTTGAAACCCTGCTCCCTGCACCAGTTCCTCAGCCACGTATTTATCCTCCACCTCACTCCATTCCTATTCTCACTATCGCGTGGCACAGGCAGTAAGCCTGAGATTATTACTTTGGAAGTCCTTTTTTTTAACTCTCTTCCTAGCCCCCTGAATTCTCCTTTCAGGACCTCTTCCCTTATCCTACCTATATTGTTGGTACCTACATGTACCACGACCTCTGGCTCCTCTTCCTCCCCTTTCAGGATATCCTGGACACGCTCAGACACATCCCGGACACCGGCACCAGGGAGGCAAACCACCATCCGGGTCTCCCGACTGCGTCCACAGAAACGCCTATCTGACCCCCTCACTATAGAGTCCCCTATTACTACTGCTCTCCTCTTCCTTTCCCTACCCTTCTGAGCAACAGGGCCGGACTCCTTGCCAGAGGCCCGGGCACCGTCGTTGCCCCCAGGTAGGCTGTCCCCCCCAACAGTACTTAAACAGGAGTACTTATTTCCAAGGGGTACAGCCACCGGGGTACTCCCTAGTCCCTGCCTCTGTTCCTTGCCACCCCCTAACAGTGACCCACTTGTCTACCTCCCGTGGTCTAGGAGTGACCACCTCCCTGTAACTCCTATCTATAACCTCCTCACTCTCCCTGATCAGACGGAGGTCATCAATCTGCCGCTCCAGGTTCCTAATACGGTCCCTTAGGAGCCCCATCTCGTCACACCTGGCGCAGATGTGGATGTCTGGAAGACTATCAGACTCCCAGATTCCCCACATCTGACACCCAGAACAAAAAACTGCCCTGGCAGTCATACTCTCCAAACAAAGCCCCGCGCTCGGTTACTAAACCTACCGCCCGGCCGCTACTCCAACCGCTCCAACCGCCCACCCAAAAGAACTGAGTGATCTCCTGGGAGAGGCAAAAAACCGGATAAAAAACTCAGGCCAATTTGGGAAAAAATCCGGGAAATTCCTCTCCGACCCCAAGCTAGGCGATCGAAACTAGTCCGGGAGATCACACAGGTCTTACTCCTTACTATCCCCACACAATCCCCACACACTACTTCCCAAGCAACACAGCTTGGTGCTGCTTGCTGCCGCCGCTGCTGCTGCTGCTGCCTGCCTATACTTAAATCCTCTTGTCATAAAGGCCAAAGACGTACAGGTATGTAGGTTAATTGGCTGGGTAAATGTAAAACCCAGGGTGTAGGATAGTGTTAATATACGGGGATCACTGGGCGGCACGGATTTGGAGGGCCGAAAGGGCCTGTTTCCGGCTGTATGTATATGATGATGATATGATGATATGAACATGCAATTAGCTTTTTTCACTTTCTGCTGTACCCGCATGGTTACGTTCAGTGATTGATGAACAAGGACATGCAGACGCCATGGCTGAGATAAATGTCAAAATTAGACACCAGTGAGGTGCTGGAAAACTTGATGTTACCCCTCAGATTCCGATTAAATCTTTTCCCCCTTCACCTTGAACCTATGTCCTCTGGTCCTCGATTCCCCGACTCTGGGGCCGGGGTTCCACAGAGAAACCGCGCCGGGTTTGAGGGAGTGGGGTAAAGTAGGACGGGAGGGAGTGGGTTAGTGAGGATGCAGCCGCTGTAATGGCTGCAACAGTCGGAGGAAAGGTTCGTGTTTCAGCTGCCCACGCACAGCCCAGGAATGTGGGACAAACAAAAGTATTTAGTAACATGATCACACTCGCTCTCCTGTGTTGAAATATTTCTCTTGTGTATATTTAAAAAACTGTTAGATTCACGGAGATAAGCTCCATGCAAACACGCCCTTCGGCCCACTGGGTTTGTGATATCAGCAAACACACATGTTCACGAATCCGACCGCACTCATTAATACTCCCAAGTTGCCATCAACTGCCCACCGATCCAATCCCCCAGATTCATACAGGGGCGATGTACAGCGGCCAATCTGCCAAGACATCAGCTCGTCTTTTGGACGCGAAAGAACCCGGAGCACCCGGGCAAATCCATGCGGTTCTGGGGAGCAGTGGAGGTTAGGCTCCAAGCTGGATCACTGCAACTGTGCGGCAGTGACTCTACTATCTGAGCCACTGAACTCCGGGTTCAGTTCAATTAACATGTTCCCAGCAGTAACACATTAACCTCCGTCTCAGCGCAGTTTGTTCCCGCGCTCGCTGCTCGGGACGCCACCGGCGCCACATAGTTTCAGAGAGTGTAGCAAGGAGTTCCCTTCTTGCCCATCGCGGCCACTTCGCGCCCGTCACAGACTGAACGTGGCCGCTGGGAATAAACAAATCCCGGTGACCGACCAGCTCTCCCAAGCGAGGACTCACCGACTGCCGCCTCCCTCCCTGACCCGCACCGCACCGGCTCCCGCTCTCTCCGATCTCCCGACCGGCCAGACTCGCCGCTCCGGCCCCGACAACCAACCGAGGTCTCGGCCTGAGCCGCGCCCCGGGGGCAGTGGGCGGGGCCGGGCCGGGTGGATGCAGCGGGGTTTCACTATCACCCAATCCCGCTGGCAAACAGGGGAGTGAGTGCCCGCTGTGTCCCAGCGGCTCCGGCGCCCTCAGTTGTCCCGGAACCCCGCTCATCTGATCAATCCCCGGCGCGGGACCCTCCGCTTCCCCTCCCCGGCCGGGACCCTCCTCCGTGCCCGCTCCCTGTCCCCGCTCCCCGGGGGCCGAGTCTGTAACCGGCGCCCAGCGACAGCGCGGAGCAACCGGCGTCAGAGAGACCGCTTTCCTCAGCGTGGAATCACACAGGGAAACGGTGGCCGCCGGGGGAGAGAAATCAGCTCAATTTGTCATGAAATGGACGTGATAAATGGGCGGGGAGGGGAATGGGGAACAAGGTTAAGAACAGTTTCTACCATCAGGCCATCAGGCTTCTGAACTCAGAAACACATTTCACGTCATATATGTTGATTATTTTATTATTGTCTTTTTATCTTACTAATGTCTTTTTTATCTTATTTATCCTTGGAATATTACTGCTGAGGTGACCCGTTGTCTTGTCAAATACATTTCATTCTACCGTTCACCCTGTGCCAACCTACAGATCACAAATTTTTTTTTTAAAATTAAATTAAGTTAATTCAATTTAAATTAAAAATTAAATTAAATTAGGTGAGGAATTTGTGAAATCAGGAAAACCTGCGATCGTTCAGTGCCGGCCGGAATCTTGCACAACTCTGACCGAGTGGCTCAGTGTTCTGTTCAGTCCCATCTTATCAGCCGCTCCCCCCCCCCCCCCCCCCCGCTCCTCACTCTGTCCTCCCCCTCGGACCTCTCTCAGTCCCGGGGCAGCGCTGCCCGAGTCTCCCCCCGACTCTCTGATTCTCTCCCCAGTCTCCGTCACCCTGGATGTGGAAACAGCGGGTCCGCGTCTCGAGGTGTCTGAGGATCGGAAGAGGGTGAGACGGACCCGGAGGAGTCTCCCTGACACCGGGAAGAGGTTTACAGTCAGTGCGTGTGTGCTGGGATCGGAGGGATTCACATCGGGGAGACATTACTGGGAGGTGGAGGTGGGGGGGAGTCGGGGCTGGAGTCTGGGAGTCGCCACAGTCTGTGGAGAGGGAGGGGGAGGTTGACCTGGGCATTTTGTCGGCTAAGTTGGGCCTTCCCCTGACTGTCGGAAGAAGGGTCCCCACCCAAAACATTACAATAAACAATAGACAATCCGTGCAGGAGGAGGCCATTCGGCCCTTCGAGCCAGCACCGCCATTCAATGTGATCATGGCTGATCATTCTCAATCAGTACCCCGTTCCTGCCTTCTCCCCATACCCCCTGACTCCGCTATCCTTAAGAGCTCTATCCAGCTCTCTCTTCAATGCATTCAGAGAATTGGCCTCCACTGCCTTCTGAGGCAGAGAATTCCACAGATTCACAACTCTCTGACTGAAAAAGTTTTTCCTCATCTCAGTTCTAAATGGCCTACCCCTTATTCTTAAACTGTGGCCCCTTGTTCTGGACTCCCCCAACATTGGGAACATGTTTCCTGCCTCTAACGTGTCCAACCCCTTAATAATCTTATACGTTTCGGTAAGATCCCTTCTCATCCTTCTAAATTCCCGTGCCCGGGCCTACAGTGGTCGCCGGGCCCACAGTGTTGGGGCCTACAGCGGCCCCGGGCCTAATACGGGACAAGGGCGGCTCCACATGGAACAAACCAACATGTCCCAATATACGGGATGTCCCAGCTAATACAGGACAGTTGGCAACCCTAGTCCCAGCCTGACGTAAACTCTCCACCACACAGGCATATAATGCTCGGGCTTTCTAGGCCACTGTGTGTGAAGGAACTGTAAATGCGGGTTTAGACACAAAAAGTTGGAGAAACTCAGCGGGACAGACAGCATCTCTGGAGAGAAGGAATGGGTGAAGGGCATCGAGCCTAAACGTCGCCCATTCCTTCTCTCCACAGATGCTGCCTGACCCGCTGGGTTACTCCAGCACTCTGTGAAAAGACACCTCTCCATGTTCTCCACAGATGCTGCCTGACCCGCTGAGTTACTCCAGCACTGTGAAACGTCACCTATCCATGTTCTCCACAGATGCTACCTGACCCGCTGAGTTACTCCAGCACTCTGTGAAACGTCACCTATCCATGTTCTCCACAGATGTTGCCTGTCCCGCTGAGTTAGGCCAGCTTTTTTGTGTTTGTAGGCCACTGGGCAGGCCGCATTTAGTTTAGTATCGAGATACTCCATGGAAACAGGCCATTCGGCCCACCATGTCCGTGCCAACCAGCGGTCCTCGTACACTACCACTACCCTACACACACTAGGGACAATCTACAATTATACCGAGCCAATTAACCAACAAACCTGTAGGTCTTTGGAGCGTGGGAGGAAACCGGAGCACCCAGAGAAAACACACGCAGGTCACGGGGTGAACGTACAAACTCCGTGCAGACAGCACCCGTGGTCAGGATCGAACCTGGGTCTCCGGCGCTGTGAGGCAGCAACTCCACTGTGCCGATCTGGAGAGATGTGAGCAGGTTTGGGCCCCGTATCTCAGGAGGGATATGCTGGCACTGGAGACGGTTTACGAGAAAGATCCCAGGAAAAGATTGGGTGAAGGCATGATTAACTTTTGCCGGTACTGGGGCATGTATTTGTTGGAGTTTAGAAGGATGAGGGGGGACCACATTGAAGATTATCGAATGGTGAAAGAGACCGTTGAACTCTGAGTCTTCTTTTGTAAACCAGTGCATGCAGATCCTGGTGCAGACAACCCAATCCCTATTCCCCCATCCCTCTCCACCTGCATCCCATCCTCACATTTCAGGTCTCCTCTCTCCTTATCTCTCAGCCTTTTGTCTTCCTTCCATCACTATCCAATCATCGGCCCATCAACTCCCCTCCCCCCCCCCCCACCTGTATCCACCTATCACTCACCAGATTTTGCCTCGCCCCTCCTGCCTTACAGCCACTACAATCACTGAAGAGTCCTGACCCGAAATGTCACCTACCCATGTTCTCCACAGATGCTGCCTGACCCGCTGAGTTACTCCAGCACTCTGTGAAACGTCACCTATCCATGTTCTCCACAGATGCTGCCTGACTCGCTGAGTTACTCCAGCATTCTGTGAAACGTCACCTATCCATGTTCTCCACAGATGCTGCCTGACCCGCTGAGTTACTCCAGCATTGTGTGTCTTTTTTTGTAAACCAAGCCTGCGGTTCCTTGTGTCCACTTGCAGATTTGATGATGAGTGGCCGGTAAGTGGTGCCCATGAACAGACCGTGCCCAGGGAGAGGATGCAGATCCAGAACCAGACAGGACTCAATGGTGGTCTGATTTACTGGTCGCTGGCACAGGGTGAGTGAGCAAAGTCTGGGTGGATGGAGGCTTCAGTAAACACAGGTCTGAGGCCCTGACACCAAAGTAAACATGTTCCTGGAAACATGTGCACGGAACCATCCCAATCTACAACTTTCTCTGTCTCTCTGCTCTCCCCCCCCCCCCCCCCCCCCCTCTCTCTTCCCCTCTCTCTCTTGTATACACTGGAATTTAGGATGAGAGGGGATCTTATCGAAACGTATAAGATAAGAAGGCAGGAACGGGGTACTGATTGAGAATGATCAGCCAAGATCACATTGAATGGCGGTGCTGGCTCGAAGGGCCGAATGGCCTCCTCTTGCACCTATTGTCTATTGTCTCTCTCCCCCATCTCCTCTCTCTCTCTCCCCCATCTCCCCTCTCTCTCACCCCCCCCCCCCCCCCTCTCTCTCTCTCTCACTCTTTCTCTTTCTCTCTCCTCCCCTGACCCACGTTCACTGGCCATCTTCGCCAGCTTGCTGGTGACGTTAACCACTGGTACATTTCGCCCTGGGCCAGCCTGGTTCTGGCATCAGGGCCCATGAGGTAATGCGATGTATCTCCCCCTGGCCGCCAAGACCTCACCCCTCACCTGCCCTCCACGGGTCAGTTTCACATCTGCCCGTTCAGGGGCACACTTCCAAACTCCGCCAACCCAGAGATGTGTATTTCCACACTGGGTGCATTGCTGGGTCTAAATCGTGTGTAGTCCGCGTACAAATTGCTCGCCCTCTGTCGCTGGTGGCCAACGGGTCTCGGTCCCAGAATTGCGACGAGATGCAACGAGACCTGGGTCTCGTGGTACACCAGTCATTGAAAGTAGGCATGCAGGTGCAGCAGGCAGTGAAGAAAGCGAATGGTATGTTGGCATTCATAGCGAAGGGATTTGAGTATAGGAGCAGGAAGGTTCTGCTGCAGTTGTACAGGGCAGTGGTGAGACCACACCTGGAGTATAGCGTACAGTTTTGGTCTCCTAATCTGAGGAAAGACATTCTAGCCATAGAGGGAGTACAGAGAAGGTTCACCAGATTGATTGCTGGGATGGCAGGACTTTCATATGAAAAAAGATTGGATAGACTCGGCTTGTACTCGCTGGAATTTAGAAGATTGAGGGGGGATCTTATAGAAACTTACAAAATTCTTAAGGGGTTGGACAGGCTAGATGCAGGAAGATTGTTCCCGATGTTGGGGAACAAGGGGTCACTTTAAGGATAAGGGGGAAGTCTTTTGGGACCGAGATGAGAACGTTTTTTTTCACACAGAGTGGTGAATCTGTGGAATTCTCTGCCACAGAATGTAGTTGTGGCCAGTTCATTGGCTATATTTAAGAGAGAGTTAGATGTGGCCCTTGTGGCTAAAGGGACCAGGGGGTATGGAGAGAAGGCAGGTACAGGTTACTGAGTTGGATGATCAGCCATGATCATATTGAATGGCGGTGCAGGCTCGAAGGGCCGAATGGCCTACTCCTGCACCTATTTTCTATCTTTCTATGGGAACATGAGACTTCCAGTTGTTGTGTTTTACTTCCTCTGCCTTTCCCGGCCGCCTGTTGTGCTGCCTCGCTGGCTCAGGGCCCAAGTTCCTCGGGCCTTCTTCATTCCACCCCTGGAATGTCCAACCTACTCCTGTTGGTGCCAGGAGCTTCAGCGGTGAGTAAAGTGTTCAGGGAACAGGCCCATGTCCAGCAGCAGATCCCATTCCAGCTGAGGTCATGCCCACGTCTCCATATCGCCCGCGCTCTGTGGCGATGGTGAGGGGACCTTGGCAATCTGTGGCCCATCCTCTGTCCAGGAAGGAACTGCAGATGCTGGTTCACACTGCAGATAGACACAAATGCTGGAGTAACTCAGCGGGACAGGCAGGGAAGGCACTGAAGAAGAGTCTGAAGAAAGTTCTCCCCTTCCTCTGTAGGCCGAGCTGAGACAGTTTCAGCTGGGAAGAAACTGTCTGTCAATGTCTCCCCGGCTGTTATCAGGCAACAATATCACCCCGCCACAACCAGAGAGCAGCGCTGAACTACCATCTACCTCATTCCCGAACCTCGGACTATCCCTGACCGGACTTTGCTGGCTTTACCTTGCACTAAACGTTATTCCCTTATCATGTATCTGTACACTGTAAATGGCTCGATTGTGATCGTGTGTTGTCTTTCTGCTGACTGGTTTAGATTTTTATTTTAGATTCAGAGATACAGCGCAGAAACAGGCCCTTCGGCCCACCGGGTCCGCCCCGCCCAGCGATCCCCGCACACTAACACTATCCTGCACCCACTCGGGACAATTGTTACATTTGCCCAGCCAATTAACCTACAAACCTGCACGTCTTTGGAGTGTGGGAGGAAACCGAAGATCTCGGAGAAAACCCACGCAGGTCACGGGGAGAACGTACAAACTCTGTACAGACAGCACCCGTAGTCAGGATCGAACCTAGTTAGCACGCAACAAAAAGCTTTTCACTGTACCTCAGTACACCTGACAGTAAACTACACTGAACTGAGCTCGCCAGTCTGAGCACAACACGAGTCCTCAACACCACAAGCCCACGAGGGAGAAACAAAGAACTGCAGATGCTGGTTTCCACCAATGAAAGACACAAAGTGCTGCAGTAACTCAGCGGCTCAGACAGCATCTCTGGAGAATGTGGATGGGCAACGTTTCGGGTCGGGACCTTTCTTCAGACTGCCAATTAACTGCACGAATTGGCGTCAAAGGCACCACAGTTCCAAAACCAGGTGAGTTTTGTGTCTCTGCTCTCCCCGCAGTACCGGCTCCCAGCAGCAGGTGGGGGTGCTGCGCCGTCAAACTGCACCGCGCTATGGACAGCTCGCCATCGCCATCGTTTGGTTACAAGCGACATTACAACTGTCCCGGACTGACACCTGAAAGACCCATCTCAGGTCAATACACAGGAACAGAATGAGATCATTCGGCCCATTAAGTCTGCTTGGATGAAGGGGTTAAAAGCACCATTAGCAAATTTGCAGATGATACAAAGCTGGGTGGCAGTGTGAACTGTGAGGAAGATGCTATGAGGTTGCAGCGTGACTTGGACAGGTTGTGTGAGTGGGCGGATGCATGGCAGATGCAATTTAATGTGGATAAGTGTGAGGTTATCCACTTTGGTGGTAAGAATAGGAAGGCAGATTATTATCTGAATGGTGTCAGGTTAGGAAAAGGGGATGTACAACGAGATCTGGGTGTCCTAGTGCATCATTCACTGAAAGGAAGCATGCAGGTACAGCAGGCAGTGAAGAAAGGAATGTTGGCCTTCATAACAAGAGGAGTTGAGTATAGGAGCAAAGAGGTCCTTCTGCAGTTGTACAGGGCCCTAGTGAGACCGCACCTGGAGTTTTGGTCTCCAAATTTGAGGAAGGATATTCTTGCTATTGAGGGCGTGCAGCGTAGGTTTACTAGGTTAATTCCCGGAATGGCGGGACTATCATATGTTGAAAGACTGGAGCGACTAGGCTTGTATACACTGGAATTTAGAAGGATGAGAGGAGATCTTATCGAAACGTATAAGATTATTAAGGGGTTGGACAGGTTAGAGGCAGGAAACATTATCCCAATGTTGGGGGAGTCCAGAACAAGGGGCCACAGTTTAAGAATAAGGGGTAGGCCATTTAGAACTGAGATGAGGAGAAACATTTTCAGTCAGAGAGTTGGGAATCTGTGGAATTCTCTCCCTCAGAAGGCAGTGGAGGCCAATTCTCTGAATGCATTCAAGAGAGAGCTGGATAGAGCTCTTAAGGATAGCGGAGTCAGGGGGTATGGGAAGAAGGCAGGAACGGGGTACTGATTGAGAATGATCAGCCATGAATGGTGGTGCTGGCTCGAAGGGCCGAATGGCCTCCTCCTGCACCTGTTGTCTATTGTCTACACGTTATGGGGAGAAGGCGGGAGAATGGGGTTGGGAGGGAAAGATGGTTCAGGCATGATTGAATGGTGGAGTAGACTCGATGGGCCGAATGGCCTGATTCTGCTCCAATGACTCGTGAACCTGCACCAGCGGAAGCGGTTAGTGGTTGTTGACCGTGGAGAGCTCAAACATTCCTGGAGGCCGAGAGAAGTGTGAGAGTAAAACGGCTTCGCAGATGTTGAGCAAGGCACCGCAGGGAAAGGCAGGAACAGGCAGGCGCTGTGGTCGGGGCTGGGACCAGTGGTCACGTCTCGACACATTCCACAGCGCCACAGAGCGGAGCTGGCCTCACTGGGAGAGTGGCCGCTGGTGTGAACGCAACCCACGCCAGGTCAGCCTTCAGTCTGAACTCTACCCGCACCGCACCAGCGGACAAACCCTCCCGTGTGTCCTCTCTGGGTGCCGCCGTGAGCAGTCCAGTCACTCCCCCACCTCTGTCAGGTATGTAGGAAAATAACTGCAGATGCTGGCACAAATCGAAGGGATCACAAAATGCTGGAGTAACTCAGCGGGTCAGGCAGCATCTCAGGAGAGAGGGAATGGGTGACGTTTCGGGTCAAGACCCTTCATCAGATTGAAGACTCTCCTAGATGCTGCCTGACCTGCTGAGTTACTCCAGCATTTAATGACCCCACTTCTGTCACCTCCCTCTCCATCACATCTGAAACTGCGAAACACTGGAACATTCAGCTGCTACGCCTGTCCCTCTCGCAACCAGGTCCCGCTAACTGTTTCTAATATGTGTATGTATGTATGTATCTAATATGTGTATGTATGTATGTATATATATAAACACACGTATACGTATATATATGCACATCTATGTATATACACGACCAAGTGGACCCGTTGGGCCCAAATCTCAGAGACGTCCGGGAGCAGAGCAAGGACGCCCGTTGGCTGAGAACAAAAGTAAGTGTTAATTGCAGTGGAAAAGGCAGTTTAAAAAGAGCGCATAACTCCAAGCTGGTCAGGAAGGTAGCATAGAAGTGAGATTGGTTGATCAATTAAAGCAGACGATTGGTAAATTGACCATTGAAGTAATTTAGTGGCTGATATAAGCAAGGCTTGCACAAGGGTTGCAGCCCTGTCCGGGTGCAGCCCTGTGAGTAAAGTGCGAGTCTTTGGCTGCGAGTCTTCAGTGAGGAGGTTACGCTTGTTTTTTGAGCCAGAATTGTTTTTGACACCGAAGTGATGGCGCACAAGTTGGTGCAGTGTGTTTCCTGCAGGATGTGGGAAGGTGGAGACACTGCTGGAGCTTCTGGGAGCTACACCTGCAAGAACTGTGTCCAGGTGCAGCTCCTGACTGGACGTGTGGCGGAGTTGGAAAAGCAACTGGTTGACCTCAGGGCCATCCGGGAATGCGAGAGTTTCCTGGACAGGACCTACTGTGAGGCTGTCACGCCAAGGGTCCAGGTCGAGCGAAGGTGGGAGACCGTTTCAGGGGGGAGCGAACGTGGACTACAGGAGACCCCGGTGGCTGTGCCTATTGCAAACAGGTACACCCTATTGGGAACTGTTGGGGCAGAAAACTCTTCCAGTCCGAGCGGCAGTCGTGTTGGCGGTTCTAACCCAGGCAAGGAAACTCGACCGGGGAGACCGAAGTCAGGAAGAGCCACGGTAGTCGGAGACTCCATTGTCCGAGGTACGGACAGTAGATTCTGTGGCGACAGGCGGGAGTCGAGGATGGTCTGTTGCCTCCCTGGTGCCAGGGTTCAAGACATCACGGAGTGGCTTCAGAACATCCTAGCGAGGGAAGGTGTTCAACTGGAAGTAGTTGTGCACGTGCGCACGAACGACGTCGGGAGGAAGAGGAAGGAGATACTGCAGCGTGAGTTTAGAGAGTTAGGAAGAAGACTGAGAAGTAGGACGTCGAAGGTGGTTGTCTCTGGACTGCTACCTGTACCTCGTGCTGGTGAGGGCAGGAACAGAGAGATCGGGGATATGAATGTCTGGCTGAGGGGCTGGTGCAGGGAGCAGGGATTTAGATTTCTGGACCACTGGGATCTCTTCTGGGGTAGGGGTGACCTGTACAAAAGGGACGGGTTACACCTTAACAGCAGGGGGACCAACATTCTGGCAGGCAGTTTTGCTAGCGCTACAAGCTTGGCTTTAAACTAAGTAGTGGGGGGGAGGGGTTGACAAATTGGGAATATGGAGATGGAGTTAAAGGGGAAGCGAATACAGGAGAAACTGTAAAGGACTCTCGTATGAATGGGATGGGAAGTTCTAGAAGGGATATGAGAGTAATGTCAGGGCCAATTGTGACCGGTGTGAGAGGGGAGATAAATACCGAAGATAAAGTGTTGTATTTAAATGCGCGAAGTATAAGAAATAAAGTGGATGAGCTTGAGGCTCAGTTAGACATTGGCAAGTATGATGTTGTGGGAATCACTGAGACATGGCTATAAGAGGACCAGGGCTGGGAGCTGAATATTCAGGGGTACACAACGTACAGAAAAACAGGCAGGTGGGGAGAGGGGGCGGGGTAGCTCTGTTGCTAAGGAATGATATTCACTCCCTTGCAAGGAGTGACATAGAATCAGGAGATGTAGAATCAGTATGGATAGAGATGAGGAATTGTAAGGGTAAAAAGACCCTAATGGGAGTCATCTATAGGCCCCCAAACAGTAGCCTCAACATAGGGTGCAAGTTGAATCAGGAACTAAAATTGGCATGTCACAAATGTAATGCTACGGTGGTCATTGGAGATTTCAGCATGCAGGTAGACTGGGAAAATCAGGTTGGTAATGGAGCCCAGGAAAGAGAGTTTGTGGAGTGCCTCCGAGATGGATTCTTAGAACAGCTTGTACTGGAGCCTACCAGGGAGAAGGCAATTCTGGATTTAGTGTTATGTAATGAACCTGACCTGATAAGGGAACTCGAGGTAAATGAGCCATTAGGAGGCAGTGACCACAATATGATAAGTTTTACTCTACAAATTGAGAGGGAGAAGGGAAAATCGGAGGTGTCAGTATTACAGTATAGCAAAGGGGATTACAGAGGCATGAGGCAGGAGCTGGCCAAAGTTGACTGGAAGGAGGCCCTAGCAGGGAAGACTGTGGAACAGCAATGGCAGGTATTCCTGGGAATAATGCAGAAGTTGCAGGATCAATTTATCCCAAAGAGGAGGAAAGATTCTAAGGGGAGTAAGAGGCACCCGTGGCTGACAAGGGAAGTAAAGGACAGCATAAAAATAAAAGGGAAGAGCTAACATAGCAAAGAAGAGTGGGAAGCTAGAGGATTGGGACTCTTTTAAAGAGCAACAGAAGATAACTAAAAAGGCAATATTGGGAAAAAAGACGAGGTACGAGGGTAAACTAGCCAATATTATAAAGGAGGATAGTAAAAGCTTTTTTAGGTATGTAAAGAGGAAAAAAATAGTCAAGGCAAATGTGGGTCCCTTGAAGACAGAAGCAGGGGAATTTATTATGGGGAACAAGGAAATGGCAGACGAGTTGAACCGGTACTTTGGATCTGTCTTCACTGAGGAGGATACAAACAATCTCCCAGATGTTCTAGTGGCCAGAAATCCTAGGGTGACAGAGGAACTGGAGGAAATCCACATTAGGCAGGAAAAAGTTTTGGGTAGACTAATGGGACTGAAGGCTGATAAATCCCCAGGGCCTGATGGTCTCCATCCCAGGGTGCTTAAGGAGGTGGCTCTAGAAATTGTGGGCGCATTAGTGATTATTTTCCAATGTTCTATAGATTCAGGATCATTTCCTGTGGATTGGAGGGTAGCTAATGTTATCCCACTTTTCAAGAAAGGAGGGAGAGAGAAAACGGGAAATTATAGACCAGTTAGTCTGACATCAGTGGTGGGGAAGATGCTGGAGTCAATTATAAAAGACGAAATTGCGGAGCATTTGGATCGCAGTAACAGGATCGTTCCGAGTCAGCATAGATTTACGATGGGGAAATCGTGCTTGACTAATCTACTGGGATTTTTTGGATGTAACTAGGAAAATTGACAGGGGAGAGCCGGTGGATGTGGCGTATCTCGACTTTCAGAAAGCCTTCGACAAGGTCCCACATAGGAGATTAGTGGGCAAAATTAGAGCACATGGTATTGGAGGTAGGGTACTGACATGGATAGAAAGTTGGTTGACAGACAGAAAGCAAAGAGTGGGGATAAATGGGTCCCTTTCAGAATGGCAGGCAGTGACTAGTGGGGTACCGCAAGGCTCGGTGTTGGGACCGCAGCTATTTACAATATACATCAATGACTTGGATGAAGGGATTAAAAGTATCATTAGCAAATTTGCCGATGATACAAAGCTAGGTGGCAGAGTGAACTGTGAGGAAGATGCTATGAGGTTGCAGGGTGACTTGGATAGGTTGTGTGAGTGGGCGGATGCATGGCAGATGCAGTTTAATGTAGATAAGTGTGAGGTTATCCACTTTGGTAGTAAGAATAGGAAAGCAGATTATTATTTGAATGGTGTCAAGTTAGGAAAAGGGGACGTACAACGTGATCTGGGTGTCTTGGTCACTGAAAGGAAGCATGCAGGTACAGCAGGCAGTGAAGAAAGCCCATGGAATGTTGGCCTTCATAACAAGAGGAGTTGAGTATAGGAGCAAAGAGGTCCTTCTGCAGTTGTACAGGGCTCTGGTGAGACCGCACCTGGAGTACTGTGTGCAGTTTTGGTCTCCAAATTTGAGGATGGATATTCTTGCTATTGAGGGTGTGCAGCGTAGGTTTACTTGGTTAATTCCCGGAATGGCGGGACTGTCATATGTTGAAAGACTGGAGCGACTAGGCTTGTATACACTGCAATTTAGAAGGATGAGAGGGGATTTTATCGAAACGTATAAGATTATTAAGGTGTTGGACATGTTAGAGGCAGGAAACATGTTCCCAATGTTGGGGGAGTCCAGAACCAGGGGCCACAGTTTAAGAATAAGGGGTAGGCCATTTAGAACAGAGATGAGGAAAAACGTTTTTAGTCAGAGAGTTGTGAATCTGTGGAATTCTCTGTCTCAGAGGGCAGTGGAGGCCAATTCTCTGAATACATTCAAGAGAGAGCTAGAGAGAGCTCTTAAGGATAGCGGGGTCAGGGGGTATTGGGAGAAGGCAGGAACTGATTGTGAATGATCAGCCATGATCACATTGAATGGCGGTGCTGGCTCGAAGGGCTGAATGGACTACTCCTGCACCTATTGTCTATTGTAAACCTCTCCTGCATTGGTGCAGCACCCTTTCCTCCCCCTCCCTCCACTCCCACTTCCCCCTCCCTCCCTTCCCTCCCTCCACTCCCCCTCCCCCCACCCTCCACTCCCCGTCCCTCCTCGCTCCCGTCCCTCCTCGCTCCACTCCTCCTCCCTCCCCTCCCACTCCACCCCTCCCTCCCCCTCAACCCCCCTTATCCTCCCTCCCCCTCAACCCCCCTTATCCTCCCTCCCCCTCAACCCCCCTTATCCTCCCTCCCCCTCCCTCCCGCTCTCCCCTCTCTCCCGAGGAGATAAATTTAAACTTTAAAATGTGAATAACTTAAAAAATATAACACCGATTTCAATGAAACTTCTTCCATTGGCACCAAAGGGACAACGGTGAATAAGGTGGGCCTAAACATTGTCGCGCTATCGTGTACCATTTTGGCTGTAGTTCAGGAACAAACAAACGTGAGTTTTAGTATATACTAGACCAAGTGGGGCCCGTTCCTCGGAGGGTTTCCATTGCGACCTGGGGAAATCACGTTTTTCCTTTAAAATAAATTGTCTGTTAAAAAATAAAAATAAATCTCAATGGGGTGGGGAGAGGAGGGGAGGGGTGGGTGAGGAGGGGGGAATGGGGTGGGGGAGGGGAAAGGTGAGGGAGCCACTGACACCGTCCTGCCATCTTCTTTCTCGTTCACTGTGGTGCCGTGCTCCTCGAGGGGAGGGGGAGCGCAATTAAACGCGATACAGGGAAGAGGGTGTGACCGAGGAGCCTTGGACGCAAAGCCTCTCCTGTATTGGTGTAGCAGCCTCAACCCCCTACTCAATCCCCCTTATCCCCCCCCCCCTCCCTACCCCCAACTCTCCCATCTTCCCTGACCCCCACCACCACCCCTCTCCCCCCCACCCCTCCTACCCATCCCCACTCTTCCCTCCTACCCACCCACCCAGCCCTCCTCCCCAGTCTCTCTCCCTCCCATCCCCACTCGCACTCTCCTCCACCCCTCCATTCCCCACCACCCCCCTTTCCACCACTCTCCTCTCCCCCCACTCCCCACTCTCCCCTCTCCACCACTCTCCCCTCTCCACCACTCTCCCCTCCCCCCACTCTCCCCCTCCCCCCACTCTCCAGCCACCCTTTCCCCCACTCTCTCCTCCCCCCACCTACCTATTCCCCACATTCTCCTCCCCCAGCCCCACGCTCACTCTCGCCCACCCCTCATCCACCACGCCTCCCCCACCTTCATCCCCCTCCCACCCCTACCCTCCCCTCCACCCACCCCACCCGCATTCTCACTGTCCCCCTCCCCCCACCACTCTCCCCTGACCCCCACTGTCCCCCTTCCCCCCACTCTCTTCCCCCACCACCACCCCCCCTTTCCCCCACACCCCGTCTCCCCCCCACCCTCCCTCCCCCTTTCACTCTCAGTTCCCTTCCCCCACCCACCTTCCCCCCTTTTCCCTCCCACTCCCATTCTCTCTTCCCCTCACCACCACCCCCCTCCCCGTCCCTCTCCCTCCCTCCCACTCTCTGCTCCTCCCAACCTCCCCCACCCCCCTCTTCCGTGACCCCCACTGTCCCCCTCACCACCACACCCCTCCCCCCACCCCTCCTCCTCACCCGCACTCTGCCCTCCTCCCCAGTCCCACTCTCCCCCTCACCCCCACCCCTCTTACCCCACCCCCCCTTTCCTCCACTCCTCCCCCACCCCCTCATTCTTCTCTCCTCCCCCAACCGCACTCTCCCCCATCCCCCCTTTCCCCACCACCCCCCCTTTCCCCACCACCCCCCCTTTCCACCACTCTCTCCTCCCCCAGCCCGACTCTCCCCCACCCCCGCTCCTCTCCCCACTCACCCCCTCCACTCCACCCACTCGCCCCACCCCATTCTCACTGTTCCCCTCCCCTCCCACTTCTTCCCCATCCCCACTGTCACCCTTCCCCCCACCCTCTTCCCACCACCACCACACCCCCTTGCCCCCACACCCATCTCTCCTCCTCCTTTCACTCACTGTCCCCTCCTCCCCACTCTTCACAGACCAACACTGTCCCGTACCACCCCCACCACCCCCCTCCCCCACCCCAGTCCCACTCTCCCTCTCACCCCCTCTCAGCTCCTCCCACCCTCCCCCTCTCCCCTAACCCACACTGTCCCCCTTGCCAACAACCTCCACTCTCTCTTCCCCCTACCCCTGTTGTCCCCCCCAATCCCACTCTCCCTCCCACCCCCACTCTCTGCTCCTCCCACCCTCCCCCATTCTCTCCTACCCCCACACTCCCCCTTCCCGCCAATCTCTTCTCCACTCCCCCCAGCCCCACTCTCTCCCTATCCCCCCTTTCTCCTCCACCCGTCCTTGACCCCACCCTCCCCTCCACACTCACCCCACCCCCATTCTCACTGTCCCCCCCACCCTCTCTCCTCTCCCAGTCTGCCCCTCCTCCCCTCCCTCCTCTCCACCCCCTCCTCCCCTTTCACTCTCACTGTCCCCTTCCCCCACCCACCTTCTCCCTCTCCCCCAACCACCCCCACTGACCCCCCTCCCCAGTCCCACTCTCCCCCTCCCCAGTCCCACTCTCCCCCTCCCCCCACTCTCTCCTCACCCACCCCACCCCCCCTTTCCCCCACTCTCTCCTCCCCCCACCCTCACACCCCTCCCACCCCCACCCTTCCCTCCACCCACTCGGCCCCCACGTCCACTCCCCTCCGTGGAGCCGTTGGCGGCTAAAGGCACTTACCGATCGTGCAGGGAGGAGGAGGGAGCTCCGGACTACTGGAGTCGGGCGGCGGAGGTGGGACTACTCGAGGCGGGCCGGCGGGTCTGGGAGAGTGGGGAGGGGGGGAGAGAGAGGAGAGAGGCGCGGCGGGAGGCCCGCACAAGATGGCGGAGCGTGAGGAGAGCGGCCGCCATCTTAGTGAAGTCGCGACGGGGCCGTCGGTGGCAGCGGCCGCTGAAGGAGGAGGAGGAGGAGGAGAAGCTGCCCGCTGCGCTGCGGCTTGTGTGCGGTAACGGTGCGGGGTGCGGGGCGCTGGGCCCGGGCGGGAGGGAGGGGGGGGGGACTCGAGGACGCCGTGCGTGTTGAAGCTGCCCTCTGCGATGATGGAGCCGGTCCTCAACCAGCGGCAGCAGCAGCAGCAGCGCGCGGTGGGGCTGTCGGCGACGGCAGTTGGTGGAGACCGCGTCATCAAGCGGCAGTTGGTGGAGACCGCGTCATCAAGCGGCAGTTGGTGGAGGCCGCGTCATCAAGCGGCAGTTGGTGGAGATCGCATCATCAAGCGGCAGTTGGTGTTGGCCGCGTCATCAAGCGGCAGTTGGTGGAGATCGCATCATCAAGCGGCAGTTGGTGGAGATCGCATCATCAAGCGGCTGTTGGTGGAGGCCGCGTCATCAAGCGGCAGCAGCAGCAGCGCGCGGTGGGCTGTCAATAGACAACAGACAATAGGTGCAGGAGGAGGCCATTCGGCCCTTCGAGCCTGTACGCACCGCCATTCAATGCGATCGTGGCTGATCACTCTCAATCAGTACCCCGTTCCTGCCTTCTCCCCATACCCCTCACTCCGCTATCCTTAAGAGCTCTATCCAGCTCTCTCTTGAAAGCATCCAACGAACTGGCCTCCACTGCCTTCTGAGGCAGAGAATTCCACACCTTCACAACTCTCTGACTGAAAAAGTTCTTCCTCATCTCCGTTCTAAATGGCCGACCCCTTATTCTTAAACTGTGGCCCCTTGTTCTGGACTCCCCCAACATTGGGAACATGTTTCCTGCCTCTAACGTGTCCAATCCCCTAATTATCTTATATGTTTCAATAAGATCCCCCCACATCCTTCTAAATTCCAGTGTATACAAGCCTAGTCGCTCCAGCCTTTCAACATACGACAGTCCCGCCATTCCGGGAATTAACCTAGTAAACCTACGCTGCACGCCCTCAATAGCAAGAATATCCTTCCTCAAATTTGGAGACCAAAACTGCACACAGTACTCCAGGTGCGGTCTCACTAGGGCCCTGTACAACTGCAGAAGGACCTCTTTGCTCCTATACTCAACTCCTCTTGTTATGAAGGCCAACATTCCATTGGCTTTCTTCACTGCCTGCTGTACCTGCATGCTTCCTTTCAGTGACTGATGCACTAGGACACCCAGATCTCGTTGAACATCCCCTCTTCCTAACTTGACACCATTCAGATAATAATCTGCCTTTCTATTCTTACTTCCAAAGTGAATAACCTCACACTTATCTACATTAAACTGCATCTGCCATGTATCCGCCCACTCACACAACCTGTCCAAGTCACCCTGCAGCCTTATTGCATCTTCCACACAATTCACACTACCCCCCAGCTTAGTATCATCTGCAAATTTGCTAATGGTACCTTTAATCCCTTCGTCTAAGTCATTAATGTATATCCTAAATAGCTGGGGTCCCAGCACCGAACCTTGCGGTACCCCACTGGTCACTGCCTGCCATTCCGAAAGGGACCCATTTATCCCCACTCTTTGCTTTCGGTCTGTCAACCAATTTTCTATCCATGTCAGTACCCTACCCCCAATACCATGTGCTCTAATTTTGCCCACTAATCTCCTATGTGGGACCTTGTCGAAGGCTTTCTGAAAGTCGAGGTACACCACATCCACTGACTCTCCCCTGTCAATTTTCCTCGTTACATATCATATCATATATATATACAGCCGGAAACAGGCCTTTTCGGCCCTCCAAGTCCATGCCGCCCAGTGATCCCCGTACATTAACACTATCCTACACCCACTAGGGACAATTTTTACATTTACCCAGCCAATTAACCTACATACCTGTACGTCTTTGGAGTGTGGGAGGAAACCGAAGATCTCGGAGTAAACCCACGCAGGTCAAGGGGAGAACGTACAAACTCCTTACAGTGTATCACCCGTAGTCAGGATCGAACCTGAGTCTCCGGCGCTGCATTCGCTGTAAAGCAGCAATTCTACCGCTGCGCTACCGTGCCGCATCCTCAAAAAATTCCAGTAGATTTGTCAAGCATGATTTTCCCTTCGTAAATCCATGCTGACTCGGAATGATCCTGTTACTGCCATCCAAATGCTCAGCAATTTCGTCTTTTTTAATTGACTCCAGCAGCTTCCCCACCACTGATGTCAGACTAATTGGTCTATAATAACCCGTTTTCTCTCTCCCTCCTTTCTTAAAAAGTGGGATAACATTTGCTATCCTCCAATCCACAGGAACTGATCCTGAATCCATAGAACATTGAAAAATGATCTCCAATGCTTCCACTATTTCTAGAGCCACCTCCTTAAGTACTCTGGGATGCAGACCATCAGGCCCTGGGGATTTATCAGCCTTCAGTCCCATAAGTCTACCCAAAACCATTTCCTGCCTAATGTGGATTTCCTTCAGTTCCTCCATCACCCTAGGTTCTCCGGCCCCTAGAACATTTGGGAGATTGTGTGTATCTTCCTCAGTAAAGACAGATCCAAAGTAACGGTTTAACTCGTCTGCCATTTCTTTGTTCCCCATAATAAATTCCCCTGCTTCTGTCTTCAAGGGACCCACATTTGCCTTGACTATTTTTTTCCTCTTCACGTACCTAAAAAAACTTTTGCTATCCTCCTTTATATTATTGGCTAATTTACCCTCGTACCTCATCTTTTCTCCCCGTATTGCCTTTTTAGTTAACTTTTGTTGGTCTTTAATGTGCGATATATATATATATATATATCGCACATTAAAGACCAACAAAATATATATATATTGGTATGTGTACGTGTGTGGATATATACACACACCCATATATACACGCACACATATATTCACTGGAGCCCTGTCAACCGGGCGTTGAGAAGATTGTCCCAACTTTGGTAATGTTTACCTTTCTTTATTTAAGAGATACAGCACGGAAACAGGCCCTCCGGCCCACCGAGTACACGACGACCATCGATCGCCCGTTCACACATGTACAATGTGATTGCACTTTCTCATCCACTCCCGACACACGAGAGGCAATTTACAGAGGGGCCGATTAACCTACAAACTTGTATCTCTGGAGTGTGGGGGAGGAAACCGGAGCAACCGGTGGAACCAGCACATTTCATGCGCAAACCCGTCTAACCACAAGTGTCTGTGTGTTTATAAAGCCAAGCGCAAGACACATGATCTGTACAACCCCGTTTATTGTTAGCACAGATTCATTTGTGAAAATTACAAAACAAATCATGTAATCCTTGTTATTCGGTTCATTTGTCGATGTTATGTGGTGTCATCGTTCAACAGTCCTGTAAATATATTCGCTCCCCCTAATAATCCCTTCCTCCAAAGGTTTTATTGTAACGTGTAAATAACACCTATCCATGTTCTCCACAGATGCTGCCTGACCCGCTGAGTTACTCCAGCACTCTGTGAAACGTCACCTATCCATGTTCTCCGCAGATGCTGCCCGACCCGCTGAGTTACTCCAGCACTCTGTGAAACGTCACCTATCCATGTTCTCCACAGATGCTGCCTGACCCGCTGAGTTACTCCAGCACTCTGTGAAACGTCACCTATCCATGTTCTCCACAGATGCTGCCTGACCCGCTGAGTTACTCCAGCACTCTGTGAAACGTCACCTATCCATGTTCTCCACAGATGCTGCCTGACCCGCTGAGTTACTCCAGCACTCTTGTGAAACGTCTCCTATCCATGTTCTCCAGATGCTGCCCGACCCCGCTGAGTTACTCCAGCACTCTGTGAAACGTCACCTATCCATGTTCTCCACAGATGCTGCATGACCCGCTGAGTTACTCCAGCACTCTGTGAAACGTCACCTATCCATGTTCTCCACAGATGCTGCCTGACCCGCTGAGTTACTCCAGCAGTCTGATTTCATTGGGATCGTCTCTCCAAATGGGGTGACACAGTACCAGGTGCCCAATACACACACTCTCAGCAGGGAAACAGGCCCTTCGGCCCACCTCGTCCATACCGACCACGATGTCCCATCAACACTAGTCCCACCTGTCCCCATGTGCCCCATAGCCCTCTGAACCTTTCCTACCCATGCACCTGTCTAAATGTTTTTAAATATTGTTACATTTCGTCTGCTGCCTGCCCTGTCCGACCAATTGAGTTTTGTGTTACTGCTCTCCCCGCAGTGTTGGCCTTCATAACAAGAGGTGTTGAGTATAGGAGCAAAGAGGTCCTTCTGCAGTTGTTCAGGGCCCTAGTGAGACCGCACCTGGAGTACTGTGTGTCAGTTTTGGTCTCCAAATTTGAGGAAGGATATTCTTGCTATTGAGGGCGTGCAGCGTAGGTTTACTAGGTTAATTTCCGGAATGGCGGGACTGTCATATGTTGAAAGGCTGGAGCAATTAGGCTTGTATAGACTGGAATTTAGAAGGATGAGGGGGGGGATCTTATCGAAACATACAAGATTATTAAGGGGTTGGGCACGTTAGAGGCAGGAAACATATTCCCAATGTTGGGGGAGTCCAGAACCAGGGGCCACAGTTTAACAATAAGGGGTAGGCCATTTAGAACGGACACGAGGAAATCTTTTTCAGTCAGAGGGTGGTAAATCTGTGGAATTCTCTGCCTACGAAGGCAGTGGAAGCCAGTTCTCTATATGCATTCAAGAGAGAGCTAGATAGAGCTCTTAAGGATAGCGGAGTCAGGGGGTATGGGGAGAAGGCAGGAACGGGGTACTGATTATGAATGATCAGCCATGATCACAGTGAATGGCGTAGCTGGCTGGAAGGGCCGAATGGCCTCCTCCTGCACCTGTTGTCTGTTGAATTTGGGGGTTAAATGGGAGCCGTTCAGCGCCGACCTGTTGTCCACCGGGTTTCTGCCCCACAGCCCCTGAGCACCGCTCCTGACGCCGGTCCCCGGGACCCGACCCTTTCACACACCCGGAGCGGAACCGGAGCAGATTGTCATCCACTCGTCTTTACTCCAAGGCCAAAAGAAAGGATAAAGTTTCTCCGTGAATTTGTTCCCAGTGAAGGTGTGGAGATGGGACTTGGTGCCCGCGTCGTAAAATGAAACTGTCCCGGGACTGGTAACTGAGATAAACTCCCACCCTCCCGGGGATGGGACGGGCGGGGAGAGGGGATGGAGAGGAGGGACTGCCTCAAACCTGTCACCCCACCCGCGCGATGATCCAGACTCCAGTCTCCGGGGTCAGTGTGTCCCTCCCCTCCCTCTCCACAGACCTCTGCGGCGACTCCCAGACCCCAGCCCTCACTCCCCGCCACCTCCACCTCCCAGTAATGTCTCCCCGATGTGAACCCCTCCGATCCCAGCACACACGGCCAGACTGTAAACCTCTTCCGGTGTCAGGGAGACTCCTCTCTGTCCCGGTCCGTCTCACCCTCTTCCGATCCTCAGACACCTCGAGCCGCGCATGCGCTGTTTCCACATCCAGGGTGACGGAGACTGGGGGGAGAAGCAGAGAATCAGAGAGTCCCCGGGGGGGGGGTCGGGGGGAGACTCGGGCAGCGCGGCCCCGGGACCGGGGGAGAGGCCGCTCGGCCTCGGGCACAGGCGGGCGGACAACTGGACGATATCCCGGGGATTTCCCGCCCCCCCGCCAACATCCCACGGACAAAAACATGTTTCCCGGCGTTTCCTAATCGGGGCGGAAGTGGAGGGGAACCGGGTGAACGGTGAGAAATAAAAACAAACTGCTGGAGGAAGTCCGCGGGTCAGGCAGCACATGTGTAAGGAAATGACAGAACACGTTCAGGTCGGGACGCTGCTTCATTCTCATGCTCCCCTCTGCTCCCCCGGGACACAGAGGTGCAGCAAAATACTGTACTCTGTTTGTATGTGTGTGTGTGTATGTGTGTATGAATGTGTGTGAGAGAATGTGTGTGAATCTGTGTTATGGTGTGTGGTGTGTGTGTTTGTATGAGAGTGTGTGAGTGAGTGTGTGTCAGAGTGTGTGTTAGAGTGCGTGTGTGAGTGTATGTGTATGTGTGTGTGAGAGTGTGTGCATATGTGTGTGTTAGAGTGTGTGTGTGTATGCGAGTGTGCGTGTGTGTGAGGGAGTGTTTCTCTGAGTGTGTGTGTGTGTGTGAGAGTGTGTCTGTATGAGTGTGTGTTAGAGTGGGTGTGTCCGTGTGTGCAAGTGGTATGAGAGTGTGTGTGTGTGTGTGTTAGTGTGTGCCTGTCTGTGTTTGTGTACATACACACATGCGTCCATACACTGCCTAATGTATCCCACCATTGCACCAAGATGATCAACGTTATTCACTTCACCTGTCAGTGGTCATAATGTTTTGGCTCATCGATGTGCATACACCGGGCAAAACTCGTAATGCTCTCTCTGTGCGTGTGTAAGTTGGGCAGAGCAGCATCTGAGTGTAGGTGAGGGGAGGTGGTGGAGCAAGACAGGTGGGTTCAGGTGAGTGGGGGGGGGGGGGTGATTGGTAGAACGATCAGGTGGCGGGAGAGAAGGGTGGAGATGGGAACCGAGGCTGGAGATGATGTGCTGAAGCCAAAGGGATGAGAATGATGGATTCTGATAAGAATTAAAGATGGGGTGAGAAATGTAGAACCGGAGGGAGGGTGGAGCGCATGGGATCCAAGAAAAGATAGCTAATTGGATAGAAAATTGGCGTCATGGAGGGAAGCAGAGGGTGATGAGGGAAGGTTGTTTTTCGGACTGGAGACCTGTGACCAGTGGCGTGCCTCACGGTTCGGTTCCGTGCTTATATCAGTGATCTGGATGAGAATGTACATGGCATGATTAGCAAGTTTGCGGGTGACACAAACGTGGGCGGTATTGTGGATAGTGAAGACGGTTGTCAAAAATTGCAGCAGGATCTTGTTCGGTTGGGCAGGTGGGCTGAGGAATGGTTGATTGTATTAAATACAGGGTTAGATACAAATTTAATATAGGAGTGCAGTAACATAGTTCCTTGAAAGTGGAGTCACAGGTAGATAGTGTGTTCATATAAAGTATCGGAACAATGGTCTCCATCAATCAGAGTATTGAATATTGAAGTTGGGATGTCACGTTGTGGATATATCGGACGTTGGTGATGCCACATTGTGTTCAGTTCTGGGCACCATGTTACAGGAAATATGCTGTCAGTTTGTAAAGGCTACAGATAAGATTTACGAGGATGTTGCCAGGGCTCAAGGGCCTGAGCTACAGGGAGAGGGTGAGCAGGCGAGGACTTTATTCCTCGTAGCGCAGGCGGATGAGGGGTGATTTATAGAGGTGTACATTATCGTGAGAGGAATAGATCGGGTAAAAGCAGAGTCTCTTCCCCAGAGTAGGGGAATCAACAACCATAGGTTTAAAGTAAGGGGGGGGGGGGGGGTATTTAATAGGAACCTGAGAGGTAACTCTTTTACACAAAGGGTGATGGATATATGGAACGAGTTGTCAGAAGAGGTAGCTGTGAGAGAGTTTGTTATAATTATGACAGGCATAGAACGGGGGGATAGTCAGAACCTTTTCCCCAGGGCGAAAAACATCAAATGCAAGAGGGCACAGCTTTAAGGTGAGAGGGGCAAAGTTTAAAGGATTTGTGCGAGGCAAGTTTTGTCCACGGTGTGGTACCTGGGATGTGATGCCGGGGTGGTGGTGGAGGCAGATACAACAGTGGCATTTTAGATAGACACCTGGATATGGATATCATGGATAAGACCACATCTGGAGTATTGTGTACAGTTTTGGTCTCCAAATTTGAGGAAGGACATCCTTGTAATTGAGGCAGTGCAGCGTAGGTTCACGAGATTGATCCCTGGGATGGCGGGACTGTCATATGAGGAAATATTGAAAAGACTGGGCTTTTATTCACTGGAGTTTAGAAGGATGAGAGGGGATCTTATAGAAACGTATAAAATTATAAAATGATTGTACAAGCTAGATGCAGGAAAAAAGTTCCCAATGTTGGGGGAGTCCAGAACCACAGTCTTAGAATAAAGGGGAGGCCATTTAAAACTGAGGTGTGAAGGACCTTTTTCACCCAGAGAGTTGTGAATTTGTGGAATTCTCTGCCACGGAGGGAAGATAATTAGTTAGAGAGAGTTAGTTAGAGCTCTGAGGGCTAGTGGAATCAAGGGATATGGGGAGAAGGCAGGCACGGGTTATTGATTGTGGATGGTCAGCCATGATCTCAATGAATGGCGGTGCTGTCTCGAAGGGCCGAATGGCCTCCATCTGCACCTATTCTCTCTGTTTCTATGTTTCTATAAGAGGTGGACTTCGCACTATGTTCTGCACAGACACTCTGGGCCGAAGGGCCTGTTGCTGTGCTGTACAGTTCTACGTTATATTGAACCGTTCATGATCTGCCCTTCAACCGTCATAACACACATCGGCCTGCACTTACCATAAGCTCGTTGCACATCCTCGTATCCTGCACAAAACAGAAATATTTCACATTTTCACTGCAACTAAAATTGGAAATCAAATAATGACAGCGGGGAGCAAGGTGCAAACAGAGGGTGGGCAGCTCTTCACAGATCCAGGGACCTGGGTTCCATCCTGAATTTGAACAGCTAGGTACCAAAGGGAAAAGCAGAACCAACAAGGTAATAATCTCTGGATTGCTACTTGAGCCGAGAGCAAATTGGCACAGGGTTGAGAGGATGAGAGAGTTGAACACGCGGCTCAAAGACTGATGTGGAAGATGTGGGTTTGAATCTGTGGGGCGTTGGCACCAATATTGGGGAAGGAGGGAACTGTTCTGACGGGACGGACTCCACTTGAGCCCGGCTGGGACCAAACTCCTGGCAAACCGTATAACCAGGGCTGTAGATAGAGCTACAAACTAAATAGTGGGGAGGGGGAGAGCAACAAATTGGAAGTGTAAGGGTGGAGCTAAAGGGCAAGAGAGCGCAGAAAAGCTACAGGAATCTCCAGAAGTAACGGGACGGAAAGTTACAGAGGGGATACGAGAGTAAGGTCAGGTAAAATCGGGACCGGTGTGAGAGGGGAGCTGAATACAGAATTAAAGGAGTTGTATTTGAATGCGTGCAGTATAAGAAATAAAGTGGATTGGCGTGGAGCAAAGTTAGAGATTGGCAGGTATAATGTTGTGGCAATTACAGAGACGTGGCTGCAAGAGGCTCGGACCTGGGAGCTGAATATTCAGTCCTATAATATACGTCCTATCGGAAAGACAGACAGGTGGGCGGAGCGGATGGGCTAGCTCTGTTGGTAAGGAAAGAAATTCAGTCCTTAGCGAGGGATGACATGGGATCAGAGGATGTAGAGTCATTGTGGATAGAGCTGAGACATTATAAGGGTAAAAAAGCTCACATGGCAGTTAACTACTGGCCCCCAAACAGTAGACAATAGACAATAGGTGCAGGAGGAGGCCATTCGGCCCTTCGATCCAGCAGCGCCATTCAATGTGATCATGGCTGATCATTCTCAATCAGTACCCCGTTCCTGCCTTCTCCCCATACCCCCTCACTCCACTATCCTTAAGAGCTCTATCACGCTCTCTCTTGAATGCATTCAGAGAATTGACCTCCACTGCCTTCTGAGGCAGAGACTTCCACAGATTCACAACTCTGACTGAATTTTTTTTTCCTCATCTCAGTTCTAAATGGCCTACCCCTCATTCTTAAACTGTGGCCCCTTATTCTGAACTCCCCCAACATTTGGAACATGTTTCCTGCCTCTAACGTGTCCAACCCCCTTAATAATCTTATAAGTTTCGATAAGATCTCCTCTCATCCTTCTATATTCCAGTGTATACAAGCCTAGTCGCTCCAGTCTTTCAACATTCCGGGAATTAACCTGGTAAACCTACGCTGCACGCCCTCAATATCAAGAATATCCTTCCTCATATTTGGAGACCAAAACTGCACGCAGTACTCCAGGTGCGGTCTCACTAGGGCCCTGTACAACTGCAGAAGGACCTCTTTGCTCCTATACTCAACTCCTCTTGTTATGAAGGCCAACATTCCATTGGATTTCTTCACTGCCTGCTGTACCTGCATGCTTCCTTTCAGTGACTGATGCACTAGGACACCCAGATCTCGTTGTACGTCCCCTGTTCCTAACTTGACACCATTCAGATAATACTCTGCCTTCCTATTCTGACCACCAAAGTGGACAACCTCACACTAATCCACATTAAATTGCATCTGCCATGCATCTGCCCACTCACACAACCTGTCCAAGTCACCCTGCAACCTCATAACATCTTCCTCACAGTTCACTAGCCCACAGTTCTGGGCTAGGGGTGACTTGTACAAAAGGGACGGGTTACATCTTAACAGCAGGGGGACAAACATTCTGGCAGGCAGGTTTGCTAGTGCCACACCTGTGGCTTTAAACTAAGTAGTGGGGGGGAGGGGTTAACAAATTGTGAATATGAAGATGAGGTTAAAGGGAATACAGGAGATATTGCAGAAGACTCTCGGAAGAATGGGAACAGAAGTTCTAGAGGGGAAAAGAGATTAAGGGCAGGGCCATTTGTGACCGATGTGAGAGGGGAGGTAAATACAGAAGTTAAAGTGTTGTGCTTAAATGCGCGTAGTATAAAAAATAAAGTGGATGAGCTTGAGGCTCAGTTAGTCATGGGCAAGTATAATGTTGTCGGGATCACTGAGACATGGATACAAGAGGACCAGGGCTGGGAACTGAATATTCAGGGGTACACAACGTATAGAAAAGACAGACAGGTGGGCAGAGGGGGTGGGGTTGCTCTGCTGGTAAGGAATGATATTCATTCCCTTGCAAGGGGTGACATAGAATCAGGAGATGTTGAATCAGTATGGATAGAAATGAGGAATTGTATGGGTAAAAAGACCCTAATGGGAGTTATCTATAGGCCCCCAAACAGTAGCCTCGACATAGGGTGCAAGTTGAATCAGGAGATAAAATTGGCGTGTCACAAATGTAATGCTACGGTGGTTATGGGAGATTTCAACATGCAGGTAGACTGGGAAAATCAGGTTGGAAATGGACCCCAGGAAAGAGAGTTTGTAGAGTGCCTTCGAGATGGATTCTTAGAACAGCTTGTACTGGAGCCTACCAGGGAGAAGGCAATTCTGGATTTAGTGTTGTGTAATGATCCTGATCTGATAAGGGGACTAGAGGTAAAAGAGCCATTAGGAGGCAGTGATCACAACATGATAAGTTTTACTCTGCAAATGGAAAGGCAGAAGGGAAAATCGGAAGTGTCAGTATTACAGTATAGCAAAGGGGATTACAGAGGCATGAGGCAGGAGCTGGCCAAAATTGACTGGAAGGAGGCCCTAGCAGGGAAGACGGTAGAACAGCAATGGCGGGTATTCCTGGGAATAATGCAAAGGTTGCAGGATCAATTTATCCCAAAGAGGCGGAAAGACTCTAAGGGGAGTAAGAGACACCTGTGGCTGACAAGGGAAGTCAAGGACAGCATAAAAATTAAGGAGAGGATGTATAACATGCAAAGAAGAGTGGGAAGACAGAGGATTGGGACTCTTTTAAAGAGCAACAAAAGTTAACTAAAAAGGCAATACGGGGAGAAAAGATGAGGTACAGAGGGTAAACTAGCCAATAATATAAAGGAGGATAGCAAAAGTTTTTTTAGGTACGTGAAGAGGAAAAAAATAGTCAAGGCAAATGTGTGTCCCTTGAAGACAGAAGGAGGGGAATTTATTATGGGAAACAAAGAAATGGCAGACGAGTTAAACCGTTACTTTGGATCTGTCTTCACTGGGGAAGATACACACAATCTCCCAAATGTTCTAGGGGCCGGAGAACCTAGGGTGATGGAGGAACTGAAGGAAATCCATATTAGGCAGGAAATGGTTTTGGGTAGACTGATGGGACTGAAGGCTGATAAATCCCCAGGGCCTGATGGTCTGCATCCCAGGGTACTTAAGGAGGTGGCTCTAGAAATAGTGGAAGCATTGGAGATCATTTTTCAATGTTCTATAGATTCAGGATCAGTTCCTGTGGATTGGAGGATAGCAAATGTTTCCCACTTTTTAAGAAAGGAGGGAGAGAGAAAACGGGTAATTATAGACCAGTTAGTCTGACATCAGTGGGAGGGAAGATGCTGGAGTCAATTATAAAAGACGAAATTGCTGAGCATTTGGATAGCAGTAACAGGATCATTCCGAGTCAATGTTGGGGAGTCCAGAACAAGGGGCCACAGTTTAAGAATAAGGGGTCGGCCATTTAGAACGGAGATGAGGAAGAACGTTTTCAGTCAGAGAGTGGTGAAGGTGTGGAATTCTCTGCCTCAGAAGGCAGTGGAGGCCAGTTCGTTGGATGCTTTCAAGAGAGAGCTGGATAGAGCTCTTAAGGATAGCGGAGTGAGGGGGTATGGGGAGAAGGCAGGAACGGGGTACTGATTGAGAGTGATCAGCCATGATCGCATTGAATGGCGGTGCTGGCTCGAAGGGCTGAATGGCCTACTCCTGCACCTATTGTCTATTGTCTATTGTCTATTCACACTACCACCCAGCTTTGTATCATCTGCAAATTTGCTGATGGTACTTTTAATCCCTTCATCCAAGTCATTAATGTATATTGTAAATAGCTGCGGTCCCAGCACCGAGCCTTGCGGTACCCCACTAGTTACTGCCTGCCATTCTGAAAGGGACCCATTTATCCCCACTCTTTGCTTTCTGTCTGTCAACCAATTTTATATCCATGTCAGTACCCTACCTCCAATACCATGTGCTCTAATTTTGCCCACTAATCTCCGATGTGGAACCTTATCAAAGGCTTTCCGAAAGTCAAGGTACACCACATCCACCGGCTCTCCCCTGTCAATTTTCCTAGTTACATCCACAAAGAATTCCAGAAGATTCGTCAAGCATGATTTCCCCTTCGTAAATCCATGCTGACTCGGAACAATCCTGTTACTACTATCCAAATGCTCCGCAATTTCGTCTTTTATAATTGACCCGAGCATCTTCCCCACCACTGATGTCAGACTAACTGGTCTATAATTTCCCGTTTTCTCTCTTCCTCCTTTCTTAAAAAGTGGGACAACATTAGCTACCCTCCAATCCACAGGAACTGATCCTGAATCTATAGAACATTGGAAAAAGTCCACCAATGCGTCCACAATTTCTAGCGCAACCTCCTTAATTACTCTGGGATGCAGACCATCAGGCCCTGGGGATTTATCAGCCTTCAGTCCCATCAGTCTACCCAACACCATTTCCTGCCTAATGTGGATTTCCTTCAGTTCCTCCGTCACCCTAGGATCTCTGGCCACTAGAACATCTGGGAGATTGCTTGTATCTTCCTTACTGAAGACAAAGTACCGGTTCAACTCGTCTGCCATTTCCTTGTTCCCCATAATAAATTCCCCTGCTTCTGTCTTCAAGGGACCCACATTTGCCTTGAATATTTTTTTCCTCTTTACATACCTAAAAAAGCTTTTACTATCCTCCTTTATATTATTGGCTAGTTTACCCTTGTACCTCATCTTTTCTCCCCGTATTGCCTTCTTGGTCATCTTCTGTTGCTCTTTAAAAGAGTCCCAATCCTCTGGCTTCCCACTCTTCTTTGCTTTGTTGTACTTCTGCTCTTTTATTTTTATGCTGTCCTTGACTTCCCTTGTCAGCCACGGGTGCCTCTTACTCCCCTTGGAATCTTTCCTCCTCTTTGGGATAAATTAATACTGCAACAAGGGGCCACAGTTTGAGAATAAGGGGTAGGCCATTTAGAACGGAGATGAGGAAGAACTTTTTCAGTCAGAGGGTGGTGAAGGTGTGGAATTCTCTGCCTCAGAAGGCAGTGGAGGCCAGTTCGTTGGATGCTTTCAAGAGAGAGCTGGATAGAGCTCTTAAGGATAGCGGAGTGAGGGGGTATGGGGAGAAGGCAGGAACGGGGTACTGATTGATAGTGATCAGCCATGATCGCATTGAATGGCGGTGCTGGCTCGAGGGGCTGAATGGCCTACTCCTGCACCTATTGTCTATTGTCTATTGTCTATTGTCTATTATTCCCAGGAATACCTGCCATTGCTGTTCCACCGTCTTCCCTGCTACGTCCTCCTTCCAGTCAATTCTGGCCAGCTCCTGCCTCATGCCTCTGTAATCCCCTTTGCTATACTGTAATACTGACACTTCCGATTTTCCCTTCTCCCTCTCAATTTGTAGAACTTATCATATTGTGGTCACTGCCTCCTAATGGCTCTTTTACCTCGAGTCCCCTTATCAGATCAGGTTCATTACACAACATTAAATCCAGAATTGCCTTCTCCCTAGTAGGCTCCAGTACAAGCTGTTCTAAGAATCCATCTCGGAGACACTCCACAAACTCTCTTTCCTGGGGTCCATTACCAACCTGATTTTCCCAGTCTACCTGCATGTTGAAATAACCACCGTAGCATTACATTTGCGACATGCCAATTTTATCTCCTGATTCAATTTGCACCCTATGTCGAGGCTACTGTTTGGGGGCCTGTAGATAACTCCCATTAGGGTCTTTTTACCCTTACAATTCCTAATTTTTACCCATACTGATTCTACATCTCCTGATTCTATGTCACCCCTTGCAATGGAGTGAATATCATTCCTCACCAACAGAGCGACCCCACCCCCTCTGCCCAACTGTCTGTCTTTTCTATATATTGTGTACCCCTGAATATTCAGTTCCTAGCCCTGGTCCTCTTGTAGCCATATCTCAGTTATTCCCACAACATCATACTTGCCAATGTCTAACTGAGCCTCAAGCTCATCCACTTTATTTCTTATACTTTGCGCATTTAAATACAACACTTTAATTTCCGTATTCACCTCCCCTCTCACACCGGTCACAATTGGCCCTGACCTTACTCTCTTATCCCTTCGAGAACTTCCTTCCCCATTCATTCGAGAGTTCTTTGCAATTTCTTCTGTATTTGCTTCCCCTTTAACTCCATCTCCATATTCCCAGTTTGTCAACCCCTCCCCCCCCCCCCCACTACTTTGTTTAAAGTCACACTTGTAGCACTAGCAAACCTACCAGTAACCAGGATATAAGGTGCAAGTTACATCAGAATATACAATTGGCAAGTAAGAAAAGCATTACTACGGTCATGGGAGATTTCAATATGCAAGAAGGTTGCTACTGGACCCCAAGAAGAGGAATTTCCAGAGTGCCTCTGAGATGGATTCTTAGAGCAGCTTGTACTGGAGCCGACCAGCAAAAAAATAAACTCTGGATTTAGTGTTGTGTAATGAACTGGATTTGATAAGGGAACTCGAGGTAAAGGAACCACTTGGTGGTAGCGACCGCAATATGATAAGATTTCAGAGGGAGAAGGTAAAATCGGATGTGTCGGTATTACAGCTGAGCAAAGCGGACCGCAGAGGGAGGAGGAGCGAGCCAAAGTTGACTGGAGATGGACCCTAGCAGCAATGGCAGGAATTTCTGGGAATAATTTGGAAGATGCAGGATCTTTTCATTCCAACGAAGAAAAAAGATTCTTGTTGGAGAATGAGGCGACCGTGGCTGACAAGGGAAGGCAAGGACAATATAAAACTAAAAGAGAAGGCGTATAACATTGCAAAGATTAGTGCAAAGCCAGAGGATTGGGCAGCTTTAAAAGAGCACCAGAAGGTTACTAAAAAGGCAATACGGCGAGGACAGATGAAATACTAAGGTAAGCTAGTTGGTAATATAAAAAAAGATAAAAAGAGTTTCTTTAGTTATACAGAGAGTAAGAAAGATGTAAGAGTGGATGTTGGGCCGCTGGGAAACCAAGCAGGAGAATTAATAATGGGGAATAAGAAAATGGCAGAGGAGGTGAATAACCTTTTTTGAATCAGTCTTCACAGTGGAAGACACCAGCAACGTGCCTGGAATTCAAGAGTCAGAGGGTAGAAGTTAGTGGATTGGCTATTAGACAATAGACAATAGACAATAGGTGCAGGAGGAGGCCATTCGGCCCTTCGAGCCTGTACGCACCGCCATTCAATGTGATCATGGCTGATCATTATCAATCAGTACCCCGTTCCTGCCTTCTCCCCATACCCCCTGACCGCTATCCTTAAGAGCTCTATCCAGCTCTCTCTTGAATGTATTCAGGGAATTGGCCTCCACTGCCCTCTGAGGCAGAGAATTCCACAGATTCACAACTCTCTGACTAAAAAGGGTTTTCAACATCTCTGTTCTAAATGGCCTACCCCTTATTCTTAAACTGTGGCCCCTGGTTCTGGACTCCCTCAACATTGGGAACATGTTTCCTGCCTCTAACATGTCCAACCCCTTAATAATGTTATACGTTTCGATAAGATCCCCTCTCATCCTTCTAGATTCCAGTGTATACAAACCTAGTCGCTCCAGTCTTTCAACATAGGACAGTCCCGCCATTCCGGGAATTAACCTAGTAAACCTACGCTGCACGCCCTCAATAGCAAGAATATCCTTCCTCAAATTTGGAGACCAAAACTGCACACAGTACTCCAGGTGCGGTCTCACTAGGGCCCTGTACAACTGCAGAAGGACCTCTTTGCTCCTATACTCAACTCCTCTTGTTATGAATGCCAACATTCCATTGGCTTTCTTCACTGCCTGCTGTACCTGCATGCTTCCTTTCAGTGACTGATGCACTAAGACACCCAGATCACGTTGTACGTCCCCTTTTCCTAACTTGACACCATTCAAATAATAATCTGCCTTCCGATTCTTACCACCAAAGTGGATAACCTCACACTTATCCACATTAAACTGCATCTGCCATGCATCCGCCCACTCACACAACCTGTCCAAGTCACTCTGCAACCTCATAGCATCTTCCTCACAGTTCACACTGCCACCTAGCTTTGTACCATCGGCAAATTTGCTAATGGTACTTTTAATCCCTTCATCCAAGTCATTGATGTATATTGTAAATAGCTGCGGTCCCAACACCGAGCCTTGCGGTACCCCACTAGTTACTGCCTGCCATTCTGAAAGGGACCCATTTATCCCCACTCTTTGCTTTCTGTCTGTCAACCAACTTTCTATCCCTACCTCCAATACCATGTGCTCTACTTTTGCCCACCAATCTCCTATGTGGGACCTTGTCGAAGGCTTTCTGAAAGTCGAGATACACCACATCCACCGGCTCTCCCCTGTCAATTTTCCTAGTTACATCCTCAAAAAATTCCAGTAGATTAGTCAAGCACGATTTCCCCTTCGTAAATCCATGCTGACTCGGAACGATCCCGTTACTGCGATCCAAATGCTCCGCAATTTCGTCTTTTATAATTGACTCCAGCATCTTCCCCCCCACTGATGTCAGACTAACTGGTCTATAATTACCCGTTTTCTCTCTCCCTCCTTTCTTAAAAAGTGGGATAACATTTGCTATCCTCCAATCCTGACATTCCGGGAATTAACCTAGTGAACCTACGCTGCACGCCCTCCATAGCAAGAATATCCTTCCTCAAATTTGGAGACCAAAACTGCACACAGTACTCCAGGTGCGGTCTCACCAGGGCCCGGTACAACTGTAGAAGGACCTCTTTGCTCCTATACTCAACTCCTCTTGTTACGAAGGCCAACATTCCATTGGCTTTCTTCACTGCCTGCTGTACCTGCATGCTTCCTTTCATTGACTGATGCACTAGGACACCCAGATCTCGTTGAACTCCCCCTCCTCCTAACTTGACACCATTCAGATAATAATCTGCCTTTCTATTCTTACTTCCAAAGTGAATAACCTCACACTTATCTACATTAAACTGCATCTGCCATGTATCCGCCCACTCACACAACCTGTCCAAGTCACCCTGCAGCCTTATTGCATCTACCTCACAATTCACACTACCCCCCAACTTAGTATCATCTGCAAATTTGCTAATGGTACTTTTAATCCCTTCGTCTAAGTCATTAATGTATATCGTAAATAGCTGGGGTCCCAGCACCGAAACTTGCGGTACCCCACTGGTCACTGCCTGCCATTCCGAAAGGGACCCATTTATCCCCACTCTTTGCTTTCTGTCTGTCAACCAATTTTCTATCCATGTCAGTACCCTACCCCCAATACCATGTGCCCTAATTTTGCCCACTAATCTCCTATGTGGGACCTTGTCGAAGGCTTTCTGAAAGTCGAGGTACACCACATCCACTGACTCTCCCTTGTCAATTTTCCTAAAAGTGGGATAACATTTGCTATCCTCCAATCCACAGGAACTGATCCTGAATCTATAGAACATTGAAAAATGATCTCCAATGCTTCCACTATTTCTAGAGCCACCTCCTTACGTACTCTGGGATGCAGACCATCAGGCCCTGGGGATTTATCAGCCTTCAGTCCCATCAGTCTACCCAAAACCATTTCCTGCCTAATGTGGATTTCCTTCAGTTCCTCCATCACCCTAGGTTCTCCGGCCCCTAGAACATTTGGGAGATTGTGTGTATCTTCCTCAGTGAAGACAGATCCAAAGTAACGGTTTAACTCGTCTGCCATTTCTTTGTTCCCCATAATAAATTCCCCTGCTTCTGTCTTCAAGGGACCCACATTTGCCTTGACTATTTTTTTCCTCTTCACGTACCTAAAAAAACTTTTGCTATCCTCCTTTATATTATTGGCTAGTTTACCCTCGTACCTCATCATTTCTCCCCGTATTGCCTTTTTAGTTAACTTTTGTTGCTCTTTAAAAAGTCCCAATCCCCTGTCTTCCCATTCTTCTTTGCTTTGTTATACTTCCTCTCCTTAATTTTTATGCTGTCCCTGACTTCCCTTGTCAGCCACAGGTGTCTCTTACTCCCCTTAGAGTCTTTCCACCTCTTTGGAATAAATTGATCCTGCAACCTCTGCATTATTCCCAGGAATACCTGCCATTGCTGTTCTACCGTCTTCCCTGCTAGGGCCTCCTTCCAGTCAATTTTGGCCAGCTCCCGCCTCATGCCTCTGTAATCCCCTTTGCTATACTGTAATACCGTCACTTCCGATTTTCCCTTCTGCCTTTCCATTTGCAGAGTAAAACTTATCATGTTGTGATCACTGCCTCCGAATGGCTCTTTTACCTCTAGTCCCCTTATCAGATCAGGATCATTACACAACACTAAATCCAGAATTGCCTTCTCCCTGGTAGGCTCCAGTACAAGCTGTTCTAATAATCCATCTCGAAGGCACTCTACAAACTCTCTTTCCTGGGGTCCATTTCCAACCTGATTTTCCCAGTCTACCTGCATGTTGACATCTCCAATGACCACCGTAGCACTACATTTGTGACATGCCAATTTTAGCTCCTGATTCAACTTGCACCCTATGTCGAGGCTACTGTTTGGGAGCCTGTCGATGACTCCCATTATGGTCGTTTTACCCTTACAATTCCTCATCTCTATCCATACTGATTCTACATCTCCTGATTCTATGTCACTCATTGCAAGGGAGTGAATATCATTCCTTACCAACAGAGCTACCCCGCCCCCTCTCCCCACCTGCCTGTTTTTTCTGTACGTTGTGTACCCCTGAATATTCAGCTCCCAGCCCTGGTCCTCTTGTAGCCATGTCTCAGTGATTCCCACAACATCATACTTGCCAATGTCTAACTGAGCCTCAAGCTCATCCCCTTTATTTCTTATACTTCGTGCATTTAAATACAACACTTTAACTTCGGTATTTACCTCCCCTCTCACACCGGTCACAATTGGCCCTGACCTTACTCTCATATCCTTTCTAGAACTTCCCTTCCCATTCATACGAGAGTCCTTTACAGTTTCTCCTGTATTCACTTCCCCTTTAACTCCATCTCCATATTCCCAATTTGTGAACTACTAGGGAGAAGGTGGCTGGGAAGCTGAAAGGGCTGAAGGTGGATAAGTCAGCTGGACCACATGGACTGCACCCAAGGCTTCTGAAAGAGATGGCTTTACAGATTGTGGAGGCATTAATACATAGATAGATACATAGCATCTGTGATATTTCAAGAATCACTACAGTCAGGAGTGGTACCAGGCGATTGGAAATTTGCCAATATTACCCCGCTGCACAAGAAGGGGGCAAAGCAGAATATTGGGAACTATAGGCCGGTTAGTCTGACTTCGGTGGTTGGTAAGATTTTAGAGTCCATTATAAAGGCCGAGTTTACGGAGTACTTGGTGCTTGATAAAATAGGTCGAAGTCAGCATGGTGTTGTGAAGGTCAGGTCTTGCCTGATGAATCTGCAGGAAATCTTTGTGGAGGTAAACAGCAGGACAGACAAAGGGGAGTCGGTGGGTGTTGTTGATCTAGATTTTCAGAAAGCCTTTGATAAGGTGCCACACGTGAGGCTGCTAAGGAAGATGAGATCTCGACGACCACTGTATCAGAGGGCAGATATCAGCATGGATAGCAGGTTGGCTGGATGGCAGAAGGCAAAGACTGGCAATGGAGGGGGTTATTTCTCGTTGGCTGCCAGTGACCTGCCGAATTCTGTGGGGTCGGTGCTGAGGGCGCTGCCCTTCACGTTGTGTATTATTGATTTGGATGAGGGGATTGAAGGCTTTGTGGCCAAGATTGCAGATGATAGAAAAATAGGTGGAGGGGCAGGTAGTGCAGAGAAAGCAGGAACACCGCAGAAAGACTTGGACCGGTTGGGAGAGTGGGCAGAGAAGTGGCAGATGGAATACAGTGCAGCAAAGTGTGGAGTCATGCATTTTAGTAGTCGAAAGAAAAACGCAGACTATTTTCTAAATGGGGAAAGAATCCAGAAATCGGAGGTGCAAAAAGACTTGGGAGTGACTGGTGCAGGATTCCATCAAAGTTACTCTGCAAGTTGAATCGGTAGTAAAGAAAGCAAACCTAATGCTAGCATTATTTCAAGAGGGCTTGTATACAAAACCAGGGATGTAATGCTGAGGCTCTATAAGGCGCTGGACAGGCCGCACTTAGAGTATTGTGAGCAATTACGGGCATCATATCTGAGGAAGGATGTGTAGGCTCCGGGGATGGTCCAGATGAATTTACAAGAATGATCCCGGGAATGAGTAGGTTAGCCTATGATGAGCGTTTGTCAGCACTGGGCCTGTACTCGCTGGTGTTTAGAAGCATGAGGGGGGACCTCATTGATACAGCACTTACAGAATAATGAAAGGTTCTGATAGGGTGGATGTGGAGAGGATGTTTCCATTAGTGGGAGAGACTAGGACTACAGGTCACAGCCTCAGGATTAAAGGACGGCCCTTTAGGAAGGAGATGAGATGGAATTTATTTAGACGGAAGGTGGTGAATCTGTGAAATTCTTTGCCACAGGTGGCTGTGGAGGCGAAGTCAATGTGTATTTCTAAGGCAGAGATGGATAGATTCTTAATGTGTGCAGTTATCTGGGGTTATGAGAAGGCAGGAGAATGGGGTTAGGAAGGAGAGATAGATCAGTCGTGATTGAGCGGCGGAGTAGATTTGATGGGCCGAATGGCCTAATTCTGCTCCTATTACCTATGACCGTGTGACCTTAAGGCCTGACCTTGGAGACCTGTGGGGTGCACATACTCCCTGTGAGTCTGTGGGTTTAATGTGCATGCTCTGCCCCCGCCTCCCCTCCCCCTCCACCTCCCCCCATCCCCCGCCCACTTCCCCTCCCCCTCCCCCCAGCCCTCCTCCCCCTCTCCCTCCTCCCCGTCTCCCCCCTCCCTCCTCCCCCTCTCCCCTCCCCACTCCCCCTCCTCACTCCCTCCTCCCCCTCCCCATCTCCCCATCCTCCCCTCCGCACTGCCCCTCCCCACTGCCCCTCCCTCACCCTCCCCCCTCACCCCCCCCTCCCCCTCCCCACTCCCCCTCCCCTCCCCCCTCACCCCCCCTCCCCCTCCCCACATCCCAAAGATCCGGAGTTTGTTTATCTTTTACTCACCCAGAATGGAACCGGAGCAGATTCTCAGCCACACGTCTTCATCCCAAGTCCCAAAGAAAGGATAACATTTCTCCGTGAATTTGTTCCCAGTGAAGGTGTGGAGATGGGACTTGGTGGCCGCGTCGTAAAATGAAACTGTCCCGGACTCGTAACTGAGATAAACTCCCACCCACCCGGGGATGGGACGGGCGGGGAGAGGGGATGGAGAGTAGGTGAGTGCATCAAACTCGTCATACCACCGCCTGATGCTCCAGACTCCAGTCTCCGGGGTCAGTGTGAACTCTCCCTTCCTCTCCACAGACTCTGCGGCGACTCCCAGACTCCAGTACTCACTCCCCGCCACCTCCACCTCCCAGTAATGTCTCCCCGATGTGAACCCCTCCGATCCCAGCACACACGGACTGACTGTAAACCTCTTCCCGGTGTCAGGGAGACTCCTCTCTGTCCGGGTCCGTCT